>NC_051081.1:44124966-44499966 GCF_004664715.2 Peromyscus leucopus
ATACATTATTATAACAAAATACCTGAGCTAATCAACTCAAAAGGAGAAAAGATTTATTTTTACATGAGGTCCTGGAGACTCCAGTGCTGTGTGGGATGGTCTGTATGTCAAATTGTTCTGATTGGTCAATAAATAAAACACTGATTGGCCAGTGGCCAGGCAGGAAGTAGGTGGGACAAGGAGAGAGGAGAATTCTGGGAAGCAGAAGGCTGAGGCAGGGAGACACTGTTAGCTGCCACCATGACCAGCAGCATATGAAGACGCCGGTAAGCCACCAGCCACGTGGCAGGTATAGATTTATGGAAATGGATTAATTTAAGCTATAAGAACAGTTAGCAAGAAGTCTGCCACGGCCATACAGTTTGTATGCAATATAAGTAAGTCTCTGTGTTTACTTGGTTGGGTCTGAGCGGCTATGGGACTGGCGGGTGACAGAGATTTGTCCTGACTGTGGGCCAGGCAGGAAAACTCTAGCTACACTCCAGTGTAGGGTTGATTGGCTCTGTTGCTTGCGGTTTTTGTGGTGAGTCAGTGCATCATGGTATGAGAGAGTAGTGGAACAAAACCTCATCACATCCCAGGGAATGAAAAGAAATATAAGGAAGAAATTGAGATCCTACAATCCATCTGCTCCACACCCCCCTTTTTTTGTTTTTCAAGACATGGCTTCTCTGTGTAGCCTTGGCTGTCCTGGAACTCACCCTATAGACCAGGTGGGCCTCAAACTCACAGAGATCCACCTTTCTCTGCTTCCCGAGTGCTGGGGTTAAAGGCATGTGCCACCCTCCCCCCCAGCTCCTATAGTCCCTTTCTATGGTATGCCCTCAATAATGTAAAGATCTTCTATTAGACTCTACCTCTCAAAGAATCACCCTCCTTCCAATTTGCCACCCTGGGACTGAGCCTTTTAACATACTGTCCTTTTAGGCTACATTCGATATCTAAACTATAGCATGAAATTTGTGGATGAAACAGCTGTCTTTTCATTTCTGTGGAAATCCTAAAAGTATAGTAACATCACAGGGTCTCCTTACCACCCCACCTCTTTACTCTGTGGTTATTAGAAGGTACACCTCTTCTGTCACAGTAAAGGCTTTGATGGGAAACCAAGAGTCATTACATTAAAACCAACGTCCAAGTTTCTGAATTCAGACTTACAACTCCTCACAAACAATTCCCTCTGGATTTGCTAGGAGAAACTGTGGCTGCATTTTTCAGTTGGATCCTGCAGCCTGGGACTACTACAGTGGTAACTGAGGCAGCCGTGCCAGGGCAACCTGACATGGAGAATGATGGGTCTGTGGGGACCTCTGTTCAAGGCATTTCTTGAACTGTGCTCTCCTGCAAGCCCCAGTGGCTTTCTGTGTAGACCCATCCATCCTTTAAAACACTTTACAGCCTTTTGGACAAATTGAATCCCCTCACCACTTCCTATACCATCAGCCGAATGACTATCAGCAAGCCCTGCTAGCTCGCTTTCCCTGCACAGTAAATAGCTGGGTGACAGAAACGCCAAGGAGTTTATGCAAATTTAGCCACAAAAATATTGAAGGACAAAGCGGGCTGGTGTGTTAGAAGAGCTCAAAAGGTCATATGTGCATGGTCCAAGGAGAGCTCACAGAATTTAAATTGGTTACCCATAGAATTCAATTCAATCCAACAAATATTGACTCACTGTCTAGATCTGTGGGAGCACACTGACAAGAAGTGAGGGTGTGGTAGCCAGGTTAGAATTGGAGGTAAATGAGACACAAACCCACTTTTCCTGGGAGTTCTCAGGAAAAGACAAAGGGTATGGGGGAGATGAGAGAAATGACTATGGCAAAGTTTGGGGACAGAAAATAGTCATGTTGGCTGCCTGGGTTAGAAGCCTGACATTGCTGAGTAGAGCTTGGGCACACTGTCCCTTGTCTGTACAACAGAGTTTAATGATGCTCACCATCATGATGTTATTTAGAAACTTAATCTGGATGACCTGTCCACAACATTGACCCCAACAATTGCCACAGTGTACCTCATAGATGACACCTATGAAATGACAGATTGAGGTACAGAGTGTGGAGAAAAGGCACCTAGAGGGTTCAGAAAAATACTCAGAAATAGGAAGGAGCATTTAGTAAAGGGGAATGGGACAATACTCTCTCATACCATGAAGTGTAGCTAGAGGCACTTCATCTGTCTTTATAGGAATTGCATGTAGGGTATCGTCACATTCACCAACATGCACCCGCACTCAGCACCAAAGAGAGGTTAATTTACAGAATAATTAAAATACGTTAATGGATTTAAAAAATAAGAATGCCACAAGCTGGGAATAACCAGTGGGCACAGAACATCCTGTAGCAGTGATTCAGTTGGTAGCTATGGATAATGCTAGAATGCCAGCACACAGGCTTCAAGCACAGGGCAGAATCTAATCCTTAGGCTGAGGATGTATTGTACCTGTATATCTGTTTCTTTGAATATTGGGGGAAACTTTAAAAAGCCTCTGAGCTGTATTGCCAAGTCATCTGAAATATTACTGGACTTCTCTCTTTCATTTTCCTGCTGTCAGTTATGTGCAAATTAGATGTTCTCTTCTGCCTATAAATTACTTTAATGAAGTTTGTGCTGCAAAATGATGCTGATAGCTTGAGATGCTGCACTTCGAGCTGCAAGTGAGGCTGATGGATTCTGAGAGGGTTCTCTTCTAGAATTCATGAAACCTAAAAGTATGCAGGAAGTCTGAAATGGTTCCTAGATAAAGATATATGGCTTCGCTGGTCCAAGGAACTCAGCTCAGGGGGTATTCACCTTTAACTCAATTCAAACATTCTGAGGGCTCCATGTGAGATGAGAAAGCCCTTGGAAATGAGGTGACCATTTCTCAGACCTCACTTGTCACCTTTCATTTTTTTACATTTATGAAGTCTTTTATAAGCATTTCCCAGACAGCACATTGTTCGATTTTAAAGGTTTCAAACACAATAATACTTAGTGTGTTGTATTTTCATGGCAGAGGAGGACTCTGTGGCTTGGACCTTCATATATTTACTTTTAGTATAGATGTTTCTTCTGAACCTTGTAGAACATCCCCCATGATTACTAGTTATGTGTGTGCAATGTTTCATCTTCTAGCTATAGAATCATCTTACATTTTTATTGAGACTCTTTGATACATTTGATGAAATTGTTGTTACCTTGATCTCATTTGAATGTAAAGTTTGGTTATGGTTTCTGAGCCAGAAAATCAGCATCTCTTCTAGACTGACGTACGTGTGTGTGTGTGTGTGTGTGTGTGTGTGTGTGTGTGTGTGTGTGTCTTTATTTGTGTCTTTGTGTCACTGTTTGACTCTTGATGCGATAACAGTACAAGGTCCATACAAAAATCTATGAAGAAGATTCCAATGAGAAGGTCAGATGTATTTATCTATATGCTTATGCAGAAGGGCTAGGAAAAATAGATTATATAGATGCCTGGGATTTCTGAAGCTGAGATACACTCTAGGAAATAGGTGAGCTCAGAGACACCTGGAAAATTGGCTCAGTTGTGCTTAAGCTTCTCAAACTTGACCTTGAGCTGATCTCAGCTTCCAAGCCTCAATTTCTTCATTTATAAAGCAGATATTTTGAAGTTATATGAAAAACACCCACATCAATCATTCATGATTGGGAAGTAGGCATTTTCCTGGCTGCTGGGAGAAGACCCAAGGATAAACAAAACAGACACAGTCATCATCCTTGTGAGCTTGAGGTTTAGGAAAGGAAGCGGGCTTATGCAAAGAGCTGGACAACTCGAGGAAGGCTGAGGAGCAATGAGCAATGATACAGGATGTTTGAGGACAATTGCAGAGTAGTCTGGGAAATGAAGATGCTCTAATGTTGAGGCAGAAAATGTTGACAATGGCAAGATGCATTGCTTTGTGGGATTTCTATAAAGATAGTAGATTAGGTTACTGGGGCCTAGTCACCACTGATCACACCAGAAGACACTAATACTAGACTAGTGTCCCCCCAGACACCTTGAGATGTTTCAAGGATTTCCTCATTTTCTTTCTTTTCCCTGCCCAAATCCTTCTCCTGAGACAAAATGCCTTGTTTCCCAGGACTACATGACCAAATTCTCCAAGGATGATCATGAGTTCTTCAAAGAGTAAGTGTCGTTCTCCTGGTGCTGTGAACTTTCTGAGTTACTCATAGAAATGAGTTCATCCAAACCAGGCTACACTGATGAAAATGGATATACCATTCCATGCTGATATCATCTCTTGTTAAAGGGAGCAAACAAAAGAATGATCCCCAGGAATGGAAAGAGCACCACAGAGTATGGGAGCGTGTGGGGGTAGAGAATGTCAAATACAGAAGCTGAGAGGCTTTCAGTGAAGGTAATAGAAAGAGGTTGGGATGTTTGAAAACATGCTTGCTTCCTGAGGAATTCTACCCAGGAAGCCTGTAGGGTGTCTAGTTCCCCATGGGAAAGTGGTCTCTGTTACTTTCCCATCCATAAAAGTCTCTCAGCTAACAGGATCTCCACAGTCCCTCATGGGGCCTTGGGGTTTCTGACTGCTTATGAGAGACAGCCTTGATTGGGTCCCTGGGCCTGGAGAGCAGCAGAGATACAGACTAAAGCCATAGATTATTTCTGTAGCCTGTGGACTTCTATGGGACCCTTTTAAAAGCTGAAAGAAAACCAGACTTCACTTTCAATATTCTATTTATCTAGAATTTTTAAGCATATACTAATTCTTCATCTTGAAAGAGAAGTTGTAAATAAGAATACTTTTATCTTGTCAGGAATTCAGCCTTGTATTTTGATGCAGCAATATATCAGGAGCTCTGATATCATAGATAATAGAATGACTAACCTGGTATGGGCACATTGAATGGGAGCAGGGGGATATTGACATTGATAGGGCAAGAAATGAAGTGGAGATGGTGGACATTTTAAGCAGTTAATTGCTAATGAAATCACACAGAGGAATGAAAACCCACGTTTGCTAGATAGAGTGGTTTGTGAAGTAAACACCATCCAGGCTTATTTGGTTAAATCAGATAGAATTCATTTTGAGATGCTTAGAGAGATGTAGAGACAGAGGGGGTGGGCAATAGAAGAAGAGGGGAAAGAAGGATGGATGGAGAGGAAGACAGAAGGAGGGGACAAAAGAAGGAAGGAAGGGAGGGAGGGAGGAAGGAAAGGAAGGAAGGAAGGAAGGAAGGAAGGAAGGAAGGAAGGAAGGAAGGAAGGAAGGAAGGAAGGAAGGAGAAGCTTGGGTATAAATTTACTGAGTCGTGGTTGCTCCCTCTGGTGGAGGGGTGATCAATACATGCAGGTGACATTAAATACATTGACTCACAGGGTTCATATGTCAAAGTTTAGGTGTGACTCATCAGTACCAGAGACTTGACCAAATTGTCAATATTACTTTTCTCACCAGCAATGAGATATATTGGCAACTTAGCAGAATCCATGCTGGGTTTTCTCTGTTTTGATTTTAAAAGGAACAACTTAGAATTTGATAATACAGATAATGTATAAATTTTTAGAATCAAACTTAAAATTTGGTAATACAGATAATATATATTTGGTATTTCAGCCCTTCCTTTGTGTTCCAAATGAATAAGTTTCCTCACCTCTCTGGGTCTGTCTTTCTTAGTATATAACCAAAGAGGCGATCCCTTTCCTGCTTGATAAGGAATCATTTAAACAAACTCCTAGTGTGATCCCTAGGTAAGAGGTACTCAGGACATTGAGTTAGTTACTGTTTTTCATTATTTTTGTTTCCAGTTGTAAGTCAGTATTATTTTACATTGTAACCATTCTTTCTATACTATTTGTAAAATCTAGAAAGGAGGTTGGCTCTTCCAAGCACTTGGCAGGGGACTGATATGAGGTAACTTTCTGGTAATCCACCAACAGAAGATTCATGATGTTTGAAAATGTGGACTGGGTGTGGTGACAGAAGTCTTTAATCCCAGCACCTAGGAGCCAGAGGCAGGTGGATCTCTGTGACTTTGAGAACAGCCTGGTCTCCCCAGTGGGTTCCGGGCCTTCCAGTACATACAGTGAGAATGGTCCCAAATCAACAAACAAAAATAAAATCAACAAAAAAGAAAATGTGGAGTGGAGGGAGGAGAGTCTGACTTAACACTCTGGTATAAAAAATTTTATAAGAATATTTTATGGGCTGTGTATGATTTACTGTAACTTTATGATAAGAACACAGATAAAGTGCAGTCATGAAAGGAATTTGCAATCTCAGGACACTTTAGAAAACATTTAATCTTGCATGTGCTGCCAACAAATTGATAGTGCATTACATCTATAAAAGGGGGCAAGATATTGAAGGCCCTTTAATCACTTTACTGTAAAATTATTTTGATTAAGCTTTTCTTCCCAGAAGGCTGATGGGAGGCATGCTTGTACCAAATATTTTCCAGGTTTACCCTGCTTAGAATTTTAATGGGTTCGGGGGCTGGAGAGATGCCTCAGAGTTTAAGAACACTGGCTGTTCTTCCAGAGGTCCTGAGTTCAATTCCCAGCACCCACATGGTGGCTCACAACCACCTGTAATGAGATCTGGCCCCCTCTTCTGGCCTGCAGGGATACATGCAAGCAGAACACTGTATACATAATAAATAAATAAATCTTTAAAAAAAGAATTTTAATGGGTAGCATGTTTCTGAGTCAGAACGTGGGTCCTATTTGTGTCTGCTGATAGATATCCCGAGCTTTGATCTGCCACGGCTTCAGCTTACAGATATTGTCCTAGCAAAGCTTGCCTGAAGCTGGGACATGGAAGTGTGTGTGCTCACGGGAGGCCATCTCAGTCTGCGTTGTCCTATGAAGATCACTGTTGTCAGTGGCTGTCTTAGCGTTACCCTTGTTGTTGTAGTAACATACTCTGACAAAAGCAGGTTAAGGGAGGAAGGGTTTGTCTTAGTTCACAGTTCAAGGATGATGCCGTAACCACAATCATGGATGCAGAAGTGGACGAACACATCCTGCTGGTCAGTTCCCCTTCCCCATTTGTAAGGTCCAGGATCCCAGCCAGGGAGAATGACATCACCACAGTGAATGGGTGCTCCTCTTCAATTAAGGTACAATAAAGATAATTCCTGTCTTTGTTAGGGTTTTAATTGCTGTGAAGAGACACCATGACCATGGCAACTCTTACAAAAGGAAAAATATTGAATTGTGGTGGCTTACATTTTCAGAGGTGTAGTCCATTATCATGGTGTGACATGATGGCGTGCAGGCAGACATGGTGCTGGAGAAGAAGCTGAGCATTGTACATCTTGACCCACAGGCAACAGGAAGTGGTCTGAGTCACTGGGTGTGACTTGAGCATATATGAGCCCTTGAAGTCCACCGCCACAGTAACACACTTCCTCCAACAAGGCTATACCTACTCCAACAAAGCCACACCTCTTAGAAGTGCCATTGCCTAAGAACTTATGGGGGCAATTGCATTCAGACTACCACAATTCCCCACATGCCTAGCTAGATACCTATCTCCTAGGTGATTCTAAAGTCTGTCAAGTTAACAGTTAACACTAACATTGAAGTAGCTGCATGGCCTTTGGAGCCAGTAGATAATTGGTAGAGTAAAGCCATACTTAAGAAATTTGGGAGTTACTGTTGAGTAATCATCCATCATGTACATGTATATGGCAGATGATATGTGTGTACAGTGCTCCTATTATTACTAACGAGGACTTCTGGTGATGTTGACTGAAGTTATGCTATATCCATCCATGCCTGCCCCACTCTAGGACCTGCCAGGCAGGTTCTGAAGTTTCCCTTTGTGGTAGATCAGTCTCTTGCAACAATATAGAATCCTTGGCTCAAAAAGATGAAGAGAAAATCATGGAATTAGTAAACTGCAGAGCTATAATTCAACCTCAAATCTGTGTTTCCAAAATTGTTGCTCCTTCAAAAAAAAATGAAGGGAAATGATATTTTTCAAATGTCTGTCTTTCTTGGAGAAAAACATAAGTTTTATTTTGTATAAAATAAAAATTTAAAAGATTTTACATTTATTACTTTAGATTCTTTGTGTCCTTCTAGTCCTTTGAAATTTGAGGTGACATAGAAAGGAACTAATGCCATTCCACTTAGGGTGTCCAAACATCTTCAGGTATAGCCCAAGCCAGGATTCCAAGTCCAGATACTTGAATACAAAAGGTAAAATGGGCTTTTTTGAAAAGCCCTTTGCCCTGTTTTTTTTTTCCTTTTTGTTAACTCAAAAAAATATTATCTCTGCTGAACATATATCACAATCGTTTTAGAAAGGGAACAACCTCACCATTAGCTTTTCTACAGATGATAGACTGAGAGTTGGGTGAGAATGTGGTAACATGCCCCCGGGAAATCTCAGGCAACAGAGAAATCTACTGTTCTGCAGAGTCTGCAACTGCAAGGAAAACAACAGGAGCATGCTTGCCTGGCACCGCTGGCAGAGTAGCCACGCTCAGCTGCGGCACCCAGCTTCCTTCCACAGACAGGAAGCAGAATTCTCTGTTGCCAGAGGGCATCTGAAGCATTGAATAGGGTAGACAGGAAGCAACCCTGTCCACAGAAATATTTCAGACAAAAATCTCCTAGTGTCTGATGATTCAATGCAATGTAATTTGCATAGAAAATCAAGGATCTGAATGTACACCAACGAATGCCCTCACAGAGAATCTGCTCAACCACAAGTCATACAGTGGTGGGTGCTGGACAGAGCTAAGATGCAAGGGTGATAGGTACCTGTGCAATAAATTTTAGAGGTATCTGAGGGATGGTGTTTTGTGAATATTCACTATTGGGGTCATTTCTCAAGCTACACAATTTGTATTAGAGTCCTCTGGGAATTCAAATATAATATCTATTAAGCATCATGCTGTGAAGAGAGAACATCCACGTTAGCAGAATTGGTCTTATTCCTTGGGCTCCTCACATTTTCTTTTGGCCTCAGTTTGCTGTCTCTAAGGAAGTCATGGACTGTTGTGTTTCCCTCAAAGCCTACTGTCCTTAGGAATCACCTGGGAATTTCAGGATCTCAGAATCACCAGGCAAATTTCAGAATTTGTCTTCATTAGTAGTTTCCAAGTGACCCCAGTGCTGCTGTTCAGAGTTATGGTGATCCATGGTTCTGTGAGAGGGATAGCCTCAGAAGCATATGAAATTAGGTTAAAGGAAGGATATTGGGATCTTCTGATGGACAGAATTGTTAAACCTCATACTTTTCAATGTTGTAAAGTTTTCATTTATTAGTTTTTTTTCAAATATTTATTGAATCATGACTACGTCATTGGTATTCTTCTAGACCCCATTTACACAGTGAGGAAAAATGTTGCCAAGATCCCATTTGGTTTGGAAGCCTAGTAGACAGGCAACACACAACACACAAATAAGTTAATATGTTAATTGGACCTATGTTGGCTGGAGTGTGACTTCCAAAAGGACATTGACCTCAATCTCTGTATCCTAAAAGAGCAGAAGTGTACCTGTGACATATTAAGTGCTTAATACACATACATTGAAGGTCAGAATAAATCACTTAAGTGTTATTTAAAACCAATGTAGACTTAGGCAGTGTGACTCAAGGAGAATGGAAACATAGTGTGAACATCGCTGAGTAGTAAGCAAAGAATCCTCTGACGAGTGGTATTTGAACTGAGGAGTGCATGACCAAAGCGGTAGACCATGGCATGTTGGCTTTTCAGCTAGAAGGAGAGACAAGAATGAAGGCCCTAAGGTAAGTGTCTTGGCACATTCAAGACTCAACAAAGAGACCTGTGACTTGAGAGACTGGTGAGGATTGGCGTAAGATGGTGGTGAAAGGATGTGGATATTATTTAGAGGCAGGATTGGCAATGTCTGGAAAGGCCTTGTTCATCGTGGTCAGAGATTTATTTAAATGGATTGGGAGATTGGCAGTGAAAATGCAGTGAAAGACTAGCATGATTTAATGTTACAAAGTGTCTAACCTGTCTCTAAGAAGTTATAGGGGTACAATATTGGAAGAAAACATCCCTCAGTCATTCAAACTGGGATGCTATTCCCATTAGGGAGATTATTCTGTCTAGAAGAGTATTCTGCTTCCAAGGCCATTCTCATTGCCTAGGCTATTTCAGTTGAGAGATTATTCTAGTTGGAAGATTATTTCTGTACTCAATGCAAGAAATGGTGATAGTTTTGTAGGAAAGACCAAAAAAAAAGTAGTGCAATGGATAAATATTTTCAAGGTAGGTATTACAGACTTGACTGTCAACAGATGTTGACTAGAGGCAGAGTGGGGTAGAGAAAACAAAACAGTCAAGGATCCCTCCTTGTCCAACCTTTTAGGATATATGGATGTGGGTGACTACAATAGTCGACCTTTGTTTGGCATCTAGTTTGTAGAGAGAATTTCCATATGTTGTGTTTAAACATCTCCTTGCACCTTGATTCGCTAAAGATTGGCTTGGCTGTTGAAACTCCACAGATGTGGTGGTTTGAATGAGAGTGGGTCCAATGGGCTCACATATTTGAATGCTCTGTTCCCAGCTTGTGGAACTCTTCGGGAAGGATTAGGAGGTGTGGCTTTCTTGGAGCAAGTGTGCTATTGAGAGTTGGCTTGGAGGTTTCAAAAACGGTGTCATTCCTAGTTAGTGCCTCTCCCCCCCCCTTTCCCTCTCCCCCAACTCTCTGTCTCTCCCTCCCTCTCCCTCTCTGCTTCATGTGTGGATCAGAGGTAAACCCTCAGTTACTGTTCCAGAGTCATGTCTGCCTGACTTCTGCCATTCTCTCCAACATCATGTTCAAAGACTACTACCTGCTGGAACTGTTAGCCCCAAATTAAATATTTTCTTTTATAAATTGCCTTGACCATGGTGCCTTATCATAGCAGTAGAAAAAATAAGACAACAAGTTAAGTCTGTTGCCTCTTTCTTCCAATGTCTCTCCAAAGTTGTAAGCTAGAGAAAATAAATTCCTAGAGATGATAAATTCCCTCATTCACACAAATTTGCCTTCCTCTAAGATATGATGGGAGGTCACATGATCCTTTTATGTTAGGTATGATTTGACTTGACTTCTGAAACAACCTTGCCATATGAGTTATAATCTCTTTACGGTCCACACTTTCTGCCCAGTAGATGATAGCAAATCTGAAAACAATAAGAGCTGAAATTTCAGGGCTGGGTGAGGTGCCTTAGGGGGTAAAGCACTTTTCATGCAAGCCTTAAGATCTGAGGTAGGAACCTTAGCACCCAAGGAAATGCCAGGTGAGAATGGTGGCCCACCTGTCATCACAGCACTCAGGAGGTGGAAAAAAAGGGCATCCCTAGCTGAACTGGCAAGTTCTACACTAAAGCAAGGGACATCGCCTCAATATGTAAGATGGAAAATATGCAAAGAAGAACACTCAATCTGGCTTCTACATATGCAAGCTCATATACAAATATGTGGCCCCACACATGTGAATACATGCATGCTCCCCCACTATGTACACATAAGCATGTAGGAAAGAGAGAGCTGAAATTCTCAGTTACTATCTTACAAGTGTATGTCCCACTGGATTTACCTAATGAACTTTAAAAAAGTATAGCTATCTGAGCCCCATTCTCAACAAGCCTGAATTGAGTGATAGCTCACTGAACAGCCCACCAAGCATTCTATAAGCTCCCTGGTAGATTTGAACATACAAAAACATTTGATGATTGATGCTGGTCAGAACCTTGTATGTTTGAATTATAGTCCATAGTCCAGTAGCATTGGCAACCCCTAGAGTTTTTTAGCAAAAGAGAAATTGAGGCTTTTATCATATTCTACCCCATTGGATGACAATCTACATTTAAAAATAAACTTTGAGTAATGTCATTGAACATTATAGTTTGTGAAGCATTTATCTAAATCAATGATGTTCTGTTTTGGCTGCACTCTGGACTCTTACTGGGAACTTTAAAAATATACTGATTTCTCATTCTGCTCCAAGAGATTCTCATGTGACAGCATTATAGAATCTGTCTAGGCATCAGAAATTTTAAGTATACTCCAGGAGAGTTGCACTTTCAGGCCAATTAGAACCAGTATTTCCTATCTTCTATCTGGCTAATTAATCAAGTGGTCTTGAGCAAGGTACTAATATTTTCCCATAGTTTCCTCTTTTAGAAAACATATTGTGTTTTTGGCACATTGAACCAAAGAATAGTGAGTAATTAGGACACTTCCAGTCTTGGTTGCTTTATAGTGATGTAATTAAGAATTTAGCTATTCCAATATTGAAGGACAGCTGGACCTAGAAGATGAAATCTGAGTTGTTACAAAAATGATCGTTTGTAGTCAGTCACAAAGTTTTCATTCCCTGGAGTGTAATTTAATAGATTTTGAACAGCACTTAACTCTGGAGCTACCAGAGGAATAGGGGTGCTAAGAAAGCTTGAGAGCAGTTGTCATGGCAGCAGAGATTGTTTCCTTATGAACCAATCGCTCATGTGCTGTAATTTTGCTACAGCTCATGCTGGACAACCTGATTCCAATGAGGACCATTCTCCTGACAGCACCATTTTGTCAGGAAGATATGTTTGATGGTCCAAGGGCTAGAAGCCATGGGAGCGAAGGGGGTGGTGGTGAAAGTTTTCACCCCGTAAAGAAATGCCACTTAAAGTGATGATGAAATCTCCTGAAATATTTATGATCAAGACTGGCTAAAGAGTCTCACCCCTTTGACTATTACCCTTTTTTGTGTATCTAAATATCTGGGAAGAGAGCAAGCTGACCTACAGAGTGATAGCAATGATCCAAACCTTTCTAGACTTACAAATCCCAATACTTTGTCTTCTCTGCTTTTCAATTAGAGAATATTATTAATCCCTTTTATGTGTTATGAAAAGAAGGGGTACCTTCTCTACATGAGTGCTTGATGGTGGTTTCTAATCTGTGCCCAGGACTTTCATTTCCCATTCAAATGAACTTCTGAGTTCTAAGAAATAGATCATGTATTATCCTTTGCTTGTCAACATCTTAGGGTTTTCAAAAAGGATGAGCCTGGAACTGAAGGATGATACTCCAGTTCATCTACAGTGGTCTGACTCTGATGTCTTAGACATCATACTGAATGCCTGTTTGGCCTATACCATGAAGGGGTGCTTTATGACGAGATGGTATGTGACTGCTAGTGGCCATGGAGATTCTATTGGAGATTTTAAATAATATTTTGTAATAAAGTAATAGTGATGGTTTCACAGCCTAACAATGATTATATGAAAAATTATTGAATTGTATGCTTTTTATAATAGGTGAATTATAGATCAATAAAACAGATGAGGAGATCAATACGGATAGAACTAAACAAAAGATCAACAAAGAATAGAAGGTTTGGAAAATACACACAAACTAGAACTCTAGTAGGCATTTACAGAATTATTCACCCAAATAAGCAGCTTATGCAATCTTCTGGAGCAAACAAATACTCAAAACAAACACTATCTTTGCCCACAAAACAAGACTCAATATATTTAAGTGATTTGATTATAGATAGTTTATTATGAGTACAATAGAATAGGACTAGAAATCAACAACATGGGTATGGAACTTGGGGGCCCAATCAATCGATAATGTGTTTGTCATATAAGCGTGAGGCCCAGTTGGGTCACTCCCCAGAACCCATGTTAAAAATCTAAGTGAGGTGACTATTCGCATTCACATATAATCCTAGTGCTAGGAAGGTAGAAATAGATGGACCCTGGAGACTGCTTGGCCAGCCATCTTAGCCTAATCAATGAGTCCCAGGTCAGTGAGAAACCCTGTCTGCACAAGTAGGATAGACAGTGCCTAAAGAATGAGATCCAACATTGCCATCTAGCCCCCATATAGTGATACACATGGGCATGCGAGCCTGTGCATACTGTGTGGACACACACATGGGTATGCACACATGCACATATACACCTAAATAACAAAAAGATTTGAAAATCTTACAAGCATAGATATTAAGCAAACAGACTTCAAAGGATCAAAGAAGTCACAAGGAAATTAGAAATATTTTGATGTGAATAAAACCCCAAACTCAACAAACCAAAACACATGGGATTCAGTTAATAGATTCCCTTAGGGAAATCCCTTAGTCTATGCTAGAAACAAATCTCCAAATAATAACCTAATCTCACACCTCAGGATACTTAAAAAGTTAGAGCAGCTCAGACCAAAGCCATGAACCACAAAGGAAGTAATTGTGGCTAGAAAAAAATTAGGAAAAGATTGAAGAAGCCGACACGTGTATGAGAACCAAAAGTAGGTTCTTTGAAACAAATAACAGAATTGACAGGTTTTCGTTAGACTGAAATGTTTTTACATTGAGGTAGTCTTTTCTGAGATCCACCAAATAAAGTCAGTTGGCTCCAGGATGTCAGAGATTATTATTATAAAACTCAGGCATTTGTTAGTTACAGTAGAAAGTAGGACAGTACATGTCTCGAAGCTCATTTCTCATTTGTGGGAACAGAAGAGATTTTTTTTCTTAAGCTGAGGTCTGTTCTAACTCCAGAGAGTATGAGAGAAGATGTGTAAGTACGGCTGATGTTAAAATGCCCAGTCCCACAGGTAAGTCTATGATAAGGAATCCTATACTGATACAGAGGCTTCCCAGTGACTAAATAGATGAGGATGAAGGCAGAATTCACAAGGGGCAGAAGGTAGTAGTCTGTGGCCAGCTACATTTATTCTTAATGAATTCCCAAGGCTGCCACCTGGACAGAACATCCTGTTCTGTCATTGGTACAAAAGCGAAGTAACTTTCACATCAAAACACTATGGACAGGAATGTTGGCCCTGGTCCTCAGAGTGAATGATATCAGGATGATTGGATTTTTCCAAGATTCCAGCTGTCATCAACCATTACTGAGCATATGCTGCGTGCTAAACATTTTGTGCTTTGTAGGGATCCAGTGATAAGTAAAAAAACTAATTCAGTACAATTGTGCTCAGTTCATGAAGCCTTCCTAATTTCTATAACAAAGGGGACTTTCTCCTCCTCTCATATGTCACTTTGCTTTTCTGTGATTCCTCTGGGACCCAGTGCTTTTGTGGATATCCCACAAGAAAGAGGACAGAGCTATCCCTGTGACACATTGAGGCCTTTCTGCTTTCACTGAGGTTCCACATTCCTCAGTCATTAATTTACAATCTCCCAGAGATCTATACTAAGCTGAGTCCTTCCTGGAAATCTAGACATGTTTTGAGCTCAAGACTTTGAGAATAATAATTAAACAATGTGGGTTTTGCACTGGATACATGTTCTTCTTGGAATGTTGGTAGCCATGGGAATCCTTGACAAGTGATTAAATTCCTCATCAGTATGACACGGATGAGGCAGTATCTGTCTCATCAGGCTGTTGTCCTAATCAAATGTAATTATATGAATACATTTAATGTAATGGTGTCTAACCATCATTTCCCCTTTAGGAGCCTTAATCAATTCATTTTGGTTTTGCTCATATATAATTAAGTCCAAACTAAATCGTCCTTTAAGATCTCTCTCTCTCTTGTATGATGTATTTTTCTTAAATTCTCAGTCCTCAGACCCACTGGGCTAATTATCATTCTGCACACACATCTGGAGGTCTGCATTTCCTGTCTGTGTGTGTCCAGCCCCCTTTCAGGGTTGCCTTTTCTTCTGCCCTGGCTACCTTGGTAATTATATAAGACCCAACCTGACAGCGATTTCTTCCATGAGCATTACCTAGCTGCTCCATTCAGAACCAATTCTTCCTACTCAAACCTCCATCTCTACAACCCCTTCTGCCTTTAACTCAAAGTCCTTGCCTAAATACTTGCGGATCCTCCTTGGGAGTGAGATTTCAGAGCCAAATATTGTTTATTAATTTTCCTTTTGAATAGAGTGAAATCATATACTCTTGGAGTACCAAACACTGCGTAACCTAGCTCAATGCAAGTGAATACTTAGGTTAGAGTTAATCCATCTCTTATATTTGTAGAATCTGGTTCTATATGGTTCCTGAGATGATGGGAATATGACATAGCATAGGGATTTATGGTGAATTCATTCTATTTCATGTACAGTCACCCTAACCATAAAAGTTCTGAGGGGCAGACATTTGACGATGATTTTAGTTTGAATGCCAGGCTCTGGGCTTACTTCTGGAGCAAAAAAAAATCTTGAATACTTTAGAGAACCCACAGCTTGGAATAATGCACGGGCCAATCCCTGCATTATTCAGCACCACATACTGGAGGCAAACACAATGGGAGAGGAGATCAAGAGACAAGCAGGATAATTAGTAACAGGGCCAGGGGCTCCTCTTCATCTGTGCGTAAAGGGAAGAGTAATGGTCAGCTTTCTGGATGAGAAAAATGCTAGGGAAAACAGTACTTAGGGGTATGTGAGGACAGGTTTGAACATCAAAAATAAATCATGGGGATGTACCAATGCTTAAGTAAGTGCATCCCAATGCAGAAAGAGCAACTAGATGAAAGGGAGAGCTTGTGGGTGTAAATCAGGTGCATTGGGTGGGCACCAAGTGATGCTCTGAACCTGTGATGGCTGATCACCACTAGGAACAAGAAAATAAAAAAGATTTTTCTAGCCATGAACCAGTATCCAAGAAAAATCCAGTCTAAATTGAAAGCACATAGAGTCTCTCCTTAAGTGTGGAATAGCAGGGGATAAGAGCTTGATCAGTGATTAAGAATGTATACTGCTCTTCTGGAGGACCTAAGTGTGGTTCTCCGCACCTGTGTTGGGTGGCTTATAACTCTGTGTAACTTCAGATCTAGGGGATCAGGTGTTCTAGCCTCTGTAGGCACCCTCACTCATGTGCTCATGTGCATGAGAAGACACACACAATTAAAAATAATACAAATAAATCTTTAAAAAATAGAGAGTGGAGCAATCAGCTTGAAGCTGCCATCTGTGGAGTGTGTTCATACTTTCTATATCTAATCAGGGCTAATCTCAGCACAGGGAGACAGTACTAGAGGTTGTGACTTAATTATACGATGATGTCAATTAAGGTTCTTCCCTGTCTTGTCTGACGGAAAGTGGGTGTCCAAATGAGAATGATGGGTGCTAACTGCCTCCCTCTTAAGTTCACCTAACCATCATCAGCTAAGCCACTCATATTTCTTCTAGAAGATGAATGACAGATATCAAAATTAACCCAGCACCAGCATTCAGGAACTATGCTCACTTTCTAACCAACACAGGGGCAAGACAGGAACAAAGAAATTGCCTTTAGATGGATGATACATCCCTCTGTAAACAAATATAGGGATCAAGTTACAAGGGACCACTCAAATGACATCACAGCCTGTAGGAAAGACACTGTCATTCCATGTCCTTAGTCTCCTTGGCTAGTGACCCAGACCATCATTTCCCATGCAGTCTATGCAACCAAAACAGAACCAGAAAAGAGATGTTTTGCTTACAAGGGGACCAAAGCTATACAACAAACACTCTCACTTTTGTTCTTTATAAGACCACATCAGCTTCCTATGAATTCCTCATCTAGGGGAGATAGTTGGGTTTGAACTGGGATCCGGAAGTGCATCCATCTAAAGTGGTCAGGTGATGAGATAGAGTACTGTCACAGCAAGAGTCAGAAGGAGGGATCTTCTCTTAGGAAACTGGGGTAAGAGAAAGAAACTAGAATAGAATGTTCTATACCAGTACACAGAGGGGGGCTCAGACAATTCCACCTACATGCTCCAGTTTCCCAAAGCCCATCAGTGGCCATAGGGGATGCAAGGGAAGCAGAAACATGTGAAGGAGAAAGGTTATTAGCTATCTGGTCAAGAAAGAGAAAACTGTTTGATGTTGGCCAGTCTCTACATCATTCCTAAGCACCTGCAAAACTGTGATACTTGTGCTTAGGGGAGACAATAGATAGACAGATAGAAACAGGGAGAGGCTGGGAAGGTAATTACAGACTCCCGCCCTCTCCTGCAAATCTTCTTGTTTTCCCAACTAGACCCCTCTTCTACCTTCACATTTTGTTTTAGTGATTCAGTGAATAAGTTGCATTAGAGTTGCTTTGCAGAGCATGGGTGTGTGGTTATTCACAAGAGCATGGGCTCCTTAGCCACAGCTATGCCACTGAAGACCGTGTCTGTTCCCCTCTCATCAACCACTAACTGCCTGTAAATCCTCCCGGAGAGGTGTGGCTCCATGAGCCTCTCTCCCCTCCCATGATTTTGGAATGTTGATGGACTCAATCTTGCACAAGACATCACAGCTTCTGAGAGTGCAGATGAGGATCAAGTGCCCCTAGTAACTTAGAGTGACTGAAAAATAAGGAAATCAGACCAGCATGTTCTCAGGGGAGAGGTTGACTATTAGGAAATGGGATTCTCACAGCACAGTGGGGAAGGAGAATTAAAAAAAAAAATAAGGTAGTTCATGTTGAAAGCAAGCCAGCTGTGATACATGATCAATATCACCTTCTGACCGAGTGTAAATGTATCCAGTAGAAACATTAAGGGCAATGACACTGAATAGTGATTTTTCACTTGGTTTCGATTCCTAGCAAATTTTCCCGGACAAGAGTTTGTTTAAGAAGAGTTTTCTCATTTCTAAAGACTGGTCTATTAAAATCACAAGTAAATAATGAAAAAGGGTATTTGAGCTGAGTAGCTTGTCTCTAGCTGAATGCTTCATCACATTTTTCCATTAAAAATCACAATTTGTAGTCAATTTAATACCAAAGAGAGGAACATTGCAAACGTGTTAATGTCTCAAGCTTAAGCAAAACAGAAACTCAATGAGTTTCCATTAATAATAATTTTATCTCTGCCATCAGCTTGGAGCAGTTTGTATCCATTCTTTTTCATTTTCTCTTTGCAGGTGCTCCTGAGTCTGGAATCCCCTGTTAGCATTGGGATTCCTAATTAAAATGCCAGGGCCCATTGATATCTTCAGGGCAGCACTTGTATCAAATAGCAGTATGTGCACACAACAGATGGTTGGAAGGAGATGAGAATTCCTGCAAAGCAGAGAATTGGGTTTTTAAATACACGAGCATCAACAGTCTCTGTGTTGTGCTGTGTAAATCCAGGTGTTCAGCCATTCCAGGAATTCTCGTCTGCGTACCTCATCCCTCTTCAGACTGTGCAAAACATTTCATCTTCAGACATTCAACAACTTCTCCAGGTATTTCAACTCCCCCGTGTCTTCTAACCAAGTACTGGTTAGCAGAGTGAAAACATAACGGGAACAGGGAACAAACAAGAGGACTGCTCGTGATACCCACGTCAGGGGTGGGAGGAGACAGGAAGTCATTAGAGGAGGTAGACCACCAAGGGTCTGGAGTTTTAATGCGAAGCCAACAGGTGCATAGGCTTGAGGTACTCCTGTCAGTCCTCCTGTTATGACAACCATGACAGTGTTTGTTTTCTCACAGGCACAATTACTCCTTTAGTACATTCACAGAGACACGGACGGGCACATGTAGAGATGCACCTGGCATACAACGTGAAGTGAGGCGCCATCATTACAAACAACAGGTGCCTGTTTTCTCTTTTGTATTCTAATCAGGAATGTGGCCAGCATAACCGCTTAGCCACACCGCAGCTGGGTCGGGGAGACGGCTCAGCTGGTAAAAGCACAAGCCTGGAGTTCTGCCTTCAGAACTCACGGAAGAAGGACAGAACTGACCTCCTTGATTGGGTGTGGCATGGCATGGGGAAGCCTGCCTACACGTATGTACACACATGCTTGTTTACATGTCCACGTATACACATGATGATGATGATGACGACAATGATGATGGTGGTGGTGGTGATGTGGAAAAGAACTGCAATTGTACCATTCCCCTCCCCTTTTCTTGTTCCTTGGTGACTGTGAGGATCTCCCCTCTCTCCTCTCTCATGTCTGTTGTTGTGCTTAATACTGCTGTAATGTCACAGTCAATATTCACCTGCACTCGTAGCAGAGTTTCCCACGTCTTCCTTAATCTCAGTGGCGGCGCAGTGAGCAGTAGCTCTCCACGTCTGCATTGATGGATGAGTACAGCTGCCTTACACATCTGTGGGAACTGTAAAAACCAAGAAACAAGGCCAGCAGTCATTGATTTCTCCCTCCTCAAACATCCTAGCTCCTCCTTCTGAGCTCCTGCTTCTGAGCTCTCTCTGCTCCGTGCAGACAAGTCACAAGGTCTTTGATGATTACCAAAGGAAAGGCTAAGACCTTTACTTCCTTCCAAGGTTATTTCAAGTTTTTATTCACCCGTGTGAACATAAATCCTTTTGCAAAACATCCATTTGATGAGTGACTAGCACATTTCTCCTACCATTTAGAAGAGGGGAGTGTATTTCATTTATACTTCTAAAAAAAAAATACCCCAAATAGGAGATGGATTTACCAAAAAAGGAATCATTTTGTTTAAATGTGAAAAAAAGTAACAATTTAAAAAGGAGATCCACCTCATCAAGAAATATCTAGAAGGTAAGCATTATGTCCACCATGTGTTAATGTTATAATGGTAGAGCCTTAATCATGGCATTTGTGAGGCTGAGGATAATGGGTTCTAGACCATCCTGAGTAACTCTGTCTAAAAAAAATAGAGAGAATGAAGACACCTCACTGGGTAAAATTGTCCAGTTGTCAAGGGTAGAGCAGGTGAGAAGTTGAACCCATTGGATTCCAAGGTTGTGATGAAGAAACAGTAAAAACACTAATCATGGTATCTGGGTGTACCAACTTTAAAACTACCAGCAAATGTTATCTAGAAATTAACATAATTAGAAAAAAAATCAAGCAATTCTCATGGCAGCAGAATAGACTGTATTATCCTTCCTAAGTCCTTGTTGGGTCTGACTTCCTGGCAGCTTCCTTCCCCTCTCTGTTGACTTGTGACCATTCCTTCATTATAAATACCCAGTCTGTAAAGACTGGTCTACCATCACATCCTTGAAACTCAGTTCCCCCTGGTCCGACAGTTTGAGAAAACATGGAGTTCAGGGCTGAAGAGATGGTTCAATGGTTAAGAGCACTGGCTGCTCTTGTAGAGGACTGGGTTCAGTTCCCAGCACCCAGATGGCGACTCACAGCCACATGTAACTCCAGCCTTAGGAGATCAACTCCTTCTTTTGTCCTCCATAGGTACTGTTCCCACATTCTTTATGTACATGCAGGCAAAACACTCAAACACGTAAAAATGAAAATAACTTTTATTTTTAAAGAAAAAAAGTTCCGAGAAGACAATGTTGCTAATCAAAAATTTCCAGCATCCCCAGGACTCATTTTAATGAAGTGCCAACAGGAGATGGTATCCACATTTGTCCTTTTCCTACACTATTTATGCTTTCCAGGAAAGGCTACAGATCTCAGGGTCAACTTATCTTGCTGTGCAAAATAATTTCCTGTTCAGTAGGAGATATTACAAAAATCATTTCTCTATTACCATCCTACAGTGATATCTAACTTCTAATGTGTCAGATACTGGGGCCCCAAGGAGATAGCAGATACAAAACACTCTGAAAAGTTTAGCTGGATATATCTATGTCTATGTCTATATCTATGTCTATGTCTATGTCTCTCTCTCTCTCTCTCTCTCTATATATATATATATATATACACACACATACATATACATATATATACATACACACACACACACACACACACATATATATATATATATATATATATATATATATATATATATATATATATATATGGGTCTGCAACTGACAAACTTCAGGATGCTTATTATTTCTAGAAAATTTCAAAAGCTTTCTATTATGTCTTTTCTGAGCATCCCTTTTTGTTTTCTTATCAGATGTATGCTATTGAAAAAAGTTATCAGAGACAACTATGCACAGGTCTTAATGAAGCTGGTATGATCGAGAAGTTAAAAACTGCCTTGGATTTGTAGTTAGTAAGATGAAAGTTTAGAGATAAAAAACCATAAAGTGTAATCAGGCTGGTTACATAAACATAATTTCTTACAGATCATTTTTTATTTTATTTTATTTTTTATTTTTTTAAAGATTTATTTATGTATACAGCGTTCTACCTGCATGTGTCCCTTCAGGCCAGAAGAGGGCACCAGATCTCATTACAGATGGTTGTGAGCCACCATGTGGTTGCTGGGAATTGAACTCAGGACCTCTGGAAGAACAGCCAGTGCTCTTAACCTCTAAGCCATCTCTCCAGCCCCATTTTTTATTTTTATTTGTATAAAAAAAAACCCTCATTTTTGTTTTAGCTGATTTTAGTTAACCAGAAAAGCTCAGATGTATGGTCACATTCTTACCCTAATATGACTGACTCCCAGGGATGTCAAGATTTCTCTTGAGTCCCATCTTCATGTCATTTCTGGTACTTATTCCCTAAATAACAAGCTCTATGAGGACATGGGTAGCTTCTGGCGTATTCATCTTAAACCTTGCTGTAACCATTCATTTAGGACCCAATTAATAAGTCTAGTCCCAGTAGGATAAATGCGGATCAAATAAATATTGTTTATTATTATGTCTTTTTTTCCCCTCCTTGTTCTTAAAATTCAGTACTGCTGTGTTCTGACTTCTCTCCCATGAAACTCTGAAACTGGGGTCTTAGTAGTAATGCTCGGACCAGTCGAAGGGTATGAAACAAAGGACATTATATATGAACTCAGAAGAGCTGAGCCCCTTGCTTACATCCTAGCGTCGCACAAGCAACTGTAGACAGTTCAGGAAAATGCCCCAATTCTCTCTAATCTACAAATAGAATGCATTTTTCTCAGCTTTCTTCTTTCCTTATAGAGTCCACATCATTTTTTAAAATGAAGACATGTTTTTTTAATGATCATTTAGAATTCAAATAGATTTAGAAAAACATGTAACAGAAGAATTAAAGTTCATTCATTTAGTCTTCTGTCATCTACAAGCTCTGTGAGCTGATACCAGTCAGCCGATGATTCTGGTCTCTCTAAGATATGGAATCTGGAAAATGACACTCTGTATATGTTTTACAGTTTTCCCCCAGCTGTCCTTCCGTCAGATTATGACTCTTTCAAATCTCCAGCTCCTTATACTCATCTCACTATTCATGTGTCCAGCTGAGTGCAGACCAACTACAAGCTCCTTACCTGATTCTAGGAAATGATTATGGACAAAATGGCCTATGTGCTGGATAGTTTGATGTCAACTTGACACCAGCCACAGTTATATGAAAGGAGGGAACCTCAATTGAGAAAATTCCTCCATAAGATCTAGCTTTGTCTTGATTAGTGATTGATGGGGGAGGGCCCAGCCCACGGTGGGTGGTGCTATCCCTGGGCTGGTGGTCCTGAGTTCTCTAAGAAAGCAGGGTGAGCAAGCCCTGGGGAGCAAGCCAGTAAGCAGCACCCCTCCATGGCCTCTGCGTCAGCTCCTGCCTCCAGGTTCCTGCCCTGTTGGAGTCCCTGCCCTGACTTCCTTTGATGCTGAACAAGATATGGAAGTATAAGCCAAATAAATTCTTTCCTCCCCAAGCTGCTTTATGTCATGGTGTTTTATTACAGCAATAGAAACCCACACTAAGACACCATACTCCTGGAAGTGAAAGTCATCTCTCCCTTGTTTTCCTTTCTGAATTTTTCTTAGAGAACATCAGATGGGCAGTAGGCGATTTACAAAGGAGTGAAAACAAAGAGGACCATCTTCCTGTGTAAAGAATGCTGTGAGGATGTTGCCAGGGACAGCATCGACACAGCCTGGCTTGCTTCTTCTTGCCACACCCCACAGTGTTGATGTGGTACTTAGAAGTTCCCCCTGAAGATAATTGGCTGAAACCAGCCAGATCCAAGTTGGCTATCTAGATGACCTCTACGAGACCTCACACTCCATTATAATCTAATTGCCATACCAAATGAGATGCCTTCAGCACTCAGGAGAGGAAGTCAGACTGTAAAAGCAGCAACCAAAAATAAGAACAGAAGGTGATAACTGAATTCTGAAAATTCTTCACTGTTCCAGAAAAAGGCATAGACATTCTTCCTTTGTCTCAGCCCAATCCCACTCTCCTGTCATTTCCTTAATGCTCTATAGCTGGAGGGCTTCTCTCCAGGTGCCACCAAGCCCCTGCAGTCCCACAATCCACATATAAAATAATCACTCAGAGACTTATATTACTTATAAACTGTATGGCCGTGGCAGGATTCTTGTTAACTGTTTTTATATCTTAAAATAACCCATTTCTATTCATCTATAAGTTGCCATGTTTGGCTTACCGGTACCTTACATCTTGCTTGTCATGGAGGCAGCTGGCAGGTCTCTGACTCAACCTTCCACTTCCCAGAATTCTCCTCTCTCCTTGTCCTGTTTATACTTCCTGCCTGGCCACTGGCCAATCAGTGTTTTATTTATATAGAAAGATATCCACAGCAATGTATTGGAGAAATTATTTTGGCCACTCCACGTAGTTAAAAGGATATTTATTTAATGGCGTAACTCACAAATTAAGTGAAAGGTAGGTCGCAGGGTCTGGGGAAGGTGTATCGCAGTCCAGCGGTGTTCTCCGGAGCTCTGCACAGTTCGGCGTCCCGGCACAGAGAGACCGCACAGAGAGAGCACTGGCCCATCTAGCTCTCGGGTCTCCCAGCGCCTTCCCTGGTCCCGCCTCGTAGGCGTGACAGTTGCCAGAGTCTCAATGGGGGTTGGAACTTCCAGATTCAAGCTGGAATGGCTACCCACTACAGCAATGCTCCATGATTCCTCACTTCTAATGGGTTGAAAAGTTGATGGGGGGGGTAGTGTCTAGGTGTTTCTCTCTCTCTCTCTCTCTCTCTCTCTCTCTCTCTCTCTCTCTCTCTCTCGTTAGACCATGGAGTAAACTAACTGATTTATTGACACTCAGTTTCAATTTTGTCAATGGACTCAAGGATGCCTGTTACCTTTCAAGGAATTTCTTTCTTAAGGTAGACCAACAGGAGTGGTGGTGGTGCACTGTTGGGCTACTAAATAAACCTACTGTTCGAATGAAAAAAAGAAATCAAAGGGAAGGAAAGGAAAGGACATGACCGGTCTTGGCTTTCGGCACCAGATGAATGAAAAAGAGAAATAAAAAGAAAACAAACATGACTACTCCTAGGTATGGTGGAGGAGAAGATTTATTATAGAGGCAGGGACATCTGGAAGGGTGGACATGGCCAGACTGACCTGTGCCATGGAGGGCGGGGGAGAGGAGGGAGAGGGGAGCCAGGTGCAGCAGCCGGGAGATTCACAGTAGATGAAAATAGACCAGGTAACCAAAATGGCTGATTGTATAGCGAAGGGCAGTCCAGTCCCTGGGCTGGAGAAGTTTAGGATATGGGGCGGGGTATGCCAGGTAGCAGGTAGGGGCTGAGGGATGCAGGGAGAACCTGGCAGCCAGTGTCCACTGTGACATCTTAAATAGGCATCTCAGCCATTTGCTCTACTTTGAAACTTAACACTGTTGTTAGAACTCATCCTCAATGGTGTCAGTTACCTCTCAAGGTAAAAAGTATGAATGTATTACCAGCATGGGAGGTGAGACCAGAGGTTTAGAAGTTCAGAATTATCCTCAGTAAGTGAGTTGGAGGCTAACCTGAGCTACACGAGATACCATGCCACTGATCCCCTCATACCAAGGGGATCCCAACATGATCTCCCTTATGTTTTGCAAAATATTTATGTTATATGAACTTGTACAAGTTTTTATGTAATTGGTAAAAATAGTGGACTTTTGGGTTGGACTTGATACATTCAGTATTGAAAATTAACTAAACGGTATTGAAGTTTGACATATTTTTTCATACATACACTTGTTCATTTATCTGATTTATTACTTCCAATTAGAATTTGCACTTTATTTGGGTCCTGTTTGATTCTCATTAGTTTTACTCATGAATATTCTATCTCTGTGTGTAGTGTGTGTGTGTGTGTGTGTGTGTGTGTGTGTGTGTGTGTGTGTTTTAACTTCAAAGAGATAGCAGAAAGCGAAAGTATGTTTTTAGACAGCTTGACAGGAAACATAATTTTACAGATGCTTCAATTAGAAAAACTCAAAATATTTCTTTTCTCAAAGAATACATGGAATAGTTTGACAATATTTACCCAACTGATTTGGTCTTAAATCATACAGTTAATATTTTGGCAGTTCTATCTATTGTACATTTATTATTTGTTGAATAGAATACTGTACAAGGCACTTAAGATGTATTGGTAAATAATATTTTAGAAAAGACTTACTGTGATGGTAGCAGTCCTTGTGTGCAGATTGGCTGAATGGTTATTTCTTCTTATGCCTCAGCTGATTTTAAGGAACCTCCTTTAATGAAATCAGAGTACTGGAGAAGGTGTTTTTAATTGGCTAGATACTAATGATAGCAGCCAATCACAGGACACCCTGTGTAGTGGGATGAGCGCTTCACAGAAACTCTTTTATCTATCTATCTATCTATCTGTCTGTCTGTCTGTCTGTCTGTCTATCTATCTATCTATCTATCATCTATTTATTTATTTATTTATTTATTTATTTATTTATTTATTGGTTTTTCGAGACAGGGTTTCTCTGTGTAGCTTTGTGCCTTTCCTGGAACTCGCTTTGTAGACCAGGCTGGCCTCAAAAAGATCCGCCTGGCTCTGCCTCCGGAGTGCTGGGATTAAAGGCCTGCACCACCACTGCCCAGCTAAGTCTTTTATTTCTTAGAGGACCCTAATTAGTTCAATGATAAGGCCTTGTTTTGACAGAAGAGCACACTGCCCGAATCATTCAGCACAGGGCTGCTCTTCCATTCACACAGACTCTGTGGGTGTCCTCTGGAAACATTGCCTTCCAGAAGTGGAAAGCCAGTGAGGCATCTGTAAAGTCATGAACAGACACTTCCAGAACCTGGTTTTCACACACACACACACACACACACACACACACACACACACACACACACACCTTCATGTGAAAATTCACATGGTATTAGTTTTATAATGGATCTGATTGCTCTTCCAAAGTCAGAGTAAACTATGTTTACTTTATTTAAAGTTAAGCTCTCAGATTTCTAAAGCTAGCAAGACTGTCAACTTACAAAAAATCAAAACTGTCAATTTCTAAAAATGCTTTTTCAAAACAAAATTAAACATTTGTTTGAAGAATTATGAAAAACATGCTGTCCCACCCCCAATTAAAGAATGAATCATCTAAGACATACAGAAATTCACCTCATAAGACAAATAATGGTTCCTATCCATGGGATGCTGCCCCATGATATTATAATCTTACAATTTAATTTATATTTTACCAGTGTCAAACAACTGATTTGGGTTGTGCTTAAATATTTCTTTCAAGCCTTCCCTAACCATATTCTGAAAACCACTTTTGAAACCATATACTTGTACTGCACCACTAATTTTATGATATTATAATTAATTGTCTACTACAGATAACACTAAGGTCACATGTATGTTTTCCCACCTGAAGCTTCAAGTTACAACAGAGGACCAGGTTCACGATACAGGTAAAAACAATTCCCACCTTTTATTTACAGCTGTATAAAATAGATTTCAGTAGATAATAGTTATCAGCTGAAATATTTAATTTAGTTACATTTTTATAGTCATATAATATCCTCCCAACATAGTAGTTACTAAGAAATTATTGAATTCAAGTATTTGAATTGTTGAGATATGGAACATATTATGTGGACTAAATGTATTACCAGATTAGTCTGAAAGGAAGAACTCCAATCCACTTATTTACCCATTGAAGTGAGAAGCATTTTGAGATTTCCCCACGTGAAACATTGAGCAGTCAAAGGAAGGACTTGTCTGAAGGAGTGATTTTGTTCTTTAACAACAGCAAATAAATGGAGGGGAACTATAGAAGCACCTATTTCCGCAACAAATGATGGATTGGGGGTATAAAATCATGGAATGTTAGTATACATACATATAACATATGCTTAGATTATATAAATATATACACACAGAGATGTGCTCAGATACCTAAACACACACATATGCCAGGTTGCCTTTAAGAAAAGTGCAGTCCTGACTCATTATGTTGCTTTGCCAGCTGAGATTGCTAGGCCAGCAATATGATCCTCAAATCATACATTTCAGCCTCATGCTGTTATTTTCTCTCCACTTAATACTCAGTGCACAAAAGCAGAAAAATATAAGCCTCTTTACTTTCCATCTTTACATTTATTTTTAAAGATTCACACATAGTATAGTAAGAACCAGTGTTTAAATATAGCAACACAAAATGATTAAGCAATGGCTAGGATGAAATATTGAATTCAAGTTCATAAATTGAAGTTATTGGCTACAAATTGATTCAACAATATGTCAATTTCCTTTCTATATGTGGGTCTTTGAGCCATAATATTCCCATGTCACTGGTGGCTGAGCTGAGCATACACAGTTGCTTTTCTTCTTGCTGCAGAAGAATTGATCAGTATAGTGATTTATAAACGTCCTAACACACTAATGCAGAGCAGTTTCCTAAAATAAGTGTCTATGGTTTTGATGAGACTGACATTTTTGCCTGCAGGAATCATTCTCCCTCATTCCTCTTCACAGGGCCAGTGGGGAGGTGGGGTCTCTTGTAAATGGGTTGGTGACATAGTCCTCTGAGATGTAAGAAGCTGATGGCTGGCTCCCAAGGAAGTCATGGAATAAAAAGGCTCACATAAAGGGGCTGGCACAGTCCCCTTTGCAAGCTCACTCCTCCTTATCCTGAACACATAGGTTCCATCTGGAACATCAGCAACTTTCTCCCTCTCCCCTCCTTCCCTCCTCTTTCTTTCTCTCCTCACTCAATGATTTTTGTTTTTTAAAATAATTTCCTACATGCATACAGTGTATTCAATATATTTTGATTATACCCACCACCAATTTCTCCATCCAACTCTTTCTAGATGTCCTCCACATCTCCCAAATTAATATTTTCTTTTTTCTTTCCACCAACCAAGTCCAACTAGTGCTCCCTGCATATGCCTGGTAGTCACAGCCCCTCAATAGAAACCAAGGGCAAAGAAAAAGAATTGAAGGAATTTTGTGAAACATCTAAACCAATATCTCCAGAACTTAAATTTCTATGAAGAAAATTGGAATAAAGATACCTCACCTCTCTTAACCAGGGTTTCTGTTGTTCATGGTGGAGTGTAACGCTCCATTGATAGCACTTAACCTCAGGCAAAGGTATCTACAGAACTCTGGAAAGAGAAGACCACATTTTAGACATCAACAATACTATGCAAATAGATTTTGTTCTTACTCTAGTTAAAATTTTAATGCAAAACTTTAAAAATAAAGTTAGATCATTGAGCTCTGTCATGCCTGGAAGCTAGCATTTCCTAGTCCTTCTGTCTATCATCTGGTCCTCCTATTCTTTATCTGTTAATTCTCTGTTGCTGTGATAAAATACTATAACCAAGAGCATCTTAAGGAAGAGAGAGTTTCTTTTAGCTTACAGCTTCAGAGGGATAAGAGTCCAGGACGGCAAAGCAGAGGCATGGCAGCAGTGGGCAGCTATGATGGTAGGGGGAAGAAGCTGAGAGAACACATTCTGAACTGCAAGCATGATGCCAAGGGAGTAAACAAAGAGTATGGAGTCTTTTATCTCTCAAAACCCACCTGTGGGAACATACCCACCTCCTAAACTCCCCCCAACAGTGCCACCAGCTGGGGACTAATTATTCAGATGCACCTATGGGGACATGTTCCCATTCAAGCAACCACACATCTTTCCCCGACTCCTCTGAATTGCTCTCTGAGTCTTAGAGGGAATGGCGTGAACGTCTCATTTATGAATGAGCACTCCTCTGTCACTTATTCTCAGCGGCTTGAATAGTGACATGTCACTGCTCATTGCAAAGAGAAATGTCATTAAATAAGGTTGAGTGTAATAGGGACAGGAGAAATAGCTCGGTGGTTAAGTGCACTGTCCCCTCTTCCACAGGCTCTGGGTCTGGTTCTCAGAATTCACATAACCTGTAGTTCCAGTTCTGAGGGAATCTGATGCCCTCTTCTGGTGTCTTTAGGTACTACATGCTCGTGGTACACATGCATGCACTTAAACATACATATACACATACAATAGATGAAGAAACAAATGAACAAAAATTAAAAATGTCATTGGCCATGCTGTCACATGCCCTTCATAAGGTGACAGTAACAAAAATGCACAGTGTGGGGGTAAAAATGTCAAAGAACACATTTAATGAAGTTTTTGTTTGTTTGTTTGCTTTAGCAAATTAGAAAGTGAACTAGCAGCACTGATTTATTTATTTTTTACTCCTGGAACAGTGTATGGGTAAAAAAAAAATGAACATAACTGTTGTGTAAAACTTCTGCTGAAACAAAGCATGTATATAGACAGGGGATGAGAGAGCAAGCCCTATTCACAGCTTCTACTAGGTCACTCATTTATCTTGGTAACTCTGTTTTGCCCATTTCCTTACAAAAGTTTATCCTCATTGGCTGGTCCTCACTGATCTGGTAGCTCACTGAGGACAGAGGCACTACTGCATGGGTTTTTATTTCTAGATGCTCAGTGCTCATAAATGGTGCTCATTCAATGCATCTGGGGTAAATAAATACATAGATTATGACCCAACATGACACACTGGACCTCTCTCAGCTTTGGGGATTCAGTACTTTTCCTCTGGAGCTCATTCCAAGACAGATTTTAGTTCATATGTGGAAGTAAAAGACAGTACCGTTCTATTACTCTAGGATGGGATCTCAAGTCTGATCCTTGATCACCAAGCTACTGAGCTGAAAAAAAGGATTGTGTTGCTATGAGCTGAGCAACTTGTCATTTCTTTTTCTAGACTTTTTCCAAGGAAGGAAGGAAAGAAGGGAGAGCAACAGCCTTTCTGAGTCTCTCGTTTCCTCTCTTCAAAATGTGTATCACCTTGGCCTCACAGGGCTGGTGTAAAGACTAATGGGAGTAGTATATTGAAAGTACATGCTTGCCACACAGCAGTGCCCCCACCCCAGCAAAGGCATTTCTAACATTATGTCACACAGTGTCATGCATATGGGCATCACTTTATGCCAAGGGTGTTTCAAGGTCGTATTATGAAGGAAGGTGGTACTTAGTGCTCAAGTGCTTCTGGAAAAGGACCGAACCTGTCACATGTATTGGTCAAGGAACTTCCTATTTTCCAGAAACATCTCTACTGCTGTTGAACCAGCGACTGCTTCTCCCAGTGGGTGGGTGCCAGATGCACACTGACCCAGTGTGTAACATAAATAGCCTTTCTTCCCTGGCAGGAGTTTAGCACACACACACACACACACACACACACACACACACACACACACACACACGAGAGAGAGAGAGAGAGAGAGAGAGAGAGAGAGAGAGAGAGAGAGAGAGAGAGAGAAGGAGCCTGCCCCCACTGTTTTCACGATTCTCTTCCTTGTCAGGGCTCCCACTGTCTTCTCTCCTGAGCTATTTTGAGATGCAGCAAATCAAATTATTTCAGCAAGAACAAGCTTTCACCCTAACATTTCAAAAAGATTGATGTTCATATTAATTATGGGCCAACTCTGTCTCTCCTACCCAGGAGCTCTTTCATTATTTCGTTTCCTGCTGCAAACCGTCTTTATTCATTTTAAAGTCAACTCTTTGTCAGTTTTCAGGTTGGAGACAGTTTCTGGGGATAGGGGGCAAACTGTGGAAACTGTCACAGCCACGATGTAAACTTTCAGTGACTTTTTCAAATCAGATTTAGTGGCAGCACCATTTCGCATGTATGCTGTCACAGGACCTGCTAGTTAAATCCAGACATTCCACAAATATGTTTGTAAACACCTAGTTATTTGTGCATTTATCTGCCGAGAAATAAGCACACCACCATGAGAGGGTTGAGTAATACAATGAGTTCATATCTCTGTAGTTTGTTTTCATTGCTGTCCACAGCTACTCTGTCCTGTGTTCTTTATTTTTTTCTCATGTTTCTTTTTTTTTAAAATAAGGTTTACTCATGTATTTTATGTATATGGGTGTTCTATCTGCATGCACACCTTCATGCCAGAAGAGGGCACCAGACCTCATGACAGATGGTTGTGAGCCACTATGTGGTTGCTGGGAATTGAACTCAGGACCTCTGGAAGAGCAGTCAGTGCTCTTAACCTCTGAGCTATCTCTCCAGCCTTGTCCTCTGGTCTTTAGACTTACTCTATGTTCTTGTTGACATCCTAGCAGCATTCCGTCTGCCTGTGACCAACTCAAAGACCACTGTTGCTTTCTTCTATACTTCTGCTCCTTTCACCCAGTTTGACTCTTTTCCATTTCACTCCAGCCGTTATTCGGAGACATTTCCATATCTTCTTTGGTGGTCTTTATCATAACCTTACTGGATCCCATTGCAGTTACATTTAAAGAGATTTGATTTTACCCTGGAGGCAATAGGAAGATAGTGGCCTCTCTGGTTTGTTTGTTTGTTTCTGAGCAGAGACTAGTGGGTGATGCATAGGAGTACATGGTATGTAGGAAACCAGAACTTAATCAAAGGAATTGATTTGTCACTGGAAGGGATCAGTGACAGGATATTGAGAGAGAACAGGTGGGTGATATTTGGGAACTATTCCAGAGAATGGGATTTTCAGATAGAGAGTGAGGGGACAGGGGAGGATTCAATCATCACCATAAGGCTGGGTGATGCTTGCCATTTGGAGAACTGCCTCACCCTGTCCTAGGTGCAGAATGTATGGTCATAAAGACAGGGGCTGAGCTGGAGTCTGAGGGGAAGAAGGTCCTCTGGAAGTGAGTGAGGCAAAGATTTCATTGCTGTGTGGAGGCAGGAGAGGAATTCTGTGGCCTGAACAATGACAAGGGGGAAAAAGTGAAACCAGTTCTGAGTAGCGTTTGTAAGTTTAACAAGAAGAGAAAGGACAATTCTGTAGCCAAGTGATAGAGGGGTCAAGTACAGAGGTCATTTGTGTTGAAGGAGGAACACCGTGTGAGTGTGATTAATATATTGCAGAAAGCCAGAGGAAGAGAAAGAATGAAGTGGAAGAAAAGAATCCAGAAAGTTATTTTTTTTAAGGGATGTATGTCCAAGGAATAGATAAAGGGATGGAGAAAGAAAGAGGAAGGGGGAAGTAAGGCTATCTGCTCATAGGGATGGAACGGAGGTAATGCCTTAACAGTTGTGAACTGTAAGTTATATAACACGTGTTAGTGATACATACAGCATAGGCATTTGCGGGGAGTCACTAGGCTTGCAGTTCATGTTGAGGACCTTGAATATGTGTAACATTAGACTTTGTAGCTGAGCTCTGCTTCAGCAATGTATGGAAATGTACAAGGCCGTGGTACAAAGATGTTGGACCCTTTGGTTTATTCATCTTGGTGATTTTCCTGTAAGTGTGACAAAAAAAGGAAACTGAGGCTGCTGTCCAAGGTAAATGAGGTGAAAGGCCATGATACACATGCTGGACATGGAAAGGAACGAGGAGGAACCAGGAGCGAGCACAGACTCAGTAGATAATGATTGAGCTCGGCTACCTACTGAATCACTGGAAGGCAATAGGAAAAGAAAAAAAGGGTTCTATCTAGATCAGAAAGGGTTTAAATACTGGATCTGAGAAACTAAACAGTTGCTGAGTATGGATAAGTCCAGCATAACTGTGGTAGACATGTGCAGATATTATTAAATAAAACATGTAATATATATGTATTCTGTATATATATATATACACACAGAAGCATAAAATACAAAAGATGTATTCTTATACATGTATATCATACAAACACCAAATCTCATTTTTATACTGCCATATTATTCACCTCTGTCTTTAACTACCTCTACACTAGTCTTGTATGCTGTTATGAATCACCATGAAGGTCTTTTGTTAAAAAGTAACATATATATCTATATATATATATATATATAGATATAGATATATAGATATATGTATACACACACACACACACGTGTGTGTGTGTGTGTGTGTGTGTGTGTGTGTGTGTATTTATTCATGTAGTATGTGTATTGGGAGGGGCGGCACATGGGATACCTGTACCATGGTGCACATATGAAGGTCAGAAGACAGTTCACTAGAACCAGTCTTTTGTTTTTATAGTGTGGGTCTTGGGCGTTGAACTCAAATCATCATGCTTGGCTTTCTTCTATTTTATATTTTTTTAAATTCACTCTTCAAAATGTTGATGCTTGAGTATAGAAATCCAGCTTCATTTTTTCTTCACTTTGTTTTCTATATTTTCAATGATGTAAATTGGCTCAGGGTTGCTAAAAATATTTTTGTTTGTTTCTTAAGATTTCACATCAACAGTCACATTCTCTGTGAGTAGAATTTAGTTCTTTCCCAGTATTTGTTTCTGTTTGTTTTTTCAATCTTTAAATGCAGGTTGGGGCATCCAGTTCAGTGGTTCACAGAGGTAGTGACAAGCAATGGACATTCATCCCTTACTCCTGGACAGAAAAATGTTTAGTTCTGTACCATAGCACATGTCTACAACTGTAGGTTTTCATATGTGTCTGTAACCACAGTCATCATGACATCCTATTTGTATCAGGCTGATTCTTTTATTTTTATTTAAACCATGAGTGGATGGGAAATATTGCCAAATGACAACCCTACAGCTATGAGAATAGGCACTTTTTCTTTCTTTTTCTGAAAATAATATAATTTGCATTCACTGCCCTTTCTAAATGTTACCCAACCCTTCCTCGTTCCTGGAATGAATCCTGCTTGATCAGGAGATATTATCTTACTTGGTTTTCAGTTTCATTATCTCCCTGTTGATAGTTCTGGGAATATCTTAAACAGAATTTTGAATCAGGATTTAAATGTTACAACCTTAGGAATGAGAAACAGGGCTGGTACTGACAACCGTCTCGAAGGGAAGCTGGCTCTTGAGAAAGAGCCTGAGAGTCTGACTTGTTTTCCACAGTGGTGAGACATGAAGTATAATAAATCATGGAACAGATGAAACATTGGGTTAAATGTGTTATTTTAAACTATAAAACAACAACAGAACAGTTAAATTAATACCAGATAGAGTAAATTGTATGAGGGAAAAACAAGATCAAATTAGCCAACATTTAAAATGATACAGGGAGCTAATATTTAAACAATATTTATACCTAAAAACTTGAGCCATGAGTTTATATTTTGGAAATGTGGGAAACTATTGAAGCGATTAAATCTCATGTCTGGCTAAAGTGCTCCGGAGAAAGAGTCTTTGCCTCGTGTGCATGAGGCCCTGGGTTGGACTCCCAAGACTAGTACATTTTTTTTCAAATAATTTTGAGATAAACTTAATAGGAAGTGAAATTAATGCATAAAGAATTGGGGAGACATACTTTAAATTTGCTTTTATCCTCCTCTATGGATTAATTTATAGTCATGAAAATATTGCTTTATGACATTTAAATATTTGAAAATCCCTTCTTCACAGTACTTCTATATCCTTTCCCACCACATATTTGCCATTTATTTATTTATTTGGTCATCACAACACTTTAGGGATAAATTTTTTAAAAAATAATTTCTGAACATCTGCATGTTTGTCTCTTCAAAAACGTGATCCATCCCAGATGTTTCTGTCTGGCTCGGAGCCCAGAGATATTAATGGAATTATAATGAAGGAGGGCTTGAACAAATGTAGTTGTCAGTCTGGCTGTGATTTCCATCTTAGATTTTACTGAAAGCAAGGACAGAGTGGCATTAAGCAAAACTGCTGTGGGGCCTCAGCCACTTATCCGAACATCTGCTGGGTGCCATTCTCTTCTGGTCCTGGTTGGAGAGCCAAGTTCTCCCTTAGTCCATCTTATACTACAACATAAGACTAAGTCTGGGTTTAGAGAGAACATTAAAGCTCCGTAGCTCTGTGTATACCAGAATGGTCAGCTTCTCGTGGGCTCTTGTCTTCCCAGGCTTTGCCTTCTTCCTGTGTACTTGCAACTACATTTTTAATTTCTCCAACCTTAGCATGATCACGGAAGAAGAGAATTCAAGTGCTGAAAATATATTCCAATATTTACCAAAGAACAGTGGAGTTGTTTTTATTATTCAACTTTTTTCTTTGGCATTTCTTACGTTATAAAATGCTTACTTATTATTTCCATCCCATCGTTTCTTAGCTCTCTCCAAGCCACTAATCCCTCTCTTTTCTACAACCCACTTTCCTGTGTTAATGTCTATTTGTTTTATTTCATGAGCCACTGAGTTTAACCAGTGCTGTCTGTGTGACTGTGAGTTTGGAGCTATTCTTCAGAGGTGAGTGAGCACACAGCTAAAGACAATGACTCCCTCACTCACCTATCAATGATCATTAGGTTGTCAATAAGGGCTACGGTTTCCCATCCAACAATGATTGTTGCCAGGGCCATGTTGTGTGATGTTTTGATCCCATTCTGACTATAAAGCTTGCTTTGAATCAGAGGCAGAGCTAATTGCTAGTTGACCAAAATTAACCATAGAGGTTTTGGAGGACTGAGGACAGATAGAGAGGCAGGAAGCAGTAGGACAGAGCAGAGAGAGGGTTTCAGGACTTCTGTCTCGGAGGAATGAGAGAGATAGGCCACTGGTCGCTTCTCTGCTGCTTCTCTGATCATTCAGGTTCTTGCCCTGATTTCTGACTCCCAAGTTTTTATTGATTAAAGAGTAATTAGATAAATGCTTCAGGATCATTCTTTTACAAGAAATAATAGACACTGTAAGTTCATGATTGCAATGATTGGGCCATGCCTTGAGGCAAGCATTTTGAAAGCCTTCTCCCTCTCTTCTTGCTCTTACCTACTTCTAGCCTCCCTTTCTGAAATGTTTCCTGGGCACTGGAGAGGGTAGTACAAATGTCCTTACAGGACTGGTTTGCTTACTGGGCTTGCATGGCAAGCACATGTTTTCCTTCTATGAGCAGCCCACAAAGCCAATCAGAGCATGAGTGGTGCTCAAGAGGAGTGCCACTAATGCATGGGTGAGCACATCTTGTCTCAAAGAAGATTGGCTTTATAGTTTGTAGGATTCACACTTGGGTTAGACCCCTGCTGTCTTTGCTTCAACAGCATTTTGCATAACATCTTCCAGTACTTTGAGACCCTTCCAGCATACAGAAAGTTTCCAGCTCACAGAACCATCTTTAAACTGTATTGAAGTCTAAATTTTACTGATCTATTAAGTTATTTTGCAGCACATTAGTCTTATAGTGATTTGTTAAAATTTCTGCCCATTGGTGGTGGAATTCTAGAAAGTGCCTTTCAAAGAGACTACCTGAAGCTCTGTGAACCCAGTGTCTTTCTTGCAGAAATTCTGATTATTTTAGTTATTCAAATCTGATACCAGGTAATAGCAAAGAGAACCAAGGCACTGGCTCTTGGTGAATTTTTCCTTTAGTTCTTTTTTTTCCATGGTAGATTAAAAACTCTTTAAGAGCAGAAATGGACTCTAAATCCACTTTGATATTCTTTTCATTACTTTTTTATGTGGTATAACTTCTGGAAACATTAATGCTGAATTCATTTTGCACAGCTAAAGATCTCACTAATTCTGAGATTTGTTTGATTAGTATATATACAGAAGTTGTGGACTTCAAGTTTTCATTGAGATGAAGCTTCAAAACCATCTAATAGCCTGAAATATAAGGAAAGATGTTTTTTCTTTCTTATAAGACAGTTTTCTTAACTTATAAGACAGAAGTTAAGTCAAGCAGAAGAACACAGGTTCTATGTTTTAGAAGAGAGAAAAAAATCAGATAAAATATTTCATGTTTTGTTACCACTTTAATAGGAAATGTTGTGAGATCCCTGATCCCTTGCATACAAAGGGAGTTTGCAACCACATACATATAGGTTATTCTACATGTATTCCCACTATGAAATAAAATATATTGGCAGTTGGATAACAGACTGTAGAAAGCATATTTTGAAACATAGGCCAAGAAGATTTGAAGATCTTCACCAATGACCATGCAGAATATGGAGTGCTCATACACTTCTACATAAAGGCTCTTTCCCTCAGTGTCTACTATTATGTAGTGTTGTTCAAATCTTAGATGGTCATATAATAAAAAACCCAGAGGCAGATATCAGGGTGAATGCTGAAAGATCAGAGAAGCAGAACAACCAGCCTCTAGTTCTTATCTCTATGAAATCCTCAGCCTAAAGAGAGTGAGTTATTGTTTTCTAATGCCTTATGTACCTTTTTCTGCCCAGACATCACTTCCTGGGATTAAAGGCGTTTGTGCTTCCCCAGCAAAGGCATGAGAACTTAAGTGCTGGGATTAGAAATGTGTGCCACCACTGCCTGGCTCTGTTTTTCTCCTGTACTGGATCAATCTCATGTAGCCCATTGTGGCCTTGAACTCAGAGATCCATATGGATCTCTGCCTCCCGAGTGCTAGGATTAAAGATGTGTGCCACCACTGCCTGACCTCTATGTCTAATCTAGTGGCTGGCTCTGTCCTCTGATCCCCAGGCCAGTTTATTAGGGTACACAATATATCACCACAATGTAGCTTATATCCAAATTTCCAATAGACAAAAAACAATACACCCCAAGGCTAAACAACAAAAGAGCCAGTGGGAAACAGACTCTGGGCATTCGTTGTAACCGTGAAGCAGAAGAGTTAAGATTATTGTAATTAAAACATTAAAGGAGCCTGCGGAAAAAGTAGAACACATGCATAAATACCTGGGGAATCTTAGCAAAGAGATGAAAAGTGTAAGAAAATGTCAAATGGAGGGAGGAATTAAAATACAGCAGCGGGAATCAGGCATGGCATTAAATGATTCATCAGTAGACTCCAAACTGAAGGGCTGGAAAAATTCATAAGTAACCCAATTTAAATTACTTAAACTGAAAAACAATCAGAAAAGATAATACAAAAATAAAACTAAACGAGGCGCCCCAGTGCTGGAGACTAACACCCGAAGGTCTAACCTTTATGGGATTTGTGTAATTTCTCTCAGAAAGACGAAAGGACAATAACAGGTCCTTAGAGTACTCAGCAACAAGGACTGATCATTTTTCCAAAGCAACAAATGGTATAAATCCATACATACAAGTAACTGAAGGGCTGCTACAAGGATAAGATAAAAAATGCTCACACATGTGTATAGGCATACACTTGCATGTATGTGCACATGTATGAACATACGTGTGTGCACATGTGCATAGACACGTTGGAACCAGACTTCTTCTCTGCAAGACTCCCCCACAGCTTTCTCTGTCATGATGTGCCATGGTGCCCTTCCTGGTCCTCACCAGATGCCAGAGCAGTGTGACCTCCAATTCTTTCACCTCTCCACACCTTGAACTTTAACTCTCTTAAACGGTGCAGAAACTAAATCTTTTTTTTTTTCTATCATTTTAGATACTTTAGCTGTTTTGTAGCAGTAATGCAAAGCTGTCTAGCACAGATGAGAGATGAAGAGTAGTAGAGGTTATATAGAGTTACCAAAAATGAGTATCTAGCCCAAAAGAAGTCAGAGGACTATTGTGAAAAAGAGCATATGAAAAATCGATTTGTTGATGTTCATTCAAATATGACAATTGAGCCATTTCATAGAAATAGCCAAAAGTTACAACTTACCGCAAAAACTAGAAGGTAGGATAACAAAAAACAAGACCCAACTCTTTTATGCCTGTAAAAAATTCTTATTTTAAATATGAACACAGAGGTAGATTGAATTTTAAAACTATGAAAAAAGATAGCATGCTAACACCAAACAACGGTTAAAGTGAGGCCAGTGATGGAGCTCAATGGTAAAGCACTTCTCTGTCTCTGTCTCTGTCTCTCTGTCTCTCTGTCTCTCTCTCTCTGTCTCTCTGTCTCTCTCTGTCTCTCTCTCTCTCTGTCTCTCTGTCTCTCTCTCTCTGTCTCTCTCTCTCTCTCTCTCTCTCTCACACACACACACACACACACACACACACACATATAGGACACCTGGGCAAGAGATGTCACGTAACAATAAAGGTGACAGTTGATCCAGGAGGTATTCTCTAAGTGTAGACTTGTCCAGAATCAGAGCTTGAAGTACTGAGTGCAAAAATTAAAGAGCTGAAAGAAAAGCCCACCATTTAAATTAGAGATGTCAGCAATGATTTCTTCACAAACCAAGTGGAAAGAGAATTAGTTATGAGGCAGTACACTTGAATGACACTGTCAGTCAAAATGGTCTAAATGACATATGAGAAATTCAGTATTCAAACTTCATCAGGAGACTCATTATTCTCAACTGAAAATGCAACATTCACCAAATGAATTATAAAATAAATGATAACACATTCAATAGAATTGAAACAATAAAGTTTTAAAATTTGACCATATATGTGGATTTAAATACCAATCACTAACACTGGTTATTTGGGAAACCACTAAATATTATAAAATTAAAATATACAATTCTAAATTTTCTCTAGATTAAAAAAGAAAAAAGAAAAATTTAAAGTATTTGGATTTAAGTAGAAATAAAAATATCAAAATTTCTATTATTTGGTTACAGCAATGCTTAGGGAGAATATACAAAAATAAATTTTATATTAGGAAAGAAAAAATATCTCTTTTAAGTTTCTCCTTAGGAATCAGAAAATAATATAGTAAGTTTTACTAAGTAGAGGGAAAATGTAACATTGAAAGCAAAATTTAATGAAATTGAGAACAGGAAAATTTCCAAAAAAAAAAAAATCTACAAAATTGAAAATTGACTTTTAAGAAAAGACTAGTAAATTTGGTAGACAAGAAAAAAAATAGAGAAAAACACATATGACCATCATCAGGAATAAGACATAGTCAGAATGTGCTATAAATCATTGTGTGCTCATGAAATGTAGACACTAGAAAATTACTTGAAAACAAAAGTTCCTAAAGGTCACTAACTTTTAAATAAATAGGATTCACCATTAAAAATAACAAGAAAACCATAGCTGATAATGAGGCTCCAGATTTAGTGGTATCCATTGGTAAATTGGGCTAGAATTTAAAGATGAAACAATGTCAATTCTATTAGTTTCTTTTCAGGAAAAAAAATTAGAACACTTCTCAACTCATGAGATCAAGGTTACGCCAAATACAAAACAAATAAAATATCATGAGAAAACAAGAGCTAAACAAACTTCATGTAGTTAGGAGCAAAATTCTTAACATTTTAGCATGCCAATGGAAATAATGTATTAATAACAATGATCTCTCGGGTTTATCCCAGCAGTGCTGGGTTAATTCATTATTCAAAACCAATCCATATAATTCATTGTAACAACAGAATGATAATGAAAAACCTTGTAATCCTCTTAGTAGAGGCATAAAGAGTATTTGTCACTACCCAACATCCTGTAATTGTAAAATCTAAAAATAGAAGGGAACTTTCTTAGTCTAATATACCATCTGCACAGTACCTGTGGCTCATGTGGTGTAGTGGTGGTAACATGAAAGCTTTATCTGTAATGAAGATAAAGTAACAACAAGCACTCTCTCATTAAACAATGTAGTAGAGGTCCGTGATTGTTTCTGTTAATGTCAGCTTGATGTGGTGTAGTCATCTTGGAGACCCACCCTAAAGCCCTCATCCCCCTCTGCTTCCTGACTGTGGATGTCATATGACCTGCTGCCTCATCTCCTGCCTCCGTGTGTTCTCTCCCATAATGCACTGAACCCTGAAACTGTGATGAGAAACAAGTTCTTCCTTCCATAAGCTGCTCCTGTCAGGTACTTTGGTAGGGCAGAGACACATAGCTAATAGAAAGTTCTAGACAGTTGAATGAGGAGTAAAAGTAAATGAAGTACAAAGAACATAGAACGCAATCTAGTAATAAATCTATTTCTATTTTCAAAGGCTGTGGTTATCTATGTGGAACAATCCTGAAGAATCTTTAAAAGTCTATAGGATTTATGCAGAATGCAAAATATGCAAAGTCGATAAAATCAATATATAAACATTGATGGTACTTTTATATGCTAGCAGCGAACTAGTGGGTATTGAACTAAAAGCATTTACAATGATATCATGAAACATTAAATATAAGGGTGAACATGTTATAGATATGTACATGTACTGCAGGTTTTTAAGCAAACCACCCAAAGATACTAAAACCAAATGATGATCACTGTCATGTTTATAGATCATGAAGTTTATTGTTGTTAATACATCCAACTTCCTCAAACTTGTCTATAGATTCAATACAAGCCAAATCCACAGCCTAGGAAACATTTCTGGTTGAAGCTGACAATCTCATAGTAATATATATTTGGTAACTAATGCTAGAAGCATAAATATAACCTAAAATTATCATGTAGGGCTATGGTTGTTCTGACAATACATGAGGAACAAACACACAGATCAAAGGAGTCGAGTTCAGGATCTAGAGATAGGCCTGCATACTGTAAAAGGTGATATTTGACAAAGTTAGGAATGAGTGCAAAGGAAAAAAGGTTAATATTTTTGTTGACTTTTTAGCCGACCTATGCAGATCTTATCTGATGGACTTGGGAAATGAAGACTTGAAAGTACTGGGTAGACTACAGTCTAATGCTGTAGACAACCTTATTTCAGTTTCAGTGTACTTTTATACATGAAAGCAACAAAGAAAGTAATGATCCAAGAAAGGTGGTTTGAGTTCAGAAAAAAAACATGTAAATAAGCATCAGCAAGCACATGCTAAATATTAACAGAGCAGTCCTTTCCCAGAACTTTCTCAGGACAGAGCAGTTTTAACACAATGGCCTGGCACATGCTATAGATTATATCTGGGTAAGCACAAAAGCAAGGCAGAAGGCCTTATCCAGATTCAGGGACCAGAGTGGGTTCTGTAGCTATGTTCTGATAGCCAACAAGAATAAACATGTCCTATAAACTGAATATAAATGTTTGTCTGAAGTGTGATCCTAATTAATCTTAACAATGAAAACCCAGAGTTAGTTACCAATGGTGAAAGCTGAAAGATCAGAGCAGCCCGCTACTAGAGATTTCTTACCTCTACTAAATCTCAGACCAGATGGGTGGGTAAGATCCTGTCTCTACCTGCCTTATATTCCTTTCTCCACTTCCCTAGTGCTGGGATTAAAGGCGGGCACCACCACCAACCGACTCTGTCTCTCTTTTAGACTGGTTCAGTTTTGTGTATCCCAGGGTGGCCTTGAACTCCTGATTTTCCTGCCTCCACCTCCCTAGTGCTGGGATTAAAGGTGAGTGCCATCACTGCCTGGCCTCTATAGTTAACTAGTGGCTTGCTCATCCCTCTGATCTCCAGGCAAGCTTTATTTGTCAGGACACAAGCAAAATATCACACATTTGTCACAGAAGGCATGAAATTACATTCAACAACAGTCCAGGGAACAAAAAGCACCTGAGGTAAAAGGCTCTCTGCCTTTTCTCCTCTCTCACAGTCCCCCAAGGCATTGTTTACCAGGGGTCATTCTCTTGACCATGTTCCAACAATTTTTAACAAAAATTTGTGTAATCAATAGCAATAACATTCATGTACCTATTACCAAAGAGCAAACACAAAACCTTTACATCTGCTCATGCACCATATGCTAAACTTAATTTAAAATACATAATCATTTAAGTATAAAACAAAACGATGAAAGTTGCAGAAGAAAATCTTTGTATTCTTTGGATGTCCAAAAATTTTCTTAGCTATAATACCCAACACATGATCCATAAGAGAAAACATGTAGAATTAGAAATTGAACATTCAAATTCTTTGAATTTTTCACCTAAGAGTATTAAAAGAAAAGATTACAGAAAAACACTTGTAAAACTCCTCTTTGATAGTGAACTTGTATACAGATATGGTAAGCAGAATTCTAAGATGGCCCTCAGAGTTTTCAAGTGTTGGGAAATAACCATATATAACCCTTTCTCATTGAATGCTGACAGAGCTTTCTGGCATTTACAGAACAGTAACTTCCTTGATTGGATTTTATTCTATGGAAAATACGGCTGTAGTCACAGTGTATTAAGAATCTGTCTTAGACTGGCGAGAGATTCTTCTTTCTTTGAAAGGGAAAACAGCAATATTGTGAGAGGGGCATCTGTTTGGGACCTGAGTGTGACCCCTAGGAGCTGAGACCGACCTCTGTCCAAGAGCCAACTAGAACATTTGACCTCATTCTGCCTGTCGCAACAAAGTGCTGAGTTCTGCCAACAACCCAAATAAGCTTAGAAATGATTGCTGAGCTCCACGTGAGGCCAGACAAGAATGTGGCTTGGTTGACATCTCAGATTAATCATCTAGGACCCTGTGAAGGGAATTCAGGGATGTTGAGGCCAGGCTTCTGACAAACTGTGATAATAAATGGGTATTGTTGCAAGTCACTAAACTAGTGTTAATATCCACAGCAGTAGGGAGTAAACATCCCCAAATACATATACATTCCAAATCTGATACTAAGAAAATAAATGACCTAATTCAAATTTGAAGAAAATTAAAATGAATTGATACTTTACAGAGGAAAGATCACTTGTCATTATGAAAACATAAACAAAACCATAAACTAAAAGGTACTTAGAATAAAGTCAATGATTGAAAAATTTCCTGTCAATTCCAAGTGCTGATGAATGCTTAGGACAAATGGGATTGTCATATACCAACTGTGAAAATGCAAAATGGTGAAGTCATTTGCTTTGGGGAACTTTTCCTTTTTGTAACTTCCACTTAATTAAATATACTTAAACATCTCAGCCCTTTCAGTTAATGGATACCAAGCACAATAAAATGTATCCTCTACATGTACTAGTGACTTATGATTTGTGAATAAAATGTTGCTCACAGGCTCATATGTTGAAATTTGGTACCTAGTTGGTGACGTCCATCATTGGGGGAGGGGGAGTGACTGAACCATGAAGTTGTGCCTTTAGCAATGGATTAATCTTTAGAGGGGCTTGTTATTTGATAACATTCTTGTGAGATCGTGTTCTGGAGATGGGGAATAGTATTGGAGAAAATGTCACTGGGACTGTGTTTGCTTCCTGACCTCCTTTTTCTCCATTGCTCCCTCTTGACTTGTTCATCTGACTGCGCAGCTCTGTCCCGTGCTTTTCTCCCATGATGTTATGTCTCACTATGGGACGAGCCAAACATGGATCAGGAACACTGACACTGGACCCTCATTCATCTTTCCTTTGCTAAAACTGTCTCTGCCATGTACTTGCCACGGCAGCAAAAAGTCTGACTGGCATGGAGATTTCTTTATCTCAAACTAGAAAGAAACAAATGCCTTTGAACTGGTCTGTTAGATTTCTATGGCTGCTGTAATACCACACAATCTCTGTGGCTTCCAACCACATACTTTATGGCCTGATGTCTCTAGTGGGCAGAGGTCTAGAAGAGGATTCACTACACTGAAATCAGACCTGCCTCCCTTTCTGGAGGCTCTACAGAAAAATAAATGTCCTTACTATGTCAGGTGATGTTGGGATCTGGCTGTTTGCTACTGGATGACTGTATGTGAGCTTTAGATGTGAGAATGCCCTCTCTGATTCTTGCCTGTAGCCTCCTACATCAGCAACAGCTAACTGAACTCGGCCCTGTTTGGCCTACTCAGGTCAACCAGGGGACCCTTCTTATCTCAGGAGTCTGCACATTTAAATTGGATCAATGAACACTCCCTTAGCCATGTTAGGTTATATATTCACAGGTTCCAAACCCCAAAGGTAGACTCCTTTAAAATGTGGTCAGTCATAGCTAGTGAAGAAATAAGCAGAATAATAAATCCATATGAAGGACAATGTTCAGCAATAAAAGAAATGAATGACTTAAAAGCATAACATAGTCATTTTAAAACATCATGCTCAAAGAAAGACCTAGATTCAGGTGGTTACACAGAGTTCAAGTAAAATGACCCTCATAGGCTCATGGATATGAGCATTTTCCCCCCCAAACTATGGTTCTATTTTGGAAAGTTACTGAAACATCTGGACATGGAGATTCAGCTGGAGGAAGTAGAATATTGAAGGTCTGCATGTCCTTTTATAGCCTGGCCTACTTAATGTTCATTCACTGCTTCCTAATGAGATGCAGGGTGACCAGCCACCTCAAGTTTTTCCCTGCCATGATGAGCTGTGTTATTTTAAACTGTAAGCCAGAATAAACCTTAAGTTGCTACTTGTCAAATATTTGGCCACCGTAACAAGGAAAGTCATCAACACCCTGCATATTGTATTACTACACTTATTTGGCATTAAGGAAAGGGCAGACTCCAGACCTGGCAAGTAGACCAGTGGTTCCTCAGAGCTGGGCACAGAAGTTCTTTAGGAAAGGAAATTATGCTATGTTGGTTTGGTTGTGTTGATAGTGATAAGACCCTGTGTGTTTGTCAAATTTGCAAAGCAGTGCATTATTTTTAAGATTTATGTTATGAATATGGGTATTTTGCCTGTGTGTATGACTATACACCATGTGCATGCCTGACACACAAGATGGGTGCAGGTATAGACACAAACGCTAATATAGAATTTTGATGAAATTTTGTGGCATTCATGCTATTTAAAACATTGTGTGCATGTATGTATCTATCTGCATGTCTGTCTGTCTATAATCATTTATCTATCACCATCTATCTATTCTCTATCTATCTATCTGTCTGTCTGTCTGTCTGTCTATCTAGCATCTATCCATATATGTATTTTCTATCTTTTTTAGCCCTATTACAATTGTGTAAAGAGGAAGAATAGTAGTTATTATTACATTTATATAATAACTGAGGCCAGATATACTGAATTCTTTTAACAAGTTCTTAGACATCAGAATTTTAATCTAAGTTAAAGTCTCTCTATTCAATCCCACCGAAACCAATCATTTTCTCTAGATATGTCTGTCATTAATTCTTAGTACTAGGATCAAACATAGTCAACTGTCCTTTCTCCAGTAGTTAATGAAGCGTGGCAGTGATGGTACAGAATTGACTTAGGAATAGCTGGGATGTGGCCTGAGTCAGGAGATACACAAGGACACTGCAAATGGACACTTGATGCTCAACGGGCTTTCAGAGCTTTCATGATGTATGCTTGGACTTGCTTCATTTATGGGTGAGATTTTGAACTTGTACAAAAAGGAGCAGTTTGGCCATGGATAATGATAAATTTAGGCAGGGATGTTGAATACAAGATGTTTAGTTGATGAATGAGGGGGTTTAATTTCAAAACAGTTATAAGCACTTGGGGGACATTTTGAGCAATCATTACCATAGCATTTGCTATAAACTATAAAGTGGTAATAACTTGCATTTGAGAAAGTTTAAATATTACAATAAGACATATTTTTTTTTCAAATAAATTTGCCTGTTAGAATAATGGCCTTTCATGGCCTGAGGAGATACTGTTGACATGGTGCATCTCTATGGAGATTTTCTCTTTGCTTAGCAAGGCTAGTTACAGAAAATTTTCTGGTTTATGTTCACCATATCTAAATGGTATTTCTTTCAAGCTCATGCATGGTCATTACTGAAAAGAAGCTGAGAAAATGATCTACATTTTACTGAAATTGGTGATTATTTTTAGAAAAACTCAGACATTAGTGAGGCAAGTTCTGAAAACTAGTCTTTCATGAGCTGACAGTTTAAAATACAGCATGAATCACACAATTTCCAATGCCAGCATTACATTTGACTCTCATATTATATATTCAATTTTTCAGTTAGTATTGAAAAACTGTGTTCTTAAGACCAGAGAAACTACCATGCCATTTTTTATTTATGGGTAAACTGAAGCAAAAGAGGACGAAGTGACCTGCTTGAGATCTCAGAGAAGCCGACACAGAGTCCCTGGTCATTCAACCCTTAATTGGCTCATCATACTATCCAATTTTTAGTACCCTTAATAATGAAGAGAGCTCTCTTTTATATATTCAGTGAGTGGATCAAGGCATGACTGGCATTTGGTTTTAATAATTTACAATTCTTTGGAAAGTTTTAAGTCTGTGTTCCAAAGAGTATAACATAAACTGTAAAAATGCAGATGATAAGACACTTTTTATCATTAAGGACTAGTAAGCCAATGGAAAATCAAGTCATAGAGGGGTGGAAAACTAGTTATCTTTTATTGCTAATACCATTTGGAGCTCAGAAAAGATAATAGTGGGTTTTAGTTTTCCAGTGGATTTTAAATGATGCTTCAAATTCCTAATTCCTGTTGGTTAAACAAATTTATATGCTTGTTTGAACCCGTCTTCAAGAATTTAGCCCAAATAATGTAGCAATCAGGTGCCTCTATTCTTTGTGTGAATCATCTGAAGTGTTATTTTTAAATCTATACTTTGTTGTTGGTCCCTTAAAGCCATACTAAAATGAGCCTCATGAAATGAAATGATTCTCAAAAAAACAATTGAACTATAGCAACTCCCAGTTCCCTTCTAGTGTTATAGACAATAACAATAAAACAAAAGACCCTGGTAGCAGCTAACAAAGAACATGGCTTTGGGAGACCCAGGAATATTCTCTATAAGATCCTCTCAATAAGGGGGTTGGGGACCAACAACTCATTACACCACAAGGCTTTGTATTGGAGCATAACATAGACCAGTGTGATGGAAACCAGGGCGGCCTTCGTTAGATGTCTCAGCAGCTTCTCCCACCCATGCTGTGATTGCAGACAACAGTAATACAGCTACCAGGATGAATGGGTTGGGTGCAAACGGATCTCTGGTCCGGTGAACACGAGGGACAGGGAGGTACCAGCACTGAGTGTGATTCACTCCAGTCACTGCGTTATCCTTGTCATGAGAGTCTCACAGCAAACGTTCTCAAACTCACATTTATCACATATTTGAGGTACCCAGTTTCACCATGGATTTAGAATTCATTCTCAGTTTCATGCTGGCAAAGAGAGTTTGTTCCACTGCTGTGTCCTGGAAGAATCATTCCCTGTGTGCCATGTACTCTAGCATTTAATCATGGATCCCAGGCTTTTCTTAGAAGTCTTCCCTTAGGTGTCAAGGCAGCCCCTCACATGACTCTGTTTCTTTCCCAAGGTACTTCTATGCAGCTTATTTTTCCCCAAGAAGCTCTAGACACACCTTCCATCTTCCTACCCAGCTCGCAGAGGACGTGGCTTGTGAGCTCTGGAAACACATTCTAGAAATTTGCCTTGATCGTAACATCAGGAAGTCAGCAATTCATTACCGTGTATGACTTCTCATTTGGAAGCTTCCTGAATTTGCACGTCTGACATAATGGACTCCGGGGGCTGTAGCTTGCCCTTCCTTTATTTTCAGAAGAGCTGTTTGAATGGCCCATGCTCATGCTTAACATTTGACTCTCTCCTATGGGGACTTTTATTGTGGGATTGTCTGGACTTGGAGGAACATCCCGTGCACCCATGCTATTGTGGGATTCTGGCTGCTCATGATTGCCCTTGGAGACTCATGCTTTCCCAGAACAATGTTCCCATTTGCTTTTGTCTGGTGAGTGATACGTGCCAATACCCCATGCAAAAGCATTCACAGAAAGCTCCTTACACTCTACTGAATGCTTTCTTACACAAGTTGTATTACTTCTGTTTTACCAAAGCACTTACATTGTTCTGGGTCTCTAGATGCATCAGCACCATTCTCTCATTCATTGTTCCAGCCCTGATCCAAATGCCATGTTCCCCAGGAAGCTTTCTCTTACACCGCCACATGGATTTGGTGATTCCCTGCCACCCCGTTCGAGTTTCACAACATCCAGAAATATACCCCTGTTGTTGGGATTAATTCCTTCCTTTAGCTTTGATTTTTTTCTTCTCTAGATTATAAGCTTCAAGGGGATAGTTTTTCTTAACCATTCTCTTAATTCTCTCTTCCAATGGCTCAGACTCATTACTCCTTCCTGCTGGTAAACTTGGCAGCCTAAGTTGGCCCTCAACTTTTCAGTGGTCATGTATTTACCTAATTGTCTCAAGCATATGATCCTAAACATGTATCTATGTAACACTCCGTTCTAGGTGTGTTCTTCATCCACTTCTCAAATAACTTTATGGGGCAGGAATGACTGTGTATAGTCATTTGCAGCTCAGAGGATTCAAATGTTTTGGTCCAAAGTCACACTGATCACAATCTCTAAAGTGACAAACAGTTCCTTGGTGTCCAGTCCAGTGACTTTGACAAAGGAGGGTTATCTAACTCAGGTGCCTGAATACCGGAATGGTTTCATTTTCTAAGGCTTTTTTGGGGACAGCAAAGGATCAGTTATGATCTTGTGAATTATATTCGAGTCAGTTCAACTTCCTGCTCTAGAATTATGCTTTTAAATTATATGATTTGGCCATGCAAGTTTTGGATTCACCAGATTTGCTCCCACTTTCCCCCCCCCTTTTAGATACGGCCCAAACAAGCAGGGGCACTTCTTCCTTTGTCCTATTCTTGTGGATTTTGTTAATGACTGCCGCCTGTTTCCTTGCAGGGTCATTTCTCCTTCATTTAGAACGGCGTTCAATTTAGGAGAGCCCATGAGTTGATCTGCTCTATCTTCTTTCAGTTTAATGAAGATGAAGAGACCAAAGGCAGCATCAGCTGCTCCGGCAGCTGGTTCTCAATGTGGCTATTGGCAGACACAGTGTCTGTGCTGTTTTATTGTCCATGATAGACTCTGTTGGAGGTGAAATCCCACTCCGATTCCATGCCTAGAAAGACTTGGCATACAATACAAAGAGAGTATGCAGCAGGGTTACACAAGTTGGAATCCTGATAACAAAGATTATGATCTAGAATTGAAGCAAGTTCTGCTGGGTTTATAGGTCAGGACGCAGACCATGAGGAGACAGAGGAGATGGGCGAAGATCCTGAAACACAGCCCCGTTCTCTATGTGGAGACACTCAACCATTATATAAAACTCAGGCTGCCATGAGTCTCTTCCTTCTCCTGTTTCAGCATGTGCTGAGAGGAAGGCTATCCTATGGCCATCCTTTCTTCCCACTGATGCATCCTTAAACATCTGGGATCCAGAGCTTTTCTCTTATTCTTTGGCCTTATTCCAGCTTTACACACACATGTTTTTCTTGGACAGCTGTTCTATAAGAGGGAAAGACTTCTCCACAGCAGGGCAGTGATTATGTCAGTGAGCCCTGCCGCTCCATCTTGTTGGGGCGTGTGCGGCACTGTGAGAGGTGCCTTCTGCTCTCTGAAACAACTAAGGAATTCATCAGACTACAAAAATACCAGGCCAGTAGCAGTATCCACTGAGAAGCTTTGGCAATGACCGCAAGACAAGGAATGCAATGTGAAGGTATCCATCCCAAAGCCTAAAATCGCATCTTTCCCCAGAAAAACCACTGGATGTCATTATAAATGGTGGGATAGGTGTCCTGTGGATGTGGAGTTTCCTTTACAACATTCTTTCCTGTAAAAGTTGAGGTTTGGGGCCGGGCGGTGGTGGCGCACGCCTTTAATCCCAGCACTTGGGAGGCAGAGCCAGGCGGATCTCTGTGAGTTCGAGGCCAGCCTGGGCTACCAAGTGAGTTCCAGGAAAGGCGCAAAGCTACACAGAGAAACCCTGTCTCGAAAAACCAAAAAAAAAAAGTTGAGGTTTGGGAATGTTCATGAGTATATGTATTACCATTCCATGAAAGAGTGATGTAGATTTACAGACTGGCTTGTAGAATGTAGCTTGATTTAGAGTTACAATTTCTGGAGACCATAAATCTGTAAGAAATGTTTTTAAATAAACCAACCTCATCATATTTTTGTAGCAAATGGACTTCTTCTAAATATGTTCTGTCAATCAATCTTACGGATCAGAAGTAGGGAATTTAATCCAGAATGAGTGTTCATTTGTAATTTGCTTTACATTACTTTTAAACTTTAATTTTATTACACATGCCTCATATTTCATATCTGGAAAGCTTTACTTAAAATACGTACCTGGAAATAATGGCACAGTTTTCTGGTAGCAAATCAGGGATCTCTCTCACTTGTTCATGAACACTATGTCTGAGTGAGGTTTAGATGGAGTCTAGCATGTGGTTCAGGTTATATCATTATTTTGGTATTTTGGTGTAATATGCTGTTGCTCAGAGGGTGGTAGAGGAGAGGTCAGGGGAAGAGATCCTAAAAACATAGTTGGTTCATTGCTGTGAATTTCAATTACAAAGGGAGACAGCACCACCTTTATTTTATACAAACAAAAGTGTGAAGAAACTAGTCATAAACCCATTGTGGTGCTTAACGGTGTCTTGATCAAATTGAGAGATGCCTGGGGGCTTGGCAAAGCACAATTCCCAGTCTCTGATAGGGTGGTTCCATTATGACTGGCAGGTAGGACAGCCACTGAAGGGGAAAAGCTGCTTTGGGTAGCGGTAGAACTCTCCAATAGACTGAGGGCCTGCATGGAACAGAGATGGAAGAAGGAGAGAGCCGGTGGTGGGAGGGAGGGGGGGTCTGGAGAGATGCCTCAGTGGTTAAAAGCACTGGCTGCTCTTCCAGAGGACCCAGGTTCAATTTCCAGCAACCACCTGATGGCTCATAGCCATCTATAGTGGGATCGAATGCCTTCTTCTGGCATAAATATGTCCATGCCGATAGAGCACTCGTATACATAAAACAGATAAATCTTTAAAAGAAGGAGAGAGCGATCTTGTGTGTATGAGCTCAGTTATTCCTAAGCCGGCCCACTTATTGCTGCAGTCATCAGCTGTAGACACCTGACTCTATCCCTTTCTTTAATGTGGACACTTGGCAACCTTCTCCAGGGACCTTCCAGTCTTGGACTCAGGCAGCATCTTTGGTCCCCTTTGTTCTGAGGCTTCTGTATACTTGGCCTAAACAAATAATGGTCTCTCTGGCCCTCAGACATGCAGACAGACAATGTGGGACCATCCTGCCTCTATGTATAGAAGCTGTTATAACAATCCAGTGAATTTGTGGGTATCTTGTTTGACATTCAAAGGTTACAAAATGTGAGATCTTACTTTGTTTGTATTTTTTTATAATAAAAGTTAAAGTAAAATACAAGATCTTAGGGGGAGAAGGGAGAAAGAAGAATTCAAGAATATTTGTTGAAATTCTCATATTTAGAGACAGTTTGGGGGAATTACAAAGAACACATTTGCTGTGGATATTGCTCTATATAAATAAAACACTGATGGCCAGTGACCAGGCAGGAAGTAGGTGGGACAAGGAGAGAGGAGAATTCTGGGAAGCGGAAGGCTGAGGAGGGAGACACTGCAGCCACTGCCAGGACAAGCAGCATGTAAAGACTCTGGTAAGCCACCAGCCACGTGGCAAGGTATAGATTTATAAAAATGGGTTAATTTAAGATAAAAGAACAGTTAGCAAGAAGCCTGCCACGGCCATACAGTTTATAAGTGATATAAGCGTCTGAGTGATTATTTTATAAATGGATTGTGGGACTGTGGGGCTTGGGGAACCTGGAGAGAAGCCCTCCAGCAACACACATTCCTTGTAAATTTCTTTTTTTTTCTGAGTTAGAATGGAAAACAGGGCTTTAGAAGCCAGTAGCTCTTTTTTTTATATAGTGTATTGGACTTTGGAAATAACAGTAATCCTCAGGCAAGACCATACTAAAGCACTCAACAATCTGTTCTAATATGTAGAATGAGGTGGTATACATGTGTACATTGAGCTTTTCTTATATGACCTATTGGAGCCACAAATTATCATCTTATGAATATTCTGAAAAATTTTTCACTATATATACATATATTCACGAAAACTATATTAAAATAATTGTATTTAAAGAAAAAGGTCTTTAGAAATAATAAAAATTTTAAGGCACCAAAATGCATTTTGAATATTTAACATATTTGAAAAAAAGTAAAATTATAAATTATAAAACATATACAATACAGTCTTATGAGAGACTGGATGAAGAGATAAATTAGAAAACCACAAGGCCAACACTAATGTATTTGACTAGATCACAATTTAAAACATTACTACATTAATAATATTTGTACCAAATATGTTATAAATTGATATATTTTCTTTATGAAGTATTCTTATATCCCAATAACAAAAGCAGTAGTGTTAGAATAAAGTTTTGAAGAATAATTTATGAAAGAATAAGCATTGTTAATGAATACAAGTATTACAGATACATTTAATGAAATGATACTATTTTTATTTAATAGTGGAATGAAAGAAGACAAGGCTGGCAATTTAAAAATAATTAGATAGATAAATTGCATTTCATTACTGTTGTTTCAGTAGGGTGAAACCTTTATAGAAAATATTTAGAATGAAGATAAAATCTTAAAGTATTCATATTGTTCTGCATAGAATTATTACCTAAGAATATCCCAGTATATTAACCAGAGATGTATCCAAAATGCGCCTGCAAATTGCACTGCATTGGCCATAGGAAGATTTGAATAGGAGCAGCCACTGGCAAGCTTTGAAGACAAAAAGGTTAGTTAAATGTCCTGATGAGTTTGAAATGGGTATTTTGTCTAGACGTATGTCTAGGCATCACATGCATGCCTGGTGCCTTCGGAGGCCAGAAGAGGGGATTGGATCCCCTGAAACTGGAGTTACAGATGTTTCTAAACCAACACATGGGTTCTTGGGATTGAACTGGGTCCTCTGGAAGAGCAGCAATGTCCTTAACTGCTGAGCCATCTCTCCAGCCCCAGAGTTTTCTTCTTAAACAGTCAATTATATAGACAGGGCTAAATCACGGGGCAAACCAGAGTATCACTGAAAAATTTCAAAGCAAGGCAAACTCTAGTGCCAAAGTAATCAAGGATAAGATGTTAAGTACAAAAGACAAGACAGGGACACAGTCCTGTCCCTGTACTGCTCCAAGACAGCAATGGGTGGGAAATGTATGAAAATGAGATATCAAATTCTCAAGCAAAGCCTACAGGAGGTAGGCAGAGACCCATGAAGGTCCTGGGTTAACCAGTGATATGAGAGAGCCCTGCGCCTATTTGTTTAGAGCTGCATCATTGTTACTGATTTTTAATCTATATGTAGATGGCACAGGAAATGCAGATGGCTGGGAAGAGCTGCTTAACTGAACAGTCGGAAAATGAATACGTTTGTTTATGTTGTCATTTAAGTTATCAGTCTGCTGTTTCGCTAAATATTTTTGTTAAGGCTTCTTCGCAAATAAGATTCATTGAAAGAATTCATGCTGTGGCCCAAGGCAGTACTCACAGGAAATCTGCAGTGCAGACACACTTAGCCAGTTAATAGAAAGACTTCACACAGTTAAATGCAGATGGGAAAAGAAAAATAATCTATTGTCTGTCTTATCATTTATATACCCCAGCTTCCCCCCACATACTCTCATGCATTCACACTAACACACAGACTTTTTGTACATTTCATTTTCATCTGTTGTTCAAATTCTAACCCATATCTTGTATCCACTTTCCTACTTGGAAGCATCAGTCCACAGAACCCCCATGCTTCCAGAGATGAGAGGTGATTTAGTGTGTGCCAGTCTCCCTTATTTTAGTGTTTTGATTTCTTGCCCATACTACAAGCCCCTCTTTTCCTTTCTTTCCCTTACAGCCTCATTCTATCTTTCACAAGAGGATTTCAACTGTCCATTAGGGATTTTTACCTTTTTGCCTTGCAGCTTTTGGGATTTCTAGGCCATCATCAAATTCCCAGAACAGTTTCTCCTAGAGCTGTGTTTAATGTCCTCTAACCCCAGGATCTAGGACAAACTTTGGGCTGCATAGTTTAATAACTGGGATTGAATAAAACTTTGAATTGTTTTCCTTTTCATCCTATATTTCTTAACTGATAAAGACCCAGGTATCTCCACAGTGATGCTATGGTCATTTTCATCTGAATGGTCTTTTGTGACAGGGGGGTGGTTTTATGTTTTAGGACGTCCAGGAGTCTTTATTGACTCTGGCTTCCCGATGTCCATTGAACTCCTTCCTTCAAGCCCAGTTGTGACATTCAAAAATATCTCTAGATACTACAAAACTTCCCCTGGGATAAAAACCATTTATCATTGAGAACTGTGAATATCAGACTAAACTAGAAATGATCTTGTTATGTTAATAAATTATATTCATATTTTGAATAACAGATTTTGAATAAAGATCTTGATATGTATGGTACAATGAAATTACCTACGATTAGTCTTCCTTTGATATATTACTGAGGAATGCCAAAGAGGTTCCCTCTCAATCACTTAGATATGGATAAAAATACAAATCGATGTTTTTGGTTTCTTTTTCTCTTCCTCCCTTGGTGACATTCTCTACCTGCTTTACAGAGACAGTCAACTTCATCTACCTTGGCTCTCCCAGCACAAGTTCACCATAGAACCAGGGCCCATAAGAAACTGTATTCTACTTGAATAAAGCTGATGAGGCCAGTCATGTGGGAGAGATTGATGACCTCCAGGGATAACAAAAATGAAAACTCTCACTGGGAAAACAATGATAAGCCCCATTAGGGAGGTTTATATAATTCATAAGGCAGCAAATTGCATTTTCTACCTAAACAGTCTCTGTTTCCCACCTACCCTCACTCTGCATATCACTTAGGTTTACAAATATCAGTCAATAGAAACTATCTATTATTTAAGGATGAAGGAAGCATTATTAAGGACATGTCAAAAAATACCTTTTAGAAAAAGAATATGCCATTCTGGGAAGACCTAAGGAGAAGCACACACAGACTAGAATACCTGCCTAGACTGGTTAGTAGAACACTACTTATGTTTGTTTCAACCAGCAAACTACAGTTGGTGCTTTGGGACACCAATCATGCATACATAATGTTTATTTCTAGGAAGAATTAATTAGTGTAGTCGGATTTTTTTGTGTGTCCTGGCCAGCTGGTGGTTGGGACAAATATCTCTCACTAGTGTCCCAAAGCTGCTTAGTCCCAAATAAACACACAGAGGCTTATATTAATTAAAACTAGTTGGCCATTAGCTCAGGCCTACCACTGACTAGCTCTTACACTTAAATTCAGTCCATTTATGATAATCAATATGTTGCTATGTTTTCCATGGCTTTACCTGTGTGCTGGTGTCTCCTGACTCAGCCTTCCTCTTCCCAGAATTCTCCATGTCTGCTTATCCTGCCTATACTTCCTGCCTGGCTACTGGCCAATCAGCCTTTTATTAAACCAGTGTACAAAAGCATTATTCCACAGCAAATTTAAGTATCTTTGGTAATAAAAGAATGCTGTTAATAAGTGTCTGGGGTCTCGGGCATTATTGAAACTGACAGACTTCAAACCAGGATGCATTGACTTTACATTTCATCATGATGTTATGGAGATAAGACACCCAGACAACAAGACCGTTTTGGCTATCCACTAGATCCATTCTTAGGACAAATGAAGCAGTACATAGAAGAATGCTGAGACAGGCTTGCACTAGAGATGAGGTAAGCAGAAGAGTCACAACCCACGGGACTCTCAGAGGGGCAGCTGACCCTGCCATGCACTCCAGTTTGTTCATGTAAAACAGAGCGTGTGCCCATGCAATGTCACCAAGAATTCAGAAAAATTTCCAGAAGAAGCAGCTTTATATAAATCAAATGCTGGAACTTAGCAATACATTGACAAGTTTGTCATCAGTGCTGGACTGGTTCCTATCAAAGCTGTTTGTTGATGCTCAGGTCTGGAAGACAGAGAGTCACCTCACAGTTACCATACAGAGAAGATCTTTGCAACATGGAAACTGTTTTCTTAAGGAAATTTTACAGTCTGTTGTAGGAAGGGGGTGCATGTGTGTGTGTGTGTGTGTGTGTGTGTGTGTGTGTGTGTGTGTGTGTTTTATAGACTCACTGGACTTCTGTGACCTAAGGAGAGTGAATATTTTACCTGCTTTCTGAAAATTGCCCCACTTTTTCACTTCACAAGCTAGGAAGGCCAAAATATGTGACAGTTAATGGCTGTTTTTGTGTGCATGCATACATCCACATACATATATACTGTTTGGAGAAAACATATGTCTTTGTTATCTCATTTAATACTTTAAATGTCAACACATGTTATTATGGCATGACACTAGATGGAAATGTTGGAATTTTGAATGCCAGTAGCAATTTTGATTGCCAGGATATAGCTAGAATTATGATATGGATTAATAGAAAACACTACTCTCAAATTCATTCTGCAATGTCCTCTGCCTCCACCTTGAACTGTCTGTGCACTGTGGGCTCCACAGATGTAGCAAGAGAAACAACAATGATAATCCAAATGCCAGCAGAAATGCTTAGTCACAGATATTATATATCCTATTCTATTAAATATGATAAGTGTGTTTCTTTCAAAATACAAACTAGTTAAAGACAAGTAGGGCAGAGAGACCAATCTGAGCACACTGTTTTTGTTTTGTTTTGTTTCCACATTGTGCAGCATAAGGAAAGTGAAGGACCTGCATCATTCTTTACTTTCAAGGGACGCTATTCATCCAAAGTCCCTCACTTATAGCAATATTTATGATACTATCTTGTCTTAGAATTAAATTAATAATGAAACTTAACTATGCTATCTTATTGATAATAGCGACCTATTAACAAGACTATGTTGTAAGCATATGAAAATAGCAATGTAAGTTTTTAGTAGAAAAGGAGGCATAGGAAGTGAATTAGCAAGTATGTCCTAAAGAGGATGGAAATGACTTTATATTCTAGGCAGGAAGTGACCCACCAAAGGACAGAGCTCTCCCCAGGAAGGATATTTAGCAGCATTGGCACGTGAAGCTAAAACTGGAAAAATTTAGAAACTGACTGAACTTATAGTTTAAATCACTCTAAAAGGAGAAACAAAGAGGGTCCCACAATGCAGTGTTCCTCTACCATCCTGAGGTGGGGTTAGATGGGATTCTAAAAAAAGAAGCCCTAAATAACAGAGATGTCAGGTCAGAGCATTTATTAGGGGAGCTGACTGAAGAGTGTGGCAGTGTTGTTTCAGAAAGGATACCAAGATGAAAGGGATGCTCTGTGTAGCTGTCTGTAGCCAGAGGTCTGAGAATAGAAGGTCTGAGGAATGTGGGCTCAGGGCCAGGGCCAAGGCTAATTTCATTCACTGTTTTGAGCAACAACATAAACCATTTTTATCAGTGGCTGGGGATGTTCAAGGCCCTGACTTTCGTTCAACCCTGTTGGGAAAAGCCTACAGCTGGCTGGTTAGAAAGACGTCAAGGCAGTCTGATTCTCAGCTAGGACACAGAAAGTGGAAGACCCCATACTGGCAAACAGAAAAGCATGATTTCATTCATTCATGCATCCAGTAAATCTTCATTGGCAGACAGACATTGACACAGTCCAGCTAACAGAGCCTCTGCTCCATGGGAATACAATCTTGTGGAGGAGGTACAATAAATTAAAACATAAGATGATCACTAATTTATGAAACTGGAGTTATTGTTTTATTGTACTTGACTCGAGATATTTTTGATGGTAATTCAATTCTTAATTTGTAAAAACCTGTGGTCTTCATTATTTAGTATTTCTAGATAGGTTGATTAAAATATGTTATTGAAATGGGGGAATGTTGATTCCTTTAAAGAAAGGAACTGTATGATGATGTTAGCGAACCTCATTTCCAAGAGATTCATACTGACTTCATGGGTATCAACATTGATACTTTTTTTTTTTTTTTGCATTTTGTGAGCATCACAGAAGACATATTTGAGTATATCAGGAATCCTGCTCTACACCAAATGCACACATCCCTCAATTCCTTATGTTGGAAGTTCCATCTCCAGTGTGGGGCAGCCATAGGTGGAGACTTTGGGGGTTCAGTGAGTCATGGAGGTTAAGCTCACATGAATGGGACTAGTAACCTTATTAAAACTGTCTGTCATGCAAGAACAAAAGAAAAGAGAGCCTCTGATGAGTTAGGAAGGGACCCTTATCAGACATGGAGTCTTCCAGTTTCTAGAACTGCCAGAAATAAATGTCAGGAATCTACAAGTCACCCAGCCAACCAATTGTTTTCTATCATAGTAGCCTGAATGGACTAAGACAGATCCTAAGTTGGATAATGTCTAAGGAATATTGATCCTCCAAGCTAAAGTAACGTATCAATTTGGCTGATATGCTGAGCAGTGACAATCAGTTGACAGGCTTGGTGTCCTCGGCCATGTCTATTGATTGACTTTTCTTCCTGGCTCACATTGCAGGTGAGCATTTGGGTAAGTGAGGGGCCTGTTGCATGCCAAGAGAAAAAAAAGAAAAGAAAAGAAAATGATTGAGACTCTGCCAAACATTCATTCCCCAAATGGATCCTGTCAAAATCCTTGAGACATTTCCTTTTCAAAATATATTCTGTGAGAAATTTCAAGTCTCCTTTCCTCTGTCAAAATGGAACTGGGTAATGCAGTTAATTTGGGCTAATATTGCATCTATCACGAAGGAATGAGTTAAGGGGGTGTCTGCCAAGTCTAAGGGATACGTGTGCCAGGTATTGGGAGGCCACGAGTGGCAGTTAAATGAAGCTAAAGGTACCTTACATGGTTTTTTAGTTGCAGCAATTCTTGGCCGAAGTCTGATAGGTAAGGAGGATGGAACTGGATGGAACCGGAAAAGCTTAAGTGAATGTTGAGGATTGCATCCCTCCCATGCCTGCTTCTCTCAGGGCTTTCTCATTTGCTGACTGGCTATCCATGGAGATGACAGCTTCAATGCTCTCAGCTTACACAGCTTCTGCTTCCAGAAACCAGGCCACACCAGAGTCAAGAGTCTCTGGACATGATTCCCCATATCTAGGAAGGGGCTGAACTCTGTCTAGTGTCCAGCCATAGCCACAGCCATGTCAAATTTAGTCATAGGGATAGAACTTTCTATGTGACCGGACTGTCATGAGCCCATTTATATGAATGGTGTGTACAGTCCCAGGGGAAATAAGATATCTTTGATCATACCCTAAGAGAATGCCTTAAAAGATGTCTACCTTCTCTATTTTGTATCATTGTAAGAACTGAGCTAGGAACAGAATTTTAGTGTAATCACTGCAAAACAATGTTAAGAATGTAAGTTAATGTGTAGGCTTTACCACAATTTAAGCCTATATATACATACATAAGTGTGTGTGTGTGTGTGTGTGTGTGTGTGTGTGTGTGTGTACAGGCAGTCTGATTTTCTGCTAGGACACAGAAAGGAAGTGGGAGACCCCACACTGGCAAAGAAAAAATATGATTTCATTCATTCATGCATTCACCATCCAGTAAATCTTCAAAAAATAGACATGAGTGTAGTTCATCTAACAGAGCCTCTGTTTCATGTATATGCAATTTTATGGAGCAGGTATAGTAAATTAAAACATAGGAGATATATATATATATATATATATATATATATATATATATATATAAACACTGTACGTGGAATGCATACATATATGTATATACACACAAGTTGTTTAATAATTAAATACTGAACATGGCATGTATACATATATATACATACACACAGATTATTGTTTATATTATGTATATATATACACACAAGTTATTACTTGGTAATTAAAATATATAAGCAAATAAAAATAGTTAAAAGAAGAGCTTTCCATTGCTAAGTGCAAAACTAATTTTGTTATATGATGGTTAGTTTTAAGTTTGACTTGTCAACTTGATACAATCCACAATGATCTGGGAAGAGAGTCTCAAGGAGGGATTGTGTAGATGGAATTGGCCTGTGGACATGTCTGTAGGGGAAGGGTTGTCTTGCTTATGTTAATTTATGTGCAAATGCTCAGCCAATGGTGGGGGACACCACTCAATGGACTTGGGTCTTGGACTACAGCAGATGTCGAGTAAGAACTGTGTACAGAAGGTCATGAATTTCATTGATTCTAGGCTCTCTGCTGGGCATGTGAGTGATTGAAGTTCCTGACACCTTGGCTCCTCAGCAATAACGGACTGTAACCTGGAACTGTAAGACAAAAAAATCCTTTCTCCCTTAAAGTTGCACAGCCACAGGGAACAAAAATAAAACATATAAACAAATCTCGTTAAGTAACAAAGATAAACACAACAAAAGATAATGAAAATTCATTTTTTTCTACCTGACTTTGAAATATAATTAAACTAGACCTAATGTTAATAATAAAGCTGATGCCTTTATTCTTTGAAAGAAATGCCTACCATGTGCACACCTTCAAGCAATCTCGAGATTATCCTTTGATGAAATGTTCTGGCAGAGATGGTTAAATTAATCTCCTAAAAGATCATATTCAATACTAGAGGCACACTCAGGGCCTCAATGTTTCCTTAGCATGGTCCAGACACATAAAGAGCCCATTCACTCAACATGGAACCAAGTTATTGTATAACCACTGGAAATTATAGGGGTTGAGGAAAACTCACCTGACCTGCTGCTCAGCAAGACGTGTAGTCACTTTGAGCTTGTCCCAGGCCCAGTTCCTTCTGTGTACTTCCTAAGGCTTGTGAAAGCTGTGACCATGTTTACAAGTGTATAGATCTCATCATAGCTTGCCACAGTTAACCCTTGAAGACAAGCCTAGATTTACATTGTTGTTGTTGCTGCTTTTTGTAGTTCAGTGAAGGCTTCTAATCATCCATTTTTTTAGTTTCCAACAAAAAGTTTTTGGAGAAAGCTATAGGCTAAGTTCTACATTGATTTAATCAACTTAATTAATTTTCTCCCTTATCTCCCTTTCCTCTTCCCCTCTCTCTTCTTTTTTCCTTCTCTGCTCCCTCTTTCTCTTCCTTCCTCTATCCCCTCTCTTCCTCTCCAGGCCTGGCACATGGTCGGCAAGTGCTTTGCCAATAATCTATATTCTTAGTCCTTGTTCTCAATAAAGGTATTTATTCTCAAGTTTTCAGTATGGTTCTTGTAGTTTCTTCTATTGTCTGAGAGTTAGATGTGTGCATGAACAGAGAACATGCTTGCTTTGTATTAATTGTATTAGTGTTTTATGTACAAGTATATTGCTGTGGGATGTTCTGTATGTCCTGTGGGAGCCTGTTCTTGGGTTCCTTGTGGCTTTACCCAGCAGGTCCGCATAGAGGATGAATAGGACCACGGGCCTGAGTGCAGGTGTCTGAGATGGTCTGCACTTGGCTGTGCTGGGGGATGGTCTGTATGTCAAGTTGCTCTGATTGGCCAATAAATAAAACACTGATTGGCCCGTGGCTAGGCAAGAAGTATAGGTGGGACTAACAGAGAGGAGAAATAAAAGAAGAGGAAGGCAGAAGGAGTCACTGCCAGCCACCACCCTGACAAGCAGCATGAAAAGATGCCGGTAGGCCACGAACCATGTGGCAAGGTATAGATTTATGGAAATGGATTAATTTAAGCTATAAGAACAATTAGCAAGAAGCCTGCCATGGCCATACAGTTTGTAAGCAATATAAGTCTCTCTCTGTGTTTACTTGGTTGGGTCTGAGTGGCTGTGGAACTGGCGGGTGAGAGAGATTTGTCCTGACTGTGGGCAAGGCAGGAAAACTCTAGCTACAGTATATGGAGAGTTTTGCTTTTACCTAATATCTGAAATATTTCTTTTTCCTTATTTTATTACATTCGCCTCTTTTTTCTTATTTTATCTTACTTACTATCTGAAATGTTTCTTATTTTTTATTTGAGACTTCAATACATACATGTAATACATTTTGATCCAATCTACTCCCTTTTTCTCTCTCCAAATTTCTCCCCTTTCCCCTTACCACTCTTCCTTCCCTACTTGATGTGATTTCAAACAAAATGAAAAACTCAGAGTCCACTTGGTGCGCATGAGTGTAGGACAATCTACTGTAGCGTGTAGACAATCTGCTGTACCTGTAACATCTCAGGGGTTGTGTCCCCGAAGAAAACTTACTCTCCTTCCCCAGAAATCACCATTTACCAACAACTCCTCAGCAGGTGGGGGAACATATTGAGCCCCTCCCTGATCCATGCTAGGCCCTTGGTTGGCTTGATCTTGCGCAGGTCTTCTGTTTGCAGTCATAGCTGCAATGAGTTCATTTGTTCTGTGACACTGTATGTCCAACAAATAATGTTCTAGTGCAAATGCCCTTTTCTTCTGGCTCTTACAGTCTTTCCATCTCCCCTCTTCCAAGATGGTCCATGAGCCTTGGGGATAGGTGGTGTGAAAACAACATTTGGAGCTAAACACTGTACAGTCTCTTATCCTCTGTGTGTTAACTAGCTGTGGGTCTCTGTATTAGTTGTCCTAGACTGGAAACATTAGTTGTTCAATGAGGACTGAGAGATGCATTTATCTATCACTATAAAGATAAGAACTTAAGGGATAGTTTATTGCTATGTCTATTTATCCTAACAATATAACTAGATTCTTTGATTATGACCTAGACAGCCATGGGACTAAGCCTCGGTAACAGTAGCAGCCATGAATTCCATCTTGTGGAGCAGCCTTCAATCCAATCATAAAGTGGTTGGTGACTCCTATAGTATCCATGCTTCTATTACAGCAGTGGTGGTATCTTGCCAGGCCAGTTGTTATTATAGCTTGCAGAGTTTCACACCTGTTGGTTATTTTTCTTCCTAAGTAGCATGGGAAGCACCTTTTAGCACCATGAAAGCTAGCTGGTAGGGATGAAGCTTCCAGCTCTGTGCCAGTTTGATTTTTCCATGTCCTAGTAAAGTACTTCTTTATTTACCCTCAACTGCCTGGTATTCCTGAAGTCTTCTCAGCTATAATAAGAAAAACAAATCAGCATTTTATAATAAGTTAAAAGTTATTTTTATATTTAAATAATACATTTGTTCCATTTTGAAAAAGTGAATTTTTAAAATTTGTTCTGGGAGGAAGGGGTTTTATAACCTGAAAAATGTCCCTCTGCCCTTCTGTTTTAAAATATATCAAACTATTACTGCATTGTTTTGTGTGTAAATTATATTGCTATATATAAAGTATGAATTTTAAATTTAAAAAATAAAAGTAATTATTAAATGTTAAAAAGAAAATATTGATGGAAATAGAAGGCTTTTGTGTTGTGATCAACTTTTTAATTAGTACAGAAAGTAGAGGAAATGGGGTATGGAATCCCTTTGCATCTATGTCTACTCTGTGGAGCTTTTCCACAAGTGCACGTGGCTGTCCTTCCCTCTGCTGCTGTTCTTGGCAGATATGACCATATACACAATTGCAAACAACCCTTTCTCTTTTCGGGCACCACCTTCATGGAGTCCATCCCTGCTCTTCTTGCTGGCATGAGGTCCCTCCCTACTTCCTTCTGCCCTTTTGTCTGGTGTTTCCCGAATCCCTGTTTTCAGAAACTATTTCTTTTCTCTGCACCATCCACTGTACCAGATACACATCCTTCCCATGTCAGGCTAACACACAGACATCGCCTATCCACATGGGATTATTCGATCCCACAGCATCCTGCCCAGATCTGCCCTCCTCTTGCTCAGCAGATGGTACAAGTTTCCATGACACAGCTCAGCTTTGCAACTTCATCCTCTGTGCCCTCTTCATATTCACGCCAAACAGCCAACCAGAGATCAAATTCTACCTTCCCAATGTCCTTGTGATTCATCCTAGCTACTAGCTATCTGTCCTCTGGATGGTAGAAATATGTCTTGACGGTCTCATTTCACTGATCCCAGTCTTTGCCCTCACATCCACCTAAGTGCACTGAAGCCAAGGTAATCTTTCTACAGCACAAATTCAGCAATGCCTGTCTTTTGCTTTAAAAAAAATCCTCCAAGGCTTTCAGGCATGCAGAGTTAAGTCTCAGCTCCCTGGCGTAGATCGCATACAACCTTAATCTGGCTTTTGCTTGTATTTCCAACTCATTTCCTGCTGGACCCTCTGCTTTCAGCTGTGACTATGTGGCTTCAAAGAATGCAGATCTCATTTTGTTTTTATCTCATTCCCATCTCTTCAGTCCACAAGAGTTCCATTTTAGTCTAACAGACTTGCAAAAGAAAAATAACATACATGATCCTCTGAAATGTAACCCGGTTCTACATATGATATGCTTGGCATTTTTCCTTCTCTGCTGTCCTTGATGCTGCCCAAAAGGTGATCCAGACACTGGAGACCTAGCAGGCCTGAAGCAGGTGGCCTGTACCCGATGGGCTCCAACCCATTTGTTTTTTGTGTCTGGTCTGGTTTCACACACATTCACTGGCCAGTCCACATCTGGTGATTATTCCGTATCAACTTGCTTACATAAATATTAGTGTTTAAGTTCATTTTATTTTGCATATTAAGTCTCTATGCGTGGAATTTCTACTGAATCCTGGGCTTTTTTTTCTTCCAAGTCACCACCCGATGGAATCTGACTACCGCATCCAACTCATGTATTTCCTCCTCTGTGCAATCAATCTCCCACCCCACGTACCCTTTGCAAAGACAATTCACTCCATCTTCTGCAGCTTATGCAGCGTAGCATGCATCCCCCTGAAACTGCCTGTAAAGCCATATGGACTGAGATAGCATGTTGGATCTGTGTGTTTTCTTGTCTCACCCATGTCTGAAATCAACACAGGTGGTCACAGTCCTGGTCTCTGCTGTGATTTCAGAGTCTAGTCATATGCTGAATAATTGCTTACTAAATCTTTACCAAATAAGTCATCCATAGCTCCTTGTGGAAAATAGTAAACTTATTTGCCCTCTTGTTTACTTTGTAAGGCCATTTATCAGATCACAAGGCATAAGAATATGAAACAATCATTGAAATTCTCAGGCAAGTTTGCACAGATAAATGGAAGGAACTTCTGGAAAATTCCATTTGAATCCAATTTGATTTTCCAAAACAGATCTGATAATGAGATCTGAGCCTGGTCATTGTCTTCTTTGAGGGGAGTTCCCAAACTTGGACAAGAAATTTTCCAGGCTATAGCCAGTAGAATGTCCTCTGTGTCTGACACACTCCCTAGCAGACCAATTTACTGGAACTCTGGTCCTGTTAATTGACTTTCCTTGATTCAGAGGGCAGCTGGCCACAGACACTGTACTATTGAAATCCTACATGTCACCAAGTTCCTTCACTCACAAGTTTGGAGGTGGTGGTGGTGGTGGTGGTGGTGGTGGCGGTGGTAGTGAAATGCAGTTCAAAGTCCCAGCATCAAATAGTCCTGCATAGCTCTACACCAAGAACAACCCCGTCTCTGTTATCTAAAATTCCCCTGACACATCTGCTCTTTCAGGAATCAGCTTCTAGTAGCATACCTCAGGGAAGAGGGGCTTATCGCTACTTTTAGTGGAGGGTGAGTCCAAGTTAAGGCTGATGATGACCCTCATTCCTACCTCTTTCTTAGCAGTAAAATTGTTTCTAGTTTCTCATGGAAGAGGCAACATCTTTTTCCTGAGTGCATAGATCCAGTGTCAAGCAAGCTGAGACCTTTGTTTAAATTTCAATGTCTAGCACAGAGTTGGGTTGCTTGTTCCTTCACCTTACCATGCATTTACAGCTACAGCAGGTAATTTTCAGGGCTCTCTGTCAGTTTTCCTTGTCTCCAAAGGTTGTCATCTTGCCTTCTAAATATGTCTGTTTATACTCACAGACCCGGGCTACTCTCACCTTCTATCAGGGAAGCTTCTTTGTGTAGGTAGAGGTCAATGCAGAGACTCACAATGGGTCAGTGTGCTGAAAATAAGCAACTGTCTGTGTTTAGCCTCAAATGGGCCATCTTTACCAACTACCCCATTTATCAGGGCTCAGGAAATATCCTAGGAGAGGAGGTAGAAGCAATGGAAGGACCTAGGATGGAGAAGAACACTGTGGCATGCTTTCTTCTGATTTTGATATGGCTGATGCAATCACACACAGTAGCTGTGGTTATCTGCACAAGATGAAGCCTGCCAACAATGTCTCTCCAGACCTCACTCCTTAATGAGAATCTCCTGGCAGCTCCCAGCTGCTAAGGAAGGGGGAATCAGTTATCTTTCACAGTATGGCGACTCGTAGGTTCCTCATGCTCCAGCGGATGATGTGACACCCACGGACCTATGGACAATACTAATTAGATTTAGTGGGTTATCAAAGAAAAGAAGGAGATGTAGCAGGGAGGAGGATGGTTGGGGGTTACAGGAAGAGTTGGAGGAGTGAAGCGGGGCATGGACTCGATCATAATTCATTGTACACATGCATGACTCTCAAAGAATGCAAATATTAAATAAATTCATAGCATTTCCTTGAGGTTCAGTCAAGGAGGGAACTCAAGCTTTGAACTTAACTTCAGGCTTCACAAACCATTCGAATTTAATGAGAAACTCTTGACCTTTACCATCTGAGTTCTTAGAACCTGAGCCGCCCACTCCAGGCCCTCTGTGCCCCCTTTCCCTCTCTTCCACTGTTCCCTGGCCCAGTGGGGAGAGACGTTCATCCCCCAGAGAGTGTGAATGTTTTGCTGAAATGACTCAGCACTTAAATGTCAAGATAACTGAGGCAACACCTCCATAAGTAATTTATGTAAAGGACGGAGATGAGGCATCGCCACTGTCCAGGCTACCAGAGACCTTCAGGACTGTGAGCAGAGCCCACACGATCGGAGAAAAAGAGCAGGGGGGAGGGAAACTGGCCTTCCCCATCCCCCACAGTGGCTCCCTCCATCTCCTGATGTCACCTTTACACAAGACCACTGGCCTTCCTAATGAAATTATTTTTCATTGCCTCCCTCTCGTAGGGTAAAAGGAAATAGACCCCGAGTTTTAAGGAAATACTCCCACGCTCTTTGCATCCTGACAAATGAACCACTCTCCTTCCTGTTTCCCTGGGCGGTGGTAAAATATCACATGGGTTTCTAAAGCCCAGGAGGAAGTAGATGGCAGAGACCAGCAGCTCTTCAAAAAAGACTTTCTCCATCTTTCCAGCGCACTGGGACTTGACTCCATAGTGAGATGATACTTTGATTTGCTTTTTAGCATAACAGAAGTAACAACTGAAAATTTGCAAAGCGTTAACCAACAGTAAGAATGGAGCACCGACCCTTGCCTGCACAATGAGGAAAGGGTCTAACCCTTCTTGCAAGGGTTGTAGTTTGAGAGAGAAGACTAAGACAAACTGCTCTCCCAGAGCCATTTCTCTTCTGCAGAAATGTTTTCCCCATTGTTCCTTTTCAACACACAGTTACCCTCTTTTCTTCTTTTTTCTCTTCTGTTTTTAGTAACGAGGTTTCTCTGTGTAGCTTTGGAACCTCTCCTGGATCTCACTCTGTAGACCAGGCTGGCCTCGAACTCACAAAAGATCAGCCTACCTCTGCCTCCTGAATGCTGGGATTAAAGGCGTATGTCACCGCTGCCCGGCAAGTTACCCTCTTCTTAATTTTTAAAAGCTAAGCCAAATACAATACACAGACACAGATACATATACATGCATATACACACATTCACACACATATACATACAAATATACATATACACACATATTCATGATATACACATGCATACACACACATATATACATGCATACACACAAATGCACACACATACACACAAATATATACCCATATTTACATTCATACACACATGCACACAAACATGCACACACACACTACATATTTTTTTGGTAATAGCAGCTGGTATAGCTTAGATATGTTCTTGTTAGCACATACTATCTATCCTACCCACAGAGAGTGGGCAACCTTCCTATAGTGAGCCTAAGGCCAGGAAAGTAACATACAGATGGGTCCATAATACTGGGATGCAAAGTGTCCAGGTTCCCCATGCAGTCACAGGCAGCAAGGCCTGAGCATAGAAATGAATCAGGTCTAGAAGTAGAGAGGTGAATCTGCAAAGACATCTGTGACTTTGCAGAAAGCTTTTCATTCCTTCAAGACAAAAAAAAGCCCTAGTCCATGCAAACAGTTACCAAGGGGTTAATCTGGTGGGCAGCATCTTCCTCTGAGCTTCCAGATCATTATATACACCTTCCTATTAGATCATTGATGTCTGTGCTGCATTTTACCTGTGTCTTCTTCCGCTTGACCTAGCAACAGAATTTGACCTAGTGGGCCACCTGCCTTCCAGGATATCATAATCTTTTCGTTTGTCTCATCTTGTCTTACATTGTTCTTCCTCCTACAGTAATCAGCAAACTGAGCTCTAAACCTTACAGACCCTGTGTAATCAGTATTTAAACCACCAAGGTGCTTCATTCATGAATACTAGGGAATGATATGTGGCTATCCCTGCAAATTGATGTTTGAATTTGCAGGGATAGCCACTTGATACATATACCCTGATGCTGTGCTATGTGGTTCCCAGATATTCACAGGGACTAGGGTTGTAGTTTGATTGCAGATAGGGTGGTGCTGGTCTGTAAACATTAGTCCATGATAAGACAAGGAGGAACAAGACAACACATCTAAAAACATTTAGAGCAGGAATCTCTGTCAGGTACAGACAGTTGGGGTATTGTTGATTTGTGCTGAGTCACTTGTATTGCGAGCTGGGTACCAGGCATGTATGATATAAGACAGTGTTGCTATGGGTGGCTGTGGTAATTACCTTTCTATTGCTGTGATGAAACACCATGAGCAAGGCAATTTGTAGAAGGAAAGATTTGTTTTGGTTCCAGAGGGCTAAAAGTCCATCACCATTGCAAGGAAGTAGCAGGCAGGATGACTAGAGCAGCCAGCTGAGAGCCCACATCTTGGACCTCAAGCATGAAGCAGAGAGAACACACCAGAAATGGTCTGAGTCTTTAAACTCTCAAAGCCTACTACCAGTGACATGCTTCTTTCAGCAAATCCATGCCTCCTAAGTCTCCTGAAATAGTGCCACCAATTGGGGACAAAGTATTACACAGACATGAGTCTATGGGTGACATTTTCATTGAAATCATTGCAATGTCACCATAGACAATTCAATGGTACAGAAAAGAAATCCCAGAGTCAGGCTTATCAATACATGAACAAATGAGTTTTGATAAAGCCCTAACACAATCCAGTAGAAAATTGGTTTCCCGAGTTAATCAAATATTTCTACCCCAAGTCAGATCTATAAAAAAATAAATTGACAAATGGTGCTTCATTGAAATTAAAACATCTATTCTTCAGAGAAAGTTAATTTAAGAGGGAAAAATATAATCCATAGAATGAAGACAATGTGCATTCAAAGCGTATATTTTACAGCCAGTTTACTAAAAAATAAGAATGCAAAATAAGCATATAAAATACATTTGACATCATTGGTTACTAGAGGAACATAATTAAAAGCACCATGTCCCCTGTGCTCCTACTAGAACAGCCACAGTGGAAAAGCTGAAGGGTCTGAGAAGTGTTGGGGAGGGTGTAAGGAGCCACACTGCTACAGGGCATACAAAATGGTCTGAATCCCATGGGAAGCAACTTGACCACCATTTCATAAAGTGTTAGACAGCATGGAGCAAAAGAATCCATCTCATCTCTTCTCCAAATTTGCCAAAAGAGAAAGTCAGTGCGTGTCCAGAGAAGGACCAGTACCTAGATGTGTACTGGAGCTTTCTTTGGACAAGGCAAACCTCAGAGAGAAACATCCATTTATAAAAGCCTTGCTGAACTATGTGCTGTACTCATTCAGCGTGATATTCTTCCAAAATAATATAAATGAGAAAACTGTTCATAGATGTAACTATCACAGTACATGTAATGACATGATTTTGCTAAGTATAAGAGGTCAGGTAAAAATAATACAGAGATGAATTTCATTATAGGATGCTTTACAAAATGCAAACCAATTTATATGGATAGAAGGCAGGTTGGTGTCTGATTGTGGGACTAGGAGATGGGAGGGCGAGGACCAGAGGACAAGCAAAGTGAGCAGGCATTTGGAGATGATAGATACTTTCATTGACTTTGTTGTGGCAAGGTTTTTGTTGATGTGAAAATTTATCCCATTGAACACTTTAAATATGTACATTTTTTAGTGTTAATTATTCTTTAATGAAGGCATAAATAGGAGATAAACAGCACAAGTCCTCATCAAGAATGCAAGAGGAGCTCAATAAAATCAGTGGCATTTAGCGGTTCCCTTTTTTTGAAGTTACGTTTGATATGGTGGAATTCTGATGTAACCAAAATATTGAGTCAGCCTCTGGGCTTGTTCTACAGGCAGATTAACATGCATTTGGGTGACTAGCTGGCTTTCTGTTTGCCTGATTTAAATTCTGTGTTGCAGAGGTAAAGTCATCTGTATGCAGTCCATGCTCTTCACGAGCAAACAGACTGTGAATGTCTAAGAGTAAATCTGAGTGAGCATTCTGCTTATGCTGTGAATGCCCTTCAGCATGACCACGGCTAGCCCACAGATGAAATGCCACATTTGCCTGTCTCTTTATGTCTAAGGGAGTTCATTTCTTTACATCCAACATACAGGCTCATGTGTTGTTGTGGATCCTTTAAAAATAGTTTTAACAGCATCAAGCAGTTCGTCAGTAGGAAAATCAAAACATTCCTTTATCACAGGGAAAGAAGAGTTGATTCTTAGAGATTATGTCAGTTTTTACCTATATGGTTTTATTTAGCCTTGAGGTTAAACTAGAGCATCAGGCTGTGTCTCTTTTAATAAATCTCTAAAGGATCTCTTACAATTAGGTGAAGTATGTCTGTGTTCGTGTGTGTGTGTGTGTTCGTGTGTGTGTGTGTGTGTGTGTGTGTGTGTGTGTGTGTGTGTGTGGTATATTAGTTGTCATTTTCCCAAGAACCAGAACAAATAGGTTCTCAATGTTATAAATAGAAATATCTGTCTATGTATCTATCATCTATCTATCTATCTATCTATCTATCTATCTATCTATCTATCTATCTATCTCTATATATATCTATCATCTAGCTACCATCTGACTAGCTAGTTCTATCATATGTATGTATGTATGTATGTATGTATGTATCTATCTATCTATCTATCTATCTATCTATCATCTATTGATCAAAGGGATTTATTATGAAGACTTATCTCAAGCAATTATAAAGGCTGAGGAATCAGATAACTTGAGTCAGAGCCTGAAGACTGAACGGGATTCTGTAGTTGAAGTCTTGGTTCAAGGGCAGAAGAAAAAGCAGGGCAGAGAGAGCGAATTCTCTCCTCAAGTTTTGCTGCATGTAGACCTTCCACTGAATGCATGGCACTTATAGCATGGTTAAGGCATTTTACTTTAATCAGTCTCCCTATCCAAATACCAGTTGCATTTAGAAACATGTTCACAGGCACACCCAGAGAAACTTGGAGTCAAGTGTCTGCACACAGGTGCCCCATCTGTATTGGCCCATACAGTTAATGATCACAATATAATCAAGCATATGTACCCAATTCTTATACATGTCCAAATATGTGGAGAACAAAAATGGTAATGGTGAGAATGTTATACTGTAATGATTTGGATCTGCAATGTTTCCCTCATGCTCATGTGTTTGAATGCTTGTCCTCCAGCTAGTGATGCTGACGTGGGGGGCTGTGGATTCTTTAAGAGGTAGGGTTTAGCTGTTATAACTTGAATACCAGAGGAAGATAGAGTGCTAAGGTTTATAGTCTAGTCTACTTCTAGTCTGAACTCTGTGTCCTGATCTGCCAGGGTACCACACACAATGCCTGCCCCTCCATGATGGATTGTGTCCCCCCAAAAGGTGAGCTATACCAAATCCTTCTTCCCTTGAGTTGCCTCTTGCTGGGTAAATGGTCACAGGGGTTTAACATAAGCAACTAATGTAAGCACTGAACTGAGATGTGTAATATCTGGCTTTGAGTTTTCAGCCTTGAGGTTTTTCTGTCCATTGAATTTAGACAAGTCATTTGACTTAGTGGAGCTAAGAATTATGAATTGCACATGGCCACATGTCTTCAAATATCACTCATAGCCGGGCTGTAGAGGTCTTGGAGTATAAAGTCTGTGGCCAGACCAATGGCATCAAATCCTGGCCTCTTGTCTTTGCAGCTGTATATTCTAGAACTATCCACCTCCTTCTCTGAATTGCAAATACTTTATTCGCAAGATTAAGGACCCACATCAAAGTGTTGCTTTGAAAATTAAGTAAAGTGGTTTATGATAGTATAGTATTACTCAATAAAAGTTGGCAATTATTTTTATAACACTGGGTCATTCAAGTAAAATTCCAAGAAATATTTCTCAAGTTTTATAATCAGAAAAAATGAATTATAAAAAAGGAATTATTACATTCCAGACAGGCATAAACATTTCAACAAGGACTGCCAAATCTTTGAATATTCAAATGTGTTTTGAAGTTTAAATGCACATCTTTTAAATGACAACTCCCTCCTATTGTATAATAAAGACTTCTATTTCAGAAAAAAGATTAATATGTCATGCAGGCATTTAAATGAATAATTGTTAGAATAATTCAGGCAGTCTGCACTTTGTTTAAATGACTATTAATCTATCACTTCAGAGTAAACATCTAAAAATTGCATGAGTAGCTTTATTGGTGCCATGAAAACTGGAGACATGATGAGTAATAAAATTTTAGGTCATTATAAGATATGGGATATGGAAAGTTTTCTCCAGTAGTAGATCATTGCTTTAGATGGAAAATAAGGCTGGGGATGTTGCTCAGTGCTAGAGTAGTTATCCTCCCCCCCCCCCACGCATACACAGAAGGAAGGTGGGAAGGAGAGAGGAAAGGAAGGAAGGAAGGAAGGAAGGAAGGAAGGAAAAATAGATGTTGTAACAGAAACAGCTCCAGTCCTGGAAGACATGGCTTTTATTACAGAATTGTTTCTATAGGTAAAGAGGATAGTGTTACTGAAGAATTAAGAAATGGCAAGAACAGAGTATATGAAAATAAGTAGTTACACAGACAAAGGATTGGGAGGAATCCCACAAAATCTTATCATTTAGACATGACATGGCCATTTAGCTAATGAGCTCACTGTAGCAATGGTCACTTGCTCAAGATCTGAACAAGATAGGGCCCATCAACATTCTATCATTGATGGGAAAGGGCTCATGAGATCCCACCCTTCCCTGTAGAGCTAGTCACAGCTCATGGTTACTGAGGAAGGTAGGGTGGCCACTGGTAAGTCACCTAAACCTCAGTAAAGAACTCATTGTCAAGTTCAAGCAAGTAACTCTAATTAAGCTCAGCAGAACAGACACACACACACACACACACACACACACACACACACACACACAAACATAGGAAGGGATTAATTGAGCAAAAGAAGAGGGCCAGATGGAGTACAGGGAGGATGAACTAGACAGTGCAGGAGAGTGAATCTGATCACAATAGGTCATGCACATGTATGGAGTCATCAGGGAATACATTTTAAAAAAAAAGACAATGGGAGTTTATAACAGGGTGAAATGGGACATAATGGTGGTAGATGCAAGATCCACAGGTGGCCTAGAACAGTGGGAGATCAGATCTCAGAGAAAATTGAAATGAGGGAATAACTTCGGGAGTCATTCCCCAAAAGTAAGCAAAAGGGAGAATTTTGAAAAGACATGGAGAGCAGAACAGAGTCTTTTAAGGAGCAGATAGCGCTTTGATGCACAGAGGGGCTTGGGATTTGTGGTGTTAAAATGTGGAGCCCAAGAGGCAGCCTGAGTAATAAATGGCGATGGCATGTTCATGGCTTCTTATTAATTTGGACAAAAATGGTAAAGGCCACCTCATCTAGTTCACTGACTGTGCAGCTGTCTTGGACACTCGCTGTTAGCGGAGGGGTGATCGCATCCCCAAAGTGCTGTTGATGGAAGAAAGCCTGTGTGCCACCAAGTCAGTGGTTTCCAAGAGTCCTGGGTGTTCTCAGGTGTATGGGGACTTTTCACAATGCTCGCTACAGTACTGTCCATCAGTCGTTTAGCAGAAAGTGTGTGAGTGGGAAAGCAATGATGGCCAGATCAGGTGGACCCTTGATCCCTGCAGATCCTGTTTGTTTGGTTCTACATTAAAATAACTTCTCATCCAAGTCCAGTTCTTCAGCTATCCAGGAATTCAAAGGTCACAGAAAGACAAAGTTGTGACCTCTGTTTTGGAAGGGACAAGGCAAGGGAGGTATTGTAATTCCTCAGTTTGAGTGTCTTTTGCTGGGCTTGCAGAGTGGTGGTCTAGATAGCTCTTCTGAGACAGATCTTGTCTCTCCTCAAAAAGGCATCAGAATACAGATCCAGAGGGAAGAGGCTCTGAAGAGGGGTTGTGAAACTTCTCCAAGCATTCCTAATCATGCGGTCCCTTTTTCCTCAATGAAATATCTGTGATATACAAGACCCCAAAGGCAACGTCAAAGCCTGACCTCACTTCATCTTCCAGGAACTACCAAGAAATGGGAGAACAAACTCCATGATTAAATAACCACTTTTGGGGGTGTTCAAAGAGGTGCTCAAAAGTGAAGTGTGATGGAACTCAGTGGAGAAAGATAGACTTCTGAACTCTGATATTGTCAGGGCAGCTTTCCTTGAGGAGAAGCCTATGAAGACATAAGTATTAGAAGAGGTTCACGTGATTTACATAAATTAATTCAAATATTTCTCTTACATGCAGTCCTGCAGAACCATCCAGCCTCCTTCTTCCTGTCCATTGCTGCCTGTTTGCCTGAATTGACACACTTTATTTTTAGCTTTCAATTTGGTGATTCCCTCCACCAAGTCCCTTCCCCTTCAGTGGACATTTATTGACAGTGCAGTTTTATTGACACCTAGAGAGTTGAACTCAAGGGTGCTTCTAACAAATTTACAATGTAAAGAAGAATAAACACACACACACACACACACACACACACACACACACACACTTTCACACACAGACTCACAGACACATTTTTCTTAAAAAAAAATTGTCTAGTGCAAAATGGCAAATTTGGGGTCATTTCCTTCCACCTCTTCCCTCCCAGTCTTGTTAGAAAATGACCCTTCGTTGCAAATGTTCTGCAATTCAGCTGTGTTCCTCACCAGAGTTCAAACGTTTATCTGGAAATTTGAGCACTGAGGCTTCCAGAATCCAGAAGACGCGGTCAAGAGGCTGCTCTCCACATTCTCAAAGGTGGGACACAGGGGAGTCTCAAGCAGGAGAAGGTCAACACTGAGGAAGAAAGGTGCTGTCAGTGGGTCTGCATATTGGAGCCCTCTGAGGTTCTTTTTGAGGTCCTTTTTGTCAAGCCAAGAAACAGACTTTTAAGCCTGGTGGTGGTGGTGGCGGCTCAGGCCTTTAATCCCAGCATTCAGGAAGCAGAGGCAGGCGGATCTCTGTGAGTTTGAGTCCAGCCTGGTCTACAGAGTGAGTTCCAGGACAGCCAGGTCTACACAGAGAAACCCTGTCTCAGGTGGGGGAGGGGGAGTCTTTTATAAGATGGTAAGGAGAGAAAGAGTCACATGACTGTTGAGACAGAAAGCTGTCACTGTTACGGCTTTGCCAGAACTGCTGTAAACAAGGAACACTCTCCAGGAAGCTCGAACAACAGCAATGTACTTTCTCACAGTTCTGCCGCTTGTATGGCGGAGATCAAAGCGTCCACAATGTGAGCTCCCAAAGGGCTTTAGAGAGAATCAGCTGTGGGACTCTGTCCTAGGTGCTGAAATTTTGCTGGCAATCTTGGGTACCAAGGGACACCGCCACTGCCTGCCCTGCTCTCTACCATTACCCTCTCTTGGCATTCTTCTTGTGTGCCTATGTCTTTGGATCCAAAGCTGAACTTATCATGAGCACGGAGTTGTAATGTATTGACTCCGCCTTATGACCTCATCTTCTCCAATTATATCTATAAGAACTTTGTTTCTGATTACTTTAATAAAGACTTATTTCCAAATAAAGTCAAATATTCTGGTAATAGTGTTTAGGAATTCAAAACTTGCCTAGCCTTTTCGTCTCACTTTGAAATTATCCCAGAGCCCATGTTACCTGCTTTTTCTATAGGAATCTGTATAGTGTCATAATTCCTCCACATAGCTGAGAGTTTCTTAAATGAACAGGTTGGGGACAAATAAACATTAGAGAGATTTTTATGGAAATTGAGCATAAAATGAATAGTTAAATGCTTTGAAAGTTTAATGTGTTGTAAATGCTATTTGAAACCCCAAGGTGTGTGTGTGTGTGTGTGTGTGTGTGTGTGTGTGTGTGTGTGTGTGTGTATCAAGAGAAAGAAAAAAAAATGTAGCAACCAACTTGTTTTACATGAGTCCCTGCAAGGATTCTCATATGTCTCTGGCTGGATTTAGATTTTAAAATAATTTTTCTTCTCTTGTTTTATTTTACTTTATTGTATTCTGTTTCATGTCCATCTACTGACAGAGTGATAGTACAGATAAAAACCTATGATGGTTGTAGTTCTGGAGGTTGGGAAGAAAAGAAGTATGAACTATGTAAGGAAATACCAAATGTCAGATCTTACTGACTCTTTGAGGAGACAGAACTTTATAAAGTTCATTATGCTTTGATATTTCTGTGAGAGTCTTTGGTCTGTGAATTTATTTTGTTTTAATATCATTCTCTGAGTCAGGTTTTTTTTCCTAGCTTCTCTACAGCTACCAATGTCCGCCAGTCCCCAGAAAAAGGACTGTGTTTTCTTTTCTTTTCTCTTCTTTCTTTCTTTCTTTTTTTTTTTTTTTTTTTTTTTGGTTTTTGAGACTGGGATTCTCTGTGTAGCTTTGGAGCTTTTTCCTGGAACTCACTCTGTAACCCAGGCTGGCCTCGAACTCACAGAGATCCGCCTGCCTCTGCCTCCCAAGTGCTGGGATTAAAGGTGTGCGCTACCATCACCTGGCCAGGACTGTGTTTTCAGTATGCTTGCTCTTGCCAAACACATTACAGATTATTCCAAACCTATATATGCACTTAATTCATAACTTAATAGATTTTATTTATAGGTTTCTAGATTAAGAGAATTTATAGTTAATATAAATGATGATTAATTAATACCAGACTCAAATATATCAACAACTTCTGTCACATTTTCCCACTATGGCTACAGTCTGAGGACCATTTCTATGTGTGTTTTTGGGTCTTCTCCAAAGAGAGTGGGTGAGGTAGAAACATGAAGCAAGGGGGAGACCCTGGCTCTGCCACATTGCCTTTGTCCAATGAACAAATTTGGATTTGGAAAAAGAGAAAAAGGAAAGGATAAAGCTGAAAGAAGATGGAAAAGTAAAGTAGCCATAACTTCCTGAAAATTTCCATTGTGATTCAATATGGATTTGCACAAATCTCATCAGAGTCAAACTGCCCAAGCCTGAGCTTGCTTTTCCCTTTGAGCTTGATTCTTCTGGCTTGTTGTGGTTATCATGGTTGATGGCTGAAGAGATTAGGTAAAGGCAAATGTATCTAGTATATACTTGTTACTACTGTCCAGACAGGGGAGAATACAACTCGATGATGAACATCATGAGATTAGCCTAAAATCAATCATATTCTCTGTTAGAGAAGTGCGTGAGATCCAGAAACATAATTGGTTTAGTGGTTTTTCCTTTTTATCTACACACCCACTGAATATTACTTCTGTTCACTAGGCATGAAGGTAACAAATACATTTCTACAAAAACATGAAAGACAATGTTTCTGCTGTCAAATAATTTTCAGTGCACTGGAGGAAATAAAAAGTAAGCTTGTATTTACAGTGCACTGAGCTAAATTCATATAAAGATTCTAGAGGTGCACTTGGGAATAAGAACTCAGTCTATTTATAAGCATAAAGGAGGAAGTGTGGAAGCTGGGACAGGCAGTCAAGTGAAGTGCATAGGCCTAGAGAAGGCATTTTTTATTGGTTTAAATTGCTAAGTTCACCTGAAGTGTGTACTGAAAGGATTTTACAGGACAAGTTGTCTGGTTTGCATTAGCTTCTCAGTCTGTAAAAAGAGTGAGAATAAAGAAAAATCTTTGTTAAGACAATAACCCTAGTTGTTACAATATGAGATGAGTTGTTGTTAGTGAATATTATATACAGAAGTTGCATGGCCATGTCTGCATATTCAAATTATCAATGTGATTATGATATAGAAGACAATAATTGGCCATTTCATTAGTGACTGGGATATCATGTGGCTAGTCAACAAAACTGATTATCTATTCATGTTTAGAATTGTTTACAAAGGGAAGAAAAAGTACACTTGATGGGGATTGTGTTCATAGCTACATAACCTTCCCTTAAGCATCATAGTGGTTTCTCCATGGTCAAGGCTACTGAAAGTTACTTAATTAGTTTCCTCATATCTTTCTTTTTCATGTTCTCTGTGTGAAAAGATCAGATATGTAGCTGCCTGGCCACCACAGCCATCTCATAAAATTTCCTTTCTGTGGGAAACCGATTTAGCCACCCGCTTTTCGTGTCTCATGTTTCTCTCATGTTTTAGCCCTCTAATCACAATCTGTTTTCCAACTAATTAGTGTTGGGACAACTCAGCCCTGAACCTCAACTTGAAACCATTGATATCATGGGGAGAAAACACTTAATCAAATGAGTAGTGTCTATTCAATAGGGAGTTGCTCTCTGATTAAAGCTGCATACTTCTGAGTCTTTTGGTCTTCCAAGAACCATCTGCTTGGGGCAGGCTTTGCTTTGGCAAGGTCACCATGGACATGAATGGCAAAATAATGACAGACTGTGTTTTTCTTGAAAGTTGCAATGCTCTAAAATAGTTCCCAATTGGCCATCAATCTCTATCAGGGGAATGGCTTCAGCTTAGCTTGAAGGGACAGATGGTCTTCCCATCACATTCTTCAGTCTGTAAATGGTATGGCAGTTCTAATTGTGTGTACATGTTTCCTTGATTCTAATAGAAGAGACATGTCTTCTCATCACCCTGATAGCAAGAAAGCTTCCACTGTGGTCTCTTTTAGACACAGGAATATTCTGTAACAATTTATTCTGAGCTGAATCATTCCATCTAAGAGACTGACTCCTTAGGACTCAGGAAGTAAAATGTTCAGAAGCCTCAGGGTGTAGTTTAAAATTATAATGACACAAGCCCCCCCCAAAGGTTGTATTAGTAAGGACTGCTAAGGAAAAAAGAATGTCCTACTTACAAGTCCTGTGGGCAGCTCCAGGGATGCAACTCTTGGCTGGGGTGGGCTTTCACCAATGTGGCTACCTTTGAGTCGCCATGCTCTTGTGAGTAACTCTTCAGCTAGATTCCCATAAAAAAACATATTGGTTCACCTAATTGGACTTCAGAGGATCATTCATTACCTTGGTCTCACCTCTCAGAAGTTCCCTATTTGTTGAAGTTTCCCTAGAAAAAGTCACATGACAGAGAAGTATCTTGGGAACAGGGAATCAGATCCCCACTCCTTCATGCAGGTAGAATTCAGTTGAATTGTGCAAGTGCTATATGATTTCAAGGCAGGTCCTGAACCCATTCCTTGATAAACAAACTAATCTATATTCCATAACAATTTTTGATGACCAAAAGGAAATACATATCTAAATTATTCTCTGAACACCTGTCAACAGAGGAAGCAGTTACTCAGTAAGAGCTACATTGCATTTGTTCTAGTGAAATTAGAGTGGTTTCCTTTGGGGCTTCTATAGCTTCCCCTAAATATTTATTTTATTCTTCATGACTATTTATGAAGTTCCATGTAACCCCTTCCTCTAAAAAACCAACAAATTCACCATAAAATGTTGAGTATACCTTGCCAGGTAGCTCTAAAAGGCTTCTTATGATGCTCCAAGTCTAATCTTGTACAGTTATTTCCTCTGGATTGAAACATTCCTTTATGGAGAGATGGAAGAGTCTAGTGAAGGTCAGATTGACTCACCTGTCTTCTTGCCAGCTTATCTAAACAGTAAACAATTGTTGGAGGAAGAAAGCTGTAGCAAGAATATTGAAGGTCTTATTAATAAAATCAAACCTGAAGCCAGGTATTGGGGTGACTGCTGGAAGATCAGAGAAGCAGAACAAGCCACAGCCACCTCACCTTGCCAATTTTTCAGCCTATCCTGTTTCCCTAGACTGGAAGCCTCTGAGTCCTCATCCAAATGGATCTCAGCTGAACTGCTGCTCAAAAGCCTAAAAGCTTAACCAACTCTAGTTCCTGGTCCTCACGCCATATATACCTTCCTGCTTCCTGCCATCACTTCCTGGGATTAAAGGCATGTGTCACCATGCCTGGCTGTTTCCAGTGTGGCTTTGAACTCACAGATATCTGGATGGATCCCTGCCTCCAGAATGCTAGGATTAAAGGTGTGTGTGCCACCATTTTCTGGCCTCTATATCTATTGGCTGTTCTGTCCCAGATAAGTTTATTAGAGAGAACAATATATTGGGAAACACAATATATCACCACAGAAAGCTCTTCAATGGAGGTGCCTGCAAAGTGTGCAGAGAGCTCCAGTGATGTGGGCGTTCATGAATTGTCATTCATGCTGGCTTGGAGGTTTTAGTGAGGCAGCTACTTTTGATTCATCCATGTCTCTGCAGTATCCCCTCACTCATGTTTCTGTAAGAAACTCTAATAAACTAGGTTCACCCAGTTGGACTTCCCTAAGATGTTTCTTTGATCTTGTCCTTGCTTTATCTGAGGGGGCAGGGATGAAATTTTGTTCACATCTCTCCAGGAAAAGTCACACAATGTCTTCATCTGTAGCTAAAGCTGTAGACGCTTTAGCGATAGCTCAGATGTTGTGATTTTTTATCCTCTGCAGATTCTGCAAGGGCACTGTCCAGGAGCAGAGTGCCCTGTAGCCTCAGATTCTGAAGAATGCTTGTCAAAAAAAACCCAAAGATTAGTTTTTTTCCATCAGACACTGCCAGCCTCCTAATTCATATGTGATAATGAAGCCTAGGATTGGTCTCATCTAAAGCATGTTCAAGCATGTAAACCACATTTGCTGAAAGGTTGATAATCTGCCCCTCCAAACAGCAGCCAGTTGAGAGCCCTGTATGCACCAGACAATGGGCAAAAACATCCTGCCATGTATTATCACAAGACCAGGACATTCAACTTGTAGAGCTGCTCCTAAATAGTTCAAATGAAAATGGCTGGTGGTAACAATGGGGGATTTGATATAGGGAAGATGTGATTCATATTCTGGCCAGAATTATCAACAGCTCCACTGCCTTGATTACAAATTGACTTATTCATAGCTAGGATCTTATCAGCAGCCAAATCAGGACAAGAAAAATACTTTTCAGAAGTTATTTGAATATAAGAATAAATATAAGAATTGAATATAAGAGTAATATAAGAATGAATTTAATAATGTATTATTATAACTGAAGTGTGCAGCGAAGAGTCCCTATTGTGGCTTTGTAATGGGTGATAGCTAATGTTGCTGTCATGTTACTGAGATGGCAAAGAAGACCAGGGATTCTGTCATCCTTTGCATCATGCTGACTGGCCCACTGTGTCTTCAGTGTATCATAGAGTTTAGATTTGAATAGCTTACCAGATGTGTGTCAGACACACTGAAGAATCTCTACACAACAGTGTCCATTTCTCTTCAACTTGATAAAAGCCCTGATTTCAACTCCAGTGGACAGCTGCCTGTGGATCAGGTCATGTCAGAATGAAGTGACTGTTAGCAGTTCTCTGTTTCTAAACATGCTGTCTCTATGTTGAAGAGAAGGGACAGGGGTATTTAACAGTGTTATCTTCAGAAGTCTCCTATCCAGTTTGCACACGGATACATGCTCCTGGAGAGAAGGTGCTAGGATGCTATGGTCCTCAGCCAAAGGATGAAATTCAAGTTCAAGGGATAGGTGATGATGAACCCCAATAGAGAAAAGTTGGGAGCTTATTCACTTTATTCACCCAGAGCTAATCAGAGCATACAACTAATCAATGGATTGAAAATGAATATATATGTATGTAAATATATATGAATATACACTGTCTTAGCTATGTAAACTTGAGCCTATCAAATATCCTTTCTGTGCGGTGCCCCATTTTCATGTTTGTAAAATGAGATAATATAGTAGTTCCCCTTTCTATACATATCATGGGAAAACTTGGCAGCCTTAATATTGCTTTAGTATCTGTGCAAAAGGCTTTTGAGACCCACCGCAGACCTGCCAACTCTCAGTCAGGGCTTTAATGAAACCTCAGGGGATGGGCTGATGGAACTTGCCCGTAGAGCTTAGCAGATATCTCAAATCCTGAATACACAGTGGCTGGCTTTTATTGAATTTTATATCAAAGTGTGATCAGGTGGCAACCCACCAGTCAAGCTTTCTTTGAGCTTTCTAGTGTGGTACCTTAACTTAATTGCTATGTGTTTTGTTCATGTCACATGAAATTTCCATGAGTGAAAATTGTGTAAATACTTGGTCAAATTCACCCATCTTGAATAGATATTTTTTATCACCTCTTCTTCTGGACTTAGTTGAATACACACGGCACACGTGTACAGGCAGCCAACAATACCAAGAACAACAGCAACAGTGCGTGGTGGGTGATCTAAAGAGCACTTAAGACATTAGGAACAGTGTGTGCTCTGATAATTTTCTCAGTAAGGGTGATTTTCAGTTGTTTCTTTGAATAGCATAGATGTTTTTGAGTTTTAGAGAAACACATAAATTCTGAGAGACCAAGTAATCATTTGAGTGCAACTTAAAAAAAAAAAAAAAGAATTAGGTTAGCATCTTCCAGGCAGCAAAAAACTGATGTTTTGCAAGTACAGAAAATTCTTTGCAAAGGAAGATATGTAGATTCACAAACTGGAGATAATGAGTGTCAAGTTTAAAATTTGAAAATGAAGTGATTTCAGTGGGTTTTCAGTGAGAAGCAGCATGCTGATTTTTGTTGTTGTTTTTGTTGTTTTTTGATGAAGAAAGGAAAATATGGAATAGAGATCAGCTTCGTCAGAAGGTCTGCATAGAAGCAAGAATAGTCTATACTCTCCCAGGTTCCCAGGAATATTGTGTAAAACAATGCCAGAGGAGGAGTGGTAAAGCTGGTATTCTCTAACAAGAGAGGGATGCGCTAGAGTGATGGAAATTACCATTGGTTTTTGTTGTTGTTGTTGTTTTGTTGTTGTTGTTGGTTTTTTTTTTTTTTTGCAAATTTTGAAGAGAAACAAACAGTTATCCAGACATTGTGGATGCTTCTGTGTTGTTTTAAAGTTTTGTTTTTCTTTTAAGCCATTGTTACATGTCACAGGTATTAAAGTTGTAAATACTTTCCTGATTTGCAAAAACTTTCAAAGCCTGTAATTTCCTGTACAAAACTACAGTGAGACAAAACTGAGCAATTGAAGGGATCATTTTGGATCCCAAATTTGGGTTACTTAAAATGAGATAAAAAGACAGAAACATCAGTACACTAATAGGGATATTCATGGTCAGCAGGCCACACTTGGTGCCTCCTGTGGGGACTATCACCAATGTGGTACTTCAGTAAGTTTCCCAGTGTTCAGCCCATTGCTCAGAACCGTCATTTATAGAATATGCCAATGAGTTTGCAAATATCCTAAGATTGTTCCCCACAGATTCTCCGGATTAAGGTGAAGACTTGGAATGTTTTTGCTGGAGTTGAATTGGCTAAGGAAAGAATTTAAAATCCTATTCATTTTCCTCAGTATCCTGTATTTCTTTGTGTGGTAATACAACTGCAAAAAGTCTATGAAGATCAAGTCTCTAAAAACTTGGTATTTTTATTCTGTGAACTGATACTTTCTAGGCTGTACTTCTGTGATCAGTATGGAAACTTCTTTTACACTTAGGAGATGGTGTGCCTGAGGTTTTGTGAGCATGAATGAAGCAGTTGCCTTGTCTACAGTATATGTCTGGGGTTTCATGGGAGAGCTTCTGTCGATACACCCTGAGGCTGCAAATGTCCCTTTTCAGGCTGGTAATCTCTGGAGAGACAGATTAAAGTTACAAGGTCCTCAAGATGAGATGGAGTAACTGAATCATAATACTATAGAACAAGCTCTCTCAGAAGAGCCTTGCTAGAGTGTGAGATGATGTGGGTAAGAAATGGCATTCCTTATGCCAGAATACATTGTAATTAGGAACCAATATCTCTTGCTTGAATATTTTACATTAGTATCTGTATAGTGATTCAGAGGTATCATCTGATTTATTGCTTACAAAATGTTATTAAATAGTTATTGATACCTTTCTCAGCTTTATAGAGGAAGCACTGAATTTAGAGATCATATGAAACCAACTTGTATTCTGAAAGCTTAACAGTGATTTTTTTTTTTATCATTTTAATGTATATTTCTCTTAGTAGGTTTGTGTATTTGTCCCCATATGGTATTTGTCTGTGTTTTTCCACAATGGGTGACTTCTTAGAATTCATGTGGGTTGAACATTTTAAAATTTTATGACTAATGAAGCAGCTTCCCATAGACTTCTCTTGGAAGTATCTCATTAGGAAGACAGTTTACTTTATCACCAATCAAAATTATCACCAAGAATACTGAAATCCCTTTGTCTACCCCAGGTAAAGTTCAGAAGTACATGTGTATGTGTTTGTCCCCGGTGTTTTCATGAAGGGACATAGTTGAGATTCCAGAGACAAGGGCTGATTAAAAAGAAAGGTTTGTTTTAATTTAATATAATTTAATTTGTTTTCCCTGAAAGTACAGGCTCAAAAGCAGCACCACTTTGCTGTCTGCCATATCTGAGAAAACACCCATTTTTTTTTTCTATAGAGTATGGCAGAGCAGGTAAAATTGAATGTTTGGTCTTAGCTGTGAACCATGCAATTGAGAAGGACAAGTATATGAGGGTGGGTCATAAGAAGGTTTCAGATTGATTGTGTTTTTGACAACCCCAGATGAATCATTTAAATTTTTTATATGATAGATTTTTGTCCTAGCAAAAAAAATCCTGTAAAATGTGAGCCATTGTTACTCTTAGTTTATGACTAATATCATAATGAGCCTTTAGGGGAAAATAGAGAGGCAAAGGTAAGTTTTCTTTAACAAATCAATAGATCTTATTGAGCTCTTACAGAACGTATTTTTCATCTATTATTTATCTAAGTAATAAATAGTAAATAGGTAGAATACTGCCAATTAAACTCCTTAAAAAAAAAAACCTGGTAAGTTTACTCATAAACTTCAAGTGAATGACTTAATGTGAGCCACAGTCAGCTTAATGCTATCAAAGGAGAATAAGAAATAGAGAATAGAAAAATGTGTTGCCTTCCTTTGAAAGAGTTTGATAACAGGGTAACCTTGCCTGCTTTTCCAAACATGGCAGATCAAAACAACCAGAGAATCTGTTAGAAACTGATGTTTTTTTGAAACACTAGCATCTGAAAGCTGATTTCATTGAGGGAAGGAAAATGCTGAAGGAATTAATTAGTTCAAAAATCACTGTGGCAGAGCTTTAAATAATACCACTGACAAAAGTACAACATTAACACAAGAAAAAATGATGAAAATGTGCATTTATAAAAGCATAACATTAACACAAGAAGAATAATGAAAAATGTGCAAGACCTCTTTAGCTTTTCTACTTGAAATATGATCTGAGAGTAAATGATGATTCTCTTTCTTACCATTTAGTGATGTGGCAAGTATAGCAGCTGAGGGTCCAGAAGTCTTAGTCATTTTACATCATTATAATGTTTTGGCTTCTGTTTGGTAGATTTGCTTATTGAAATGCAAATAAGTCTGTGCATTGTTGCCATTTGGTTGGTCATATGTGGTACAAGCCATGACTAAGTAATTCATAGTAGTTATTTAATTTAGTTTGGGCTATTATAATAATTGCATACTATATTGGGTGTCTTAGAAAAGCATGCATGCATTTCTCATAATTCTGGAGGCTAACAAAGCAATTGTAGATGTGGGTCTTTGCGAGGGTCATCTTTCTGGTTTGCAGATGAGCTGCTCTTTGTGCCCCCAATGGAGGATGAAGATCTCTTGACCCCTTTTTGATATGGGTATTAATCTCATCATGAAAGCTGTACTGTAATTATGTTCATCTCTACAGTAGAATGGAGTTTTGACACCTACCTTTTGAGGCACATTGACCCTAAGTCATATCAGTAGTCAGGAGTACATTAGCTTCCAGAGGGGGCCGGTGAAAGGACTCAGAGGCTAAAATTGATTGCTTTGCAAGCTGATAACCTGAGTTGAGTCCCTGAAAACCACATTCAAAAGATAGATGCAGTGACAAGATGGAGGCAGAGACCAAGAGAATCTTCCAGAAGCTAGAAGGCCAACTAACCCAGAGTAATAGTATAGCAGAAACAAGAAAGACTCTGCCTCAACAAGATGGAGTAATCAACTCCTGAAAGTTGCTTTTGGACTTTCACATGTATTCCACTGCACATGTCTACCTGCACACATGCACGTGAAAATCATACACACACACATACACACACACACACACACACACACACACACACACACACACACGAGTCACATAGACTTTTTAAAAATACTACATTTTTAAAAGCTAAATTTTTAATGAATTATAAAGTAAAACCAATTCTATGGCATATATACAAAACCTAAAGAACTTTACTGAGACAAATGAAGACCTGACTAAAAGCAGGGGTAAACTATATTCAAGAGTAAAAAAAAAAAAAATCACTTTTTCAAGATGTTAATTCTCCCAAACTAATATATAAAGTCAACAAAGTTCTAGATAAGGTCCTGACAGTTTGTTTTTTGTTTGCTTGCTTTTGGTGGGAATATGGAGGACAGCAGTAAATAAGTCAAGTCTTAAACTGATACGGAAAAAAGGAGCAAGAGGAGGCAGATATGGAAGAACTAAGGTACCAGTTGCTGGTGCCTAATAGGAAAAAGACAAGGAAATCAAGTCAGCTTGACTTGACTAGCCAATATAATAATGGAATTTAATTGATTGTTTAGAAATAGTCCCCACTTGTGTGATCACTGGATCATGAAGAGGGTGAGGCTGCAGCACCATGAGGACCATTGTATTTCACTAAACACAGTATTGCAAGGACAATTAAAGTCAAGGAAAGAAGGATTCCTCTGGCTTCCTTCAAGCCACATGGAAGAGTCAACTCTGGATTTAATTATAACTCTAAATGAAGGTTTTTAGGTACAAACATGGGATAATATATTTACAAAATGGAAGTGAACCCACTTCCTAAATGTGGTACCAAATGTTTAAGCACAAAGGAAGACTTGGGTGGTCATCTACATTAAAATGAAGAGATTTTATTCACCATCAAACACATGAAGAGGGTGTGTAGGCAAACTCACAAAAGGTAAGACTGTATTTAGAAATTTAGAATGCACGTATCCCATATATGCATACATAATGTGTGTACATATAAATGTACACATATATTTGTGTGTAGATAGGCACACACACATAGATACATAGATAGATGATAGAGATAGATAGATAGATAGATAGATAGACAGACAGATTTCCTAGAAATAAAAGAATGATTGATGACCTAACTGAAATATAGGCAAATTAATCAAATGGATATTCCATGAAAAAAAAGATATACAATTGGTCATATAAGAATAAGGCATATATATTATCACACTCCAGCATAAAATTTCAAATTTGTACTGAGGTTAAAATTACTTATACCCACACAAACCCTTTGAACATACCCCTCTTATATACCCCTCCTTACTTTCTTAAAAGGCTATTTTTTCATTAATTGTTACTTCATGGATATATGTACATATTATATACTTATATATTCCTAATTATAACCTGCCTAGTCTGTATGTTACTTGTATGCATGTTTTCAGGGCTGACCATTTGACACTAGACATTTCTGACTTGGAGCTCAATGGAGTTGCAAGCATCTTAGAGATTTTTTTTTTATGGAATACATATACAAATTCTTATTCAAAGGGTTTGGGTGGGTATATGTGATTTTAACCTCAATAAGAATTTGAAATTGTATACTGGAGAGTGCTAATATATATACTTTTTTCTTAGCGGCAGGGAGTAGACACATACATGATTGACTTTAAAGACAATGGATACTGCCTGCTTTGAGATTTGGTTTTGGGAATTCAGTTTGGGAACATTTACCAGTATGTACTCACTTCTCTGTATTTTATCAATTAAATTGAGAAAGAGAAAGAGAGAGAGAGAGAGAGAAAGAGAGAGAGAGAGAGAGAGAGAGAGAGAAATTGAGAGATTGAGATTTCAAATGGAGTCAACAGTCACAGCAGCTTAGAGAAAAAGGCTTGGAGGAAAATAAAGTCAGAGTTCCAATTCTGAAGTTTCCCCAAAGTTGTGCTAATACTCTGAGTTCACTGTGGGTGTTACGAGGGTCAAGCCCTCGTTAAATAAAAAATATAGGGAGAGGTTTGAAATGGCAGATTCTCCAGTGCACTGACTATATTTTCAAATAGAAACCCGGTATGTGCAACTGGAAATACAGAAGGAAAAAGCAGCAGGGAGCAACTCTCAGATACATAGAACAGAAAATGGCTCAGAAACTCTGTAATTCGCAGCTTGACTCTCTTTCATCCAAGAAAACACACTGTGTCTCAGGCCAAGGAAACACCAGTGGTTCTACCATTGATGGCTTAAAATAAGCCGGTGGCAAGGGGGTCTAACAGGATCAAATTGAGGTGCCTCATGTGAAGCCACATACTCTAAATATGAGTTATTTCAGGTTTCGGTTGAAAAGGAACATTATACTTAGCATTCCAGCTGAAGTAAATGGGTAATGTGTGGCCTAATGCTTTTATTGGAGAGTAATAAACATGTTAATTTAGTTTAGAATAGGTACTAGGATTACAGTTCATTATGTCTAAAAATAAAACCAATGCACAGGGCAGGTTGACAGACACAGCCCCATGGCTAAAAAAATTATAGCTTATGGGAATGTGCCCTGCGAGGGTTAGCAGGTGGGTGGAGGTAGTCTATTTGAAGGTTGCCGCTTCCACCTGATTTCCCTGAGGGCTCCCTGAAATGGAGATGTGTTTTGGTTCTCTTGGGATGATGCCGCAGGTTCGTTGCAGGTGGATCATCCCAAATGGACACGCATTCACGGCACCATCTGCATTGTGGCAATTTTGTGTCTGTTGATTTTGTTATTTATTCGCTGTTTGAGTCTTGCATTAACTTATTCTTGATCTCACATGCTCCAATCATGACGTGCTATAGGTGACGGATGATGTAGCCACATCTAGGGAGTCATTACTGTCCTAAGACAGAGGCAGAGCGTGAAAGCTTTGTGGACCAGAAAGACCAGAGTAAGTGCATGCCGTAGAACCAACCACAAGGCTGGTGATGATGAGAACTAGAGCAGTGGTCCTCAACCTGTGGGCCATGACCCCTTTTGGGGGTCCAGTGACCCTTTCAGAGGGGTCACCTAAGGCTATCAGAAATATCAGATACTTACATTATGATTCATATCAGCAGCCAAATTACAATTATGAAGTAGCAATGAAAATAATTTTATGGTTGGGGGGAGGGGAGTCCCCACAACACGAGGAACTGTATTAAAGAGTCACAGCATCAGGAAGGTTGAGAACCACTGAAGTAGAGACTTTTGGCAGGGTGAGGGAAGGGCTGATAGGAGTCACTGTGCTTGAGAACACTGGGACAAAAGTGGTGAGCTGAAGCGACCCCCAGTTGGAGAACATGATGAACAGTGTGCGGGACGGCAGAGGGGGCGATGAGTTACCACATTTGTCCGGAACGCGGGCTGTGACAAGGAGGAATGATTGAGAAAGGAGAAATGGATAGTGGGATTTAGACTCACCTTAGAGGATTGCACCCCAGACAGAGGGCAACCACCACCAACTTTACATTCAAGTTTTGTTGTCTGGGGGTCAGAGGGAAGTCACGGAGTTGGCATGTACTAGACGTTTCTATCTGAGGGGGTCAGGGAAAAAGACACTCACACACTCTCCGGATGGCTTCCTTCTTTATTCTCTATTCTTCTGTATTTTTTTTTTTTTGTATACTTTTTCCTGCAGCTTATATAGCTCAGCAAGGTTTTTCAAGCAATATAAGAATTACAATGTGGTTACATTCTATTTTTCAAATGAATGATTATAATGAATACAGGTAAAAAAAAAAAAAAAACATGTTTTTCATCTCCCTTACAGGATTAAACGTTTTATGTATTACAGGTGAAAACCAAATTATCCCAAGAATCCACGTGCATTCATACTCAAGCAAATGGTTATACGTTAACTGTGGTGATAATTTGTTTGTGCTTTAACAAATAAATATTGCCTGGAGATCAGAGTGCAGAGTTATCCACTAGAGGCCGGGCAGTGGTGGCACACACCTTTAATGCCAGGAAGTGGTATGGATGAGTGGAGAGAGGAAGTGATAAGTCAGGGTAGAGACAAGAGCTTGGGCCCTTTCAGGCTGAGGATTCAGTAGAGGTAAGAAGTCTCTCTAGTGGTTGGCTGCTCTGCTTCTCTGATCTTTCAGCTTTCACCCTGATATCTGACTCAGGCTTTTATTGTCAAGACCAATTAAGATTCACACTAAAATTAACCCTGTAGACAAGCATGATATTCTTCTGTCAGGTCTTTTACTGGCAGGCTATTTTTTGTAGTTAAAAAGAAAGGGCCAATTACTTTATTACTTACTTGAAAGGTAATCTTATAAGGAATCTTAAAGGAATCACAAACCTAAACTTTTATATATGAAAAAGAATCCGTCAGCTCTACTTTAAATCTTTAGGGTGCATACCCACTCATCAATAGTTTTTTATATCAGAGATTGAAGGCAGAAATGGATATAAGGAATTAATCACCACCTTTGGTCATCAACCAATCCTAGCAAGAAAGATACATCAGCCAATGAAAATTGGGCTGTTTTGTTCCTTAAAGATTTCCTCACTCATCTATGTGCCTTTCTAAAACTTTAGATTGTCCTTCTGGGTTTTTCACCTCAAGGCTACTTGACAAAAACATCTTTCTTTCTTGTCTAACTTTCAAAGCTTTGTTTCAGCTGTGTTGCACCCTAGAACCTGTGAACACATCTCCCAGCTTGAAGGTTAAAAGAATTTAAGCTAGCTGAGTTACTGGGTGTAGCTGGGGAGCTTCTCTCCATGTCCCACCAAGCCCCTGCAGTCCCACAGCCCACTTATAAAATGAACATGCAGATGCTTATATTATTTAAACTGCTTGGCCATTAGCTCAGGCCTACCATTGTCTAGCTCTTACTCTTATACTCAGCCCATTTCTGTTCATCTATATGTCGCCACGTGTTCCTGCTGCCTTTACATACTACTCCCTGGATGGCAGGCTGGCATCTCTTCCCGACTTCCACCTCCCAGCCTCTCCTCTCTGTTTGTCCTGCCTATCCTATACTTCCTGCCTGGCTACTGGCCAATCAGTGTTTTATTTATTCACAACATACAGGACATCCCATAGCAACTGGGACTCAATTGTTTTTCTTAATCATTAACCTAAGCCACAGTCTATAAGACTCCTCAATAGAAACTCAAGTGTTCTAGCTGTGTGACCCTTCCTTGTTTTATTTTTAATCCTCAAAACTCTATTTATCTAACATTATTATTATCAATTAGACAGTACATCTTAGGAAGAAATCATCTTCATAATAATCCACAGGTAAAAATGCCCAGTAGATTGTGATGTTTCCATGAGATAAACACACTACATTGCAGGCAGTGGGGATCTCTCCCCACACCCCTTCACACCATGTCAGGTACCACAGAAAGATGGCAGCGGCAAACATGTGAAAGCACAGCAGAAAAGCAAAAGACATTCTGGGGTCTGTGGTCTCGGGGCCTTCCCTATCCGAGATTCGCCTGTCAGGGAGTTGCCTCCTGGTGGGCTGACACCTTGAACTTCTGTTGCCACCTGCTGCTCCTCTGACATGGCCACCCCAGCACTCAAGGGCTTAGAATATCCCCACCATCAGCATGCAAGTTGCTCGGAAGTAGAGTCTATGCTAAACTTATGGCCTTCCACAGTGGAGATTCAATATGTAACTGAGGTGCTAGGGGAATGGTTCAGCCAGCAATGTGACTTATGTGCAAGCATTTAGACATGCATTCCACGAGAAGCTGGGCATGGTGTGCCTGAGAGGCAGAAAGATGAATATCCCTGGGGCTCACTTGCCAGCCTTCTACTTCAATTAGTGAGCTCCAGGTCATGGTGAGAGAACCTGTCTTAAAAACATGTTGGAGGACCAGAGAGATAGCAGAGCAGTTAATAACTCTTGCTGCTCTTTCAGAGGTCCACAATTTAATTCCTGACACCCATGTTGGAAGAAATCATCTTGTAACACCAGCTTCAGGGGATCTGATATCGTCTTCTAGCTTTTTTAGGCAACCCACATGGATGTGCACAGACACACACACACACACACACACACACACACACACACACACACACACTCTTCACATAAGTGATGAAATAAGTCTTAAAAAAAAACAGAGTATCCTTAAAATAGACATATTGACAATTTCAGTGTTTTCCTATATTGTTAAGATCATATAGCAGTGACTTCTACAACCCTCAGAAATTATATAACTGTTGCAACATTTTTCTTTGTAAATATTATGCAATGATAGAGGATAATATTATGGCTCATTGTATCCATGGTACCCAAGAGCTGTAGCAGGACTGATAAGGTTTTACCCTCAGGCAAAACTCTCAGTCCCAAACTTCCTTGAGTGAGCATCAGTGTGATTACCCCATGGCTGAGTCTTTCAGAGCCCTTTTGAACCTTTCCTTCTTAATGAATTCCCTGTGCACAACCTTTGCCCATTTAATTCTGTGCTGTCAGTATTTTTACTGATTTGTAAGAATTCTTATAGATCATAGAACACCTTGGGTTTGCATGTTTGCTCCCAGGCTTCCCTTAAAGAATGAGAGGGCAAAGAATCAGCAGAGATTTCCTTTGTGCCTTTCCTCATCTCCCGCTGTGTAGACACACACACACACACACACACACACACACACACACACACACACACATCCTTCCAACTGTCCAAAGAAAAGGACTCGGTCCTTTGAGCAATTCCTGGGGTCATCAGCAGAAGAATCTGGGGGATTGTCTGAGCCTTTTGCATGATTCCTTTTGTCTTTAATTGCATTTTTTTTTTCTATCCTAGTTTGTATTTTGACCTTGTCTTCTTCTTGGAAAAATGTTCAGAATTTTGTAGCTCATTTGAAAACCATTATTAATATATATGAGACCTGGAGGAAGGAAGGGAAGAGGGCATTGGAATGCATGCAAAAGCAGATGGCTACATTATTTGAGGGAAAGAGAAGGACCTGCCAGAGGGAAAGCAGGAAGGGGGTTTGACAGAGGGGAGGGGGGTGACAGAGGGGAGGGGGGTTGACAGTGGGGAGGGGGTTGACAGAGGGGAGAGAGTGAATGGAAAGGAAGCATGAGGACACATGTGTATACAGACCTGATAATGAAAGCCATTACTTTGTATGCTGACTTAGAAAGGTAATGAAAAATAATAAAAAGGAAGAAAAAAATCTATGTGATTTTATTGACAATCCTAAGTAATATTTTTCCTGTACTTCTTAAAATAGCTTCTGTCATATTGCTATACACAATGCGCAATTATTATCTCAAGTTGAGTCTTCCAATGCATATTTTAATCCCACCAGCTTCCTGTGATACAAATTCATAACTAAATAATGTTCCAGGAAGGCACGCAGTTCTTCTATTACCACAGTGTGTGGTTTCAGGAATCCAAGCCTCTTAGTGAGGAGGCTCAGGTACTACATCAGTCTGATAAAACGTGAGGAAAAGAATTTAAAACACTGAAAACAAACAAACAAGAAAGCCTTTTCTTGTTTCCTTGAGTGGGTGTAGAATACTGAATAATGCCCACTCCAATATATGTTCTGCTTTACCTCCTGACTGGATCCTTCTGGAAGCTCACATGTTCCTTTGCCCCAGGCCTTATCAGCTCATAATTTCTCTCTTTCTATTGTCATCAGATGGTCTCTAGAAGGACATGCCAGGAGGGTCTGTGTTCTTTCGAAATGGGCACAGTCGCCCCCTGGTCTCCATCCATGGCAATGCACTCGGCTACAACACTTACACATTCTGTCATGGATGTCTTGTGGGAGTTCTTCACATCCCGTTCCTTCCTGTTCTCACATCCCTCTTGTCTTGTCTCCTAATAGCATTGAATGCAGTGTTTGTACATTATTAGTACTGCCTCTTGACAAAGGCTGTTTGCTCAGGCTTACAGGCAGGGGAGAAAGCCCTGCTCCAGCAAGACCTGCGATTCAAGGGTCTGTTATCAAGGGGCTTCCTTTTCATTTTCTTTCCTAACACATTTATGTTAGGACACATGCACGTGCACGCGCGCGCACACACACACACACACACACACACACACACACACACTGTGTGTACTACCAAGCTGATGACAATTGTGTCATTTTCTTCCTTCTTTCTCAGTGTCTCTTGACCTTCTGAATTATGGTTTTATGTACCTCTGTTTGTTTTAAAAATGTTTCTCCTTGGAGTGCTACTAGAATCAGTTGGTTTTGGATTGTGGTTTTTTAAAAATTATTTTTCCTCTGAGAAGTATACTATATTAATAACTTCACTCTGCCCTGTAGAGTGTGTAATGAGTAGAATCAATATTGTTTTGAGTACAGGGGAATCGTGAGTCTTGGAAACAGTCCCAGTATACTCTGCTATTAATTAATTAGTTAATTATTAATTGACTTGGTGATGGGGTCTTGCACTTATCAGGCAAGTTCACCAGGCCTCAGTTTGCTTTTTCAAGTAGATGTTAAGACTTAAATACCACTCTTTGCTAAATACTACTTTTCCCCTCTTCTGTGCTTTCTACTCACTGAGCCCTCCCTGCCAGGGAGACTCACTTCTGCCTTCCTGTGTGTTCCTGGTTTGAAGGAGCTCGATGTTCAGAAGGAGTTTGTTGATGCTGCCTCCCACCTTCTCAAAGGTCAGACAGAGCTTGCCTCAGCATGCTGGTCTCGTCTAATTCTCAGCTCCCTTTTCAGATGACCTTCCATCTTCACAGGCTTGTTCTGCCCAACGGGAGACAGCAGACATGATGTCCTAATGATGAGACCCCACAGCTGCTCCTGAAGACTTTGCTACTCAGGAATACTCATTCATTTACTATGAGAAAAGCTGCTGCCTGCCCCTTTAAAAGCATACATGTTTATTCTTTGGAAGACTCAGGGTTCTGACTATAAAACAGGAAATCAGAAATTTTATTCTGTCATTTTCTCTTCCCTTTTTATTCTTCCCTTCCTCCCTCCCCCATCCTTCCGTTTTTCCCTCCCTCTGCACCCCCCATCCCTCTTTTCTTCCTTTTCTCTTCCTATTGGGAAATAGCCTCTAGATAATAATATATAAGCCATCACAATTAAAAACCTTACCCAGCGAGAATCATCTCTGATCAGAAAGAACCCAGAGTCACTGAAGATTCAAAACCATCTCCAGGCTATGAAGCTAGTATCAGTTGAGGCTCTCAGCTGTGGCTAAGGCAAATGCTACGGATCTCGCTAAGCTTTTATGCTCACACCAGGTGTTTAAGTTGGCCTCTCAGTCAGTGAATTTGATAAGGAAAAAGGAAATCCTGATATGACCTGAATTTAATTATGAAAGGCTGGGGGATGAAAGGACAGAGAGATAGGGAGTTTAATCAGTCATAAGGTAGAGTGGGAAGAAAAGAGATGATTATATTACTGTCTTGAACGCACATTCAAGTATTAACACAAATCCCATCATCACACACCCAGATAATATTCCATTCTGCTTGCAGCCCCAGCCAAACAATCCAGAGGCAATGATGGCTGCTGCTGCTATGGCATGCCCTCCTATCCCAAAGCCTCCACATTTTGTGGAATCTCACTCCTCTCAATGTAGGTTGAATCTCAACATCAAATGCCGTCTTTCCGCAAACTTTCATTTAAAAACACCTTGGCCATTTAGATTCGGTGGGTGTTCCCCCCGCTGTTGTCCAGCCACACCATGGATGGCTGAGAAATCGTGTGCCAGAACCTGGGCCTTCCTTCATGGCTGGCTTCCATAGTAACTCAATAGCCCATGTCAGAGACCGACCTCTGGACCACAGGTTTGAATTAGGAAGAAACTGCACTAAAGGAGTGGGTTGGAGACCTGCATCAAATCTTACCTTCATCAAAATGCAGACATACCTGAATAAGGTGGGTAGGGAGAAAACCCTAATCCCCCCCACACACACTCACACATACTTCCTTTCCACCCTCCCACCTCTTCTCAGTCTCTACTCAGCTGGGTCTCCAATAATGGCCCCATCCTTATTCTCGTCTTTCCCTTTTTATTCCCTTTCATATTTATCTTTAAAGAGGCTTAGGAAATGTCTTTTGTTACTGCCAGCACTTAGCAGGGTCCCGCTGAGCAAGTCAGTTCCTAGAGGCTTGTCAACACTTCCTGTCAGCAGCCAGCTTCCTCACACCTTGGCAGCCAGACACATCCCCTGAAATCCAGTTCTTTCTCTGCTCCTGGGGCACAGTGCTCAAGGAGCTGGGCAGGTAGTCTACAGCAGCTAGTGGGAAGTCTTCATTAATGAGGTGGGTTTTAATATCACTGGCTTCCTGTCGGGCTTCGGCTGGAGAGACAATTGAGGCATACACAAAAGGGGGGGATGAACTACTGATTAAATCATTTTGGTCTGCTCCAAAGGATGGATTAATAGGTAACAAATCACTCTCTTGGGGAAAAAAGAGAGTAAAAACAAAGTTTTCTGGTGAATTAAACTTCTCTTGGTATCTGAAAATACAGCTATAATTATAGTGGAATACAATGGGAAATAATTGGGGCCAGTGAGATAGTCCACGGAGTCAAGGCACCTGCTGCCAAGCCTGATGATCTGAGTTCAATCCCTGGGACCCCCCACACGGTTAAAGGAGAGAACTGACTCCTGAAGCTTGTCTCCTCCTATCTGCATACTTACTGTGGCATGTACACACACACACACACACACACACACAACAAATAGATTAATTAATGTATGTATGTTATAAAAATTAAAAGACTTGGAAGCAATTTAAGTAAAACAAAACAAGTGTGCAGCTCCTTAAAAGACGGCTATGCCAGGGCAACAGCATAGGAAAGGGACTCCTAGGACTATACATTCTGTGGCTTCTTAATCTGGAATGGAATTGTCACCTTCAGAGCTGTTGTATACAGCAAGGGTGGTTTTTTGCTGTAGTTGATGCTGACCATGGATGGTAAATAATTTGCTAGCATTTCTGAACCCTACAGTTTCTAGGCTTGTAGCTACTTCTCCAACATCATAACAGTGTCAAGGGTCCTGTAGGGGCATAGTTGCCTATAGTTGAAAATTCTGGTCTAGAAGAGGCATGTCCTAGAGGAAAGAGTCCATATGAGCCCTTTAGGACATTGAACATCTCGAGCTAACTGTCTTCAGGAGATAGGCAGGTGGCAGGGCTCCAAAGAGTGAGGAGTCCTGGTATTGCTCAAGTTAGAATGCATGCTCTTACCCAGGGCCTTGCTCTCTGAAAGCTGAGCTCTGCACCATAAAATAAAGCCAGAACACTGTGCTCTGGGAAGTTCCTGTCTCCTTAGCTCATCTGAAACCAAGGTGCTTGTCAGTCTTTCTTGTTAAGGGAAACTAATTGGAGGGTACCTTTCCATGTCTCATCCCTCTCTCCTGGTGATATTCATGTTCCAACTTCCTATCAAAAGAAACTGCTCTCCTAAGCCCCTCTAAAGTCACCCCCATGGTTTTCATAATCTCTGTGTTGAACATATTTGCTTCAACAAGTTTTAGGCTTGATTTTTTTTTTGGTAGTGCTGAGCTAAGGTTGAAGGACAGCCGAGCTCCAGGAGTCAGAGTGGTGAAAACAAAAAAGCAAATGCTGGAAGAATCAGACAAGCCTTTGAACCTTGACCAAGAGAGTGTTACTCGACTAAGACTTCAAATGGATGTGGGAGCCTGGCTACTCAGGAGGACCTAAGTTCCTGACTGCCACTCCACTTAGGGACTGAGACATTTTGCCTGGATCTCAAGCCTGGTGTAGGGAAAATGGCTGTCCTCTTGAAAGCTGTGATGCAGAGCATCTGTCTTCAGCTATTGTTGAACCTGAAAGTCACATACAAGGACTTTTGTCTGGGTTGTGGGCATGCAATGTCTATATATTATACACATGTGTCTATAAGGTATTTTTGACAGGTTTCTCTGTCAGTCTATTGTGATTTTAATAAGTAAATTGTCTTCCTGGTTTCAAGTCATGTAGATTTTCTCCCTTGGGGCTGAGGAAGTTTCATTATCTATTGGAGAACTGAGGATGCCCAGACACTGCAAGTGGGACATGTCTGTATCCTCCTGTTTCATCCTCATCTTCCTCCCAATATTCTCAGCTGTCAGCCAAAACAAGTAGGGCAGTTTTCTATCTCTAATCTTCTATCAGTAATGCTGTACCAAGGTACAACTTAATGTACGTGTTAATGTGGGAAACATTGACATTATTCTAACAGTGTGTCTTTCAATAGTGGTTTTTTTGTTGTTTTTTGTTTTTTGTTCTTAGAGACCGGGTTTCTCTGTGTAGCTTTGCGCCTTTCTTGGAACTCTTTTTGGAGACCAGGCTGGCCTCGAACTCACAGAGATCCACCTGCCTCTGCCTCCCGAGTGCTGGGATTAAAGGCGTGCGCCACCACCGCCCGGCTCAATAGTGTTTTATGATTGTCTACAGAGAGTGTAGCTGTCCATTCACAGCTCCTGTAGGTGCTTGTTAAAGAGTTAACTTAGGTGAATGTTTTAGATATTTGTCAGAAGAGTAAAGGGACACCTTGCTTGTTTGTGTTATTCATTAGTTATTCTTAAGAGTGACAAATTCAGAATTGTGATGTTTGTGTCTCAGGCTCCAGGCATCATCTTCCATCATCACCAGATGTGAAGGGATACTTCTTACGTGTTGTCTCTCTCTACCTGTTTTTCAGCATTGTTTTATTTTGGTCACAATGTTCATTATCTGATATCTCACTGATTTCTAAAAAGTGTTTTGTCCACTCTTATTCTATTACAATAGAGGCTCCACAGGAATGTCAGCTCATCTCTATATTCCTCACACCCCAAATCGTGGCTGTCATGCAACAGCCACTCAGAAGTATCTGTTCAGGGAAAATCAAGGATCTGTGTGCATTTACCACACAGAACATCGCTTTATAGAATTCTATTATTAGTCAGTGAAATTTGCTTATTTCTTTTGGCCTCATCTTTTCTGTTTGTTTGGTCATAGCATCCAAAAACATTTATACTTTTCTCATGGTATTTGTACTGATTATTTAGTTTGATTTTTTTCTCTGGCTTGAATGACTAGAAACATCAAAACCATGAACCATATTTGCTAATTCTAGAGATACTGCTGCTGTTGTGACAGCAGCAAATTTCCAGGTGTGTTTTATGTCTTTCCACATAAAATACAGATTTCTATTCATAGTTTCTATAGGTTTGGGGGAAGAAAGAAAGAAAAGAAGAACTGATGTAGGTGTATGTTATAGAGATTTGTAAGAAGTATCACCTTTTTCTTCTGCCTGTCTTATTTTTTATTTTAATGGAAGTGACTTTATGCTTTCATTATTTATTTCAATATTCCTTGCTAAGATTTGCAAATTCATGTCCTTGAGAGCCAGCTTACTTAGCATCTTTATTAGAAAACACTGCTAGGTTCTATAAAATGACTATGCATCATCTTTTGACTTAATTTCATGTATGTTTTCTTTTTTGTGAAAGGCAATGTGCTTATAGCTTGTTTTTCTGTTGCAAACTATTTCTTTAATAACTTCTTAGTTAGATATGTTTTGCTTTTAGTATGCTATTACATTTAATTTGAAAATCTTTTGTTTACAATTATTGTGCCTTATTAGCAAATTCAACTAAACTCTGGTTCTCCTGTGTGTGTGTGTGTGTGTGTGTGTGTGTGTGTGTGTGTGTGTGTGTCATTATTATTAGATTTTGATAATAAGGTTTTACTATTACCACCAATGAACTGGGGAAGTTTTCATTTTGCTCTGTGACCTGGGATGTGATAACATTGAAATTGTATTTTCTTTAAGCTTTTATAGATACAGTTATAGCAATGCATGGTTTTATGTAGTTCTTTGGGCTGTTATACTATAGAATTTTCAAATCTAAGGCATCATTGCTTGTAAAATGTCCTGTTACTTTATATATCACTGAATAAGAAAGATGAAGTATGCTAAATTTATTTCACAAATTTTTATCTTATTACCATTATTGAAAACATGATATGGAATAATAAATTGTACCCTATATGGTTCTTGGACATGGATAAAAGAAAACTGAAGACTGTTTTGGACTTCCTTTATATTCAGACCGGATTTTTCTAACTTTTTTCCTTAGAATCATCAATATTCATGATGACTCTATTAGCAAAGTTCCCTATGTTCTTACCCTTCACATTTATATTTACTTCCCCATATAATTCTGAGCAGCAGAATAGACAGTTTATCTCTTTTCTCAACTCCACATTTCAGCATCATTCATTTCTTCCCACTCCTGCATTGACCCTCTGCTAAGAAGGTCATCTGGAATGGACTATTAGCATTTCTCTCCACTTCCCTCGGTTCACACCTTTTTCTTAGAATTTGTGGTTAAGCTTAGCTTGTGGCTGAAAATGCATCTCCTAATGAAGATGTATCAGGCATGAGCAGCAATGCCTGAAAGAGTTCACTTGTGCTTTCCCATCCTAAATTAAATAAACAGAACCCTACCTACCTCCCTTTTACCTATGATGATGGTCATCATTTTCTTTCTCACTCTTTCTGCCAAACTTAGACATGCCATTAAGAATATATATGTATGTATATACGTGTGTGTGTGTGTGTGTGTGTGTGTGTGTGTGTGTGTGTGTGTGTGATCTTGCCTTTAAAAAAAATGAGGCCTCAATATCCAGGAATTACTGAATTTTCTTACTCATCCTCAATCTCCCATCATCCCACTAGGAAGAAACTGAAGACAGTATTTTTAATGGACCCCACTTCCCTACCTGGAGGAAGACAGACTTATTTGGTCATTTTGTACATTTGCACTATCCAGAATGCAACAAATCCTGTCTGTGGCACCTGATCCAAAAAGTCATTTTTCTCTTTATTATTCTCCCTGAATTACATTGCGATCTGGAGAGCATATGATTTCAGCTATGATATGAAATAAGTCTGACACAGTTGTTAGATTGCTGCCTTGGGCAATGAATCTGTGGACTTACTGCCTTTATCATTTCAAGAATTTGCAAGCTTTGGAATCTATGTGTGGAGGTCACAGGGTTGGAAAGGTCCTCTGAGGTTGTGCCATCCCACCCCATCCCACTGTTCAGCATCTCAGATCTAGAACTTCCATATTCTTCTCAATTCCTATAAGAGGAGATTAGAGGGATTTGATCACCATGCACACAACTTCCTTGGGAAAGGAGAAAGACTAAGGGATGGTGTGTGTGATCTCTACAGTACAATACTGGCTCTCCATCTTGGGAGTGTTTCTGTGCTCAGAGAGGAGCCAGCCTTCTTCAAGCATCCATCAAAAGCCCAAAGTGCCTTCATCTTTCAGAATATATGATGTGTGTTTGACCGGGGTGTAGAAGTGAGTACACATTACTTTCCCCTTCCTCATCACAGCCACAGCTCCCTCCCCAAGGTCAAGTCCAGGCTAACAAAGTAACCTACACAGACCCATAAGAAAGAGAACCTTAGAGAGACTGATAGGAGCCAATCCCCTATAATATCCCCTAAAGACAATGACATTCTAAAGCTTGGGAACTCTGAGCTCACACCCTCATCCTCAGATTCCAATCCAATACTGAAAGTCTCATTCCACCTTAGGCTTTCCTGTCCTGTCATTATCTAGAATATATTAACTCATTTCTAGGGCAAGATGTAGCCTCCCAGAACACTCCATCTACTCACCTACTTCCTTCTTCTATGGAGGCCAAATTTCTTGCCTTCCATCATTTCCAATAATGGCGTCTTATGTGAACCCTTCAAGGGAGCAAACCATTGGTTATATCAGAGCCCCAATGATCTGCTCATCTCCAGAAACATTCTCATAGATATGCTCAGAGGTATACTTTGTTAATTTCATAGGCATTTCTCAATCCAGTCAAGTTTACAGTAAAGATTAACATATACTGATTAACAGTAAAGATCACCATAACCCTCAGAACAAATGTCAGGGAGACACAAGTATTTGGTCCACAACACAGACTTGCAGGTTGACAACACTAATCCACAAACATAGCTCACAGACCTTGTCTACCCACACCCTTACCAAGCCAGAACATTTTCCTGAGATAACCTACATCAGTGTACACCGACAAGGCTGTGAACTGTTCGAGGTTGAGGAGCACTGTAGATACATAGTCCTCACAGGGGACACAGTCCTCACGGGGAACAGTTTGAGTCTGTAATGTTCTGTTCTTACTTCCTTCTATCACCCATAACAATGGCTCAGATAGAGAGAAAGAGCTCCTCTGACCTAGGGCTGAGACACTTAATGTCCTTTCCACTGACTCCAGAACGAGAGTTTGGTCAAACTTAGCTCTTCTGGAGTTTAGGTGGCAGCCTTCCACGACCCTTCTGGTTTCCCACCTCAGCTCTCCCTTAATCTCTAACTGAGGGCAATGATGCACAGCGGGCTTGCACTTGATGGCTAAGCCCAGGGCACCTTCTGTTTAATCACCAGCTCCTGCAGAACAGCTACTGTGTCGCTCATTAATATTAATCTGCAGTGAAATAGCCACGGGTGTTGGACTGATGTAGAGACTGATTTATACCCTCAACTCTAGCAATTTAAAGACATGCGACATCAGGCCAATGAATGTCTTCCTCTGACTCTTAGTATCATGTTTTGTAAAAGAAGAAAAATCCTGTTTAACAAATGAAACTTACCTTAAACTCTTGGTCCATAGTAGTGAATCCATGACTCAAAAAATGGCTAGGACCTTTCGACTCTTTTATTTTCATTCACTGTGGACTTGAGAGGAAGTGCATGCTGAATAAATATTGGTTGGATGATGGGCATGGAATTGGGGGAGAGGTTAGGAAGGTAGCAAAACTCATTGAAACTTCTAGTTCATGAAGTCGCTAAAAGTGTCATTATTGCTTTTTGACTATATATTTTGGCTCTAGGTTAGTGTCTCTTCTAGTAAAAGGTTCCTTTTTTAAAAGTAGAAATCTTCAGAGTATGAGCCAAGTAAGTGTCCTCTCTCCAAAGGCTCAAGGAGAATCTACAAGTGAGATCGCCTAGTAGCCAACACTTGAGCTTGCTTTGTTTCAGGGACAAATGAATGGTTTTTGAAAGAAATTCAAGCAAATGTTTATGGAACACATATTATTCTGTTGCTTCCTATGCTTGAGGAATTGGCAATCAAAGATATGGAAGACTTGGCTGATGTCTGTAGAGTCTCCCAGTTTGGAGCACCAGAGTGACAAATTTGAAATTAATATAAAGCAATGTGCAGTGTGCTGTGAAGGAGATACATATAACATTCAGGGCAGCAGAGGGAGCATAGTCATTGCCTGTGGCTGGCGAACTCTTCACAGAAGATGTCTCCTGTGAGATAAGGCTGGCAGGGTGAAGCAGAATCTATCAGAGGGAGACAAAGGCGTGAGGGTTTTCTTTTATCTGAGAGGATTTGGGAAATGTGGAAAGCTATGGGGAGAGCTAAGGAGTTTCATTTTAAAGTCTTGCTAACCCAGACAGCTATTCTAACGCCGTTCTAAGTACTTTAGAAACATGCTACTCAGAGCTGACAAGCAGCAAACTCTCTGCAGATACCTAGTTTCCCAAACCCTCATGCATCCTTAGACTCTAGATTGTGTGGGGGCGACAGGGGATGGGGGAGAGGGAGAGCTGACTGAGAGCATGCCACCTCATAGACTGTTTAGAAAGGACTTTGTGTGTGTGTGTGTGTGTGTGTGTGTGTGTGTGTGTGTGTGTTCTAATGTTCTCGTGGAATAGCAATGTTGATGCAGGAAACACTTTGACCTTAGAGAAATCTCTCACCATTCTAAGTCTTCAGTCCTGATAGGAAGCTGAAAGGTGAAAGAATATTTCAAAGCCCCTTCACAGTCCCAGAATTCCCTTGAATACGTGTGGGAAATGAATTCATGTAGCTTTTGCAAGTTTCCCCTTTGGATAGTGAAGACAGTGGGCAGATTCCTCCAATGAAGTTGTATTGCTCTCAAAAACCCCAAAGAGACTCTGAGAGTCTAGTCAACATGTTAGTAGTATCTTTGTTAGTAGATTGTCTGAAATGTCGAGATTCCATTATTTATACTCAGTCAAGTTCTCTGAATCTGCTTGGAATGAGCCGAAGTCTTCAAATAAACTAACTACAACCACAACATTCCCCTGGCTAAGCTAACCCCAATATCAAAAAGAATGCATCAAACATTCCCTTTACAATAGTCACTTTGAAAAATCTCATTTAAGTTGTACAGAGAAGTTGATAGTTTTTGATGATAAGGAAGTATCCTGAAAGCCTCGGGACTTTCATCCTAGAATAGAGGTACCCTTCAGAAACCACATGACCCCAAACACTCTGAACCAGCACTTCTCAACCTGTGGGTGGCAACTATTGGAAAATACATATTTCAGATGATAATAGGAACTAAGACACAGCTCAGTAGCAAAATTACAGTTATGAAGTTGAAGTATCAAGTAAAATAAATTTATGATTAGGGGTTCCCAAGACCATTGGGGAAAGGTCATGACCCACAGGTTGAGAACCACTGCTCTAGAGTAACTGTGCAGGCCATCAGTCATGAACTATTAATGCTCCTGTGCACTGAGAAGGACTGGGCAATTACTGCATTTTGTGTCTACAAGAAAAACCAGGATACTCTTTGGTGAGAGCTAGAAGGATAAGCATTGAGTTCAAGTCAGCATCACTGTTTTGCCTGATTCTCCCCCAGATTCATCACATGTCCTTGGTGATGTCAAAGGACTAAATCATCTAAAGTATGTTCAGAAAGAAGTGAGCTGGCTTCCCACATTTGTAATAAACCCAAAATATTGTGTAGGGGCTCAAGCAAAAATGCATCAGATTCATTCTTACTATTAAATTTTCAATTTGACAAATGTTTGGCTAATCCATTGCTATAGAGTAATTCAGCCATACCTCCTTCTGAAGTCCATGTTCCAAATAACAGAGATTTCTGTGTCTGGTTAAAGAGTTCACTGCAGTAATAGGCAGAACAGGAACCCTGCTGTACTGCTGACTCACGTACTGTTTCCTGCCTAAGAATGTCAATGACCTGGGTCCTTCAAAAGCCCTGATAGATGAGAAGCAGTTTCCAAACTGCTTATAATTGTATTTGCCCTAGTTTCTTGGGAATTTCAAGCTGTTTGTCTCTGTAACATTGCCCTGTGTATTTGGTAATATCAATGGTCTCAGATTCAGCTGCAAGGGAAACCCACCTGCAGCAGTTCTCAAAAATCAACCATGGTGTGTGTGGTATCTTCAACCACAGGTCTGTTGGCCATTTCAAGCATATGCTTCCTCTGTTTCACCTAGCCTGAACCCTGGAGGGCCTTGGTGGAAATATGCTACACCTGATAGAGAAAGAATAGAGAGAGCTTTCATCTTCTCAGTTAATGAGGGTTTGGAAGCCCTTGCAGAGTTCATTTTTCCTATTATCAACTTGATTTCTTCCTCAAAAATAGAAAGCCAGCAAGAACAAGGGAAAAGCAGGCTGTGATTCCTTACCAAAGAAGAGCACCTAAAATAAATAGATGCATTCATTAAAAGATTCCATTAAGTCTGTTTCAAAGATATGAAGTCTCATAAGAATAGTACAGTACTTCTCCACCCCAACTCAATTAGAGGGTCAAGAGTTTATAACCAGGGATTGGTAACAAGAGTAGAGAAGGTGCAAGGACTGATGGAGTTGAAACTAGATGAAGCTGGTGTGGGTATTGATAAAGTTAGTAATTATAGTTGACGTTCTGATTCATAAGGCAAATCTATCCACCCAGCCATTCTTTGAGCCAGGGTTTGTCAGGCATGGTGTGTGGCAGATGTTCTTTTCCTAATTCTGTGTGGGAGTGGGCCAGTTAACAAGAGAGAAAAAAAATCCCCAGGCTTATTCTTACCTAGAGATAGTAGTACTGAACATGGCTATCAGTAACCAGATGAACCAGCAAGATCACTTGTGATACTGCAAATGCCAATCTATGTCTAAATTCCAACAGCAACACCATCCAATGCTGGGAAGGAAGGGGATCCATGGGAGTGCAAAATGGTGCAGCCACTTTGGTAATCAATTTGGCTATTTCTTAGAAAACTAAACATACTCTTACCATGTGATCCAGCCATCATTCTTCTAGAAGTTTCCTCAAATGAACTGAAAACACACCTATATACAACCTGCAAACATTTAGCCTAGATTTATTTCTTATTACCAAATATTGAAAGAAGCTAGTGAGGGGCATATACACTTCCTCCATGCTATTTTTATGCATACAGCTACTTGCTGAGGGGTACAATTTTATGAGAGACAGCTGAAGTTCAGGAATGTAGTCATTACTTATTTTATCTTGCTATTATTATTATATAGAAAGTTATTACTTTTTATTGCTTTATATTTATAAAATGCAAGACAAAAATGCTATAAAGATGGCAGGGTTTAGTTTGGCCACAGTTTGGGAAGTATAATCATGGTAAAGGCAGCAGGCATGGTGTCAAGAGTACAAGGTGACTGGTTACACGTGTCTACAGTCAGGAAGCAAAGAGAGATAACTTCCAGTGATGTACTTGTTTTCTCCCGTTAATTTGGTCTCATGGGATGATGCCACCTATGCTCAGGGTGGGTCTTCCCTTATTTATGAAAGCTCTCTGAAAACATTCTCATAGACTCCAAGGTTAAACTCTTGGGTGATTGTATTTTCTTTCAAGTTGGCAGTCAAGATCAACAAGGGAATTATGCAAAGTGTTAAAGAGGAAAGTAGGAAGACTTGTCAACTGTGGGTAGACCCAATCTCTGGTGTGGAATCCTGGGCTGAATTCAAGTGAGGTAATTGCAGCTGTACTTATTCTCTTCTTCCTGACTGTAGATGCCACACAACCAGATGCAGCCAGATGCAGCCAGATGCAGCCAGATGCAGCCAGATGCCTCAAGCTTTTGCTGCATTGACTTCCTTCATTAGGGCAGATGTATCTTGAGCTGTGAACTAATATAAACCCTCCCCTCCCTCAGTTGCTATTGGTCAGTGTATTTTGTCATGACATCAGAAAAGTCAGTTCCTGATTCTTTCATGAAATTACACTACACCCAACTGAAGGTCTGATGAGGCAAAAATGGTGAGCTCCTTTGTAAATTGTGATTATCTGATTACATTTATTCAGTATATAGTCCACAAAGGTCGGTGTTACACCCAGGGGTGGGTTTCCCCAATTCAAGTGTGGCATCCATAGTCCAACTGCATACTGATGAGTCATTAAGCTTGACTTCTTTGTAACCTCAGTTGAAGGAGTGGCTATTTCCAGTGAGATCACTCTCCTCTTTTTGCTCTGAGAATGATGATGGGAAATTGAATTTCAGCTCTTTGTCATATAAGATCATGACAATGGGATTTAACCTCTGTGTCATGGATAACTCACAACCCTTGTATGACTGACTGTATGTTCCTTTATCCATGGCATACATGTTGGGTACTCCCCACTGAATCCCAAAGCTACATTCTTCTTTTAATAATCTTTTTCCATCACATTTCTGGTGTTGGTGTATTGATAGTTGCTATAGAATAATCCTCTTGTACATTGTAAAGATTTGTCACTTGAATTGGTTTAATAAAATGCTAATTGGCCAGTAGTCAGGCAGAAAGTATAGGCAGGGCAATCAAACTAAGGAAGATGGGAAGGAGAAGGGCAGAGTCTGGAGTCACCAGCTAGATGAAGAGGAAGCAAGATGAAAATATTGTACTTAGAAAAGGTACCAAGTCACATGGCTAAACATAGACAAGAATTATGGATTAATTTAAGTGTAAGAGCTAATCAGTAATAAGTCCAAGTTACCAGCTGAGCATTTATAAGTCATAAAAGCCTCTGAGTGGTTATTTAGGAACTGGCAAATGGGTGAGAACCCTCTGGTTACAGATAGTATAGGCTATCATGGTCTATTTTAGCCATCAATAGAGCTGAGTTTTAAAAATACTCACTTGACTATCTTTCTTTGGTGATATACTCCTCCTAGTAGAATTTTGGAGGAGAGAGGAGAGAGAGGAAAGGAGAGGAGAGGAGAGGGAAGGAGAGGAGAGGAGAGGAGAGGAGAGGAAGGGAGGGGAAGGGACAAGAGGGGAGGAAAGAACAAATGAGATGTAAGCTGATCCTCCTAGTTTTGATCATAAGAAGACAAGCCGCCTCCTGACTTTCCAGTCCCATGGCCTTTAGTCTCTTTAAGATTCTCTTTCATGTAGAACAAGAAAAAACTCCAGCCAAAATACCAGGAGGCAGAGCATGAACCCATGACCCTTCCTTTTATTTCTCACTCTTTTAACAAGATGGGGAAGCAGAAATACTAAAGTTTTGGTTATTTTTTCCAGTATATCCTGATGAATGATTACTTCTGAATTTATGCACATAGCAGACAGCAGACTTTTAATGAGTCAACTACTTTTATTATTAAGAGTTAACTTTTCCTAAAAACTTAGAGTTAAACATTTTTAAAGTTAAAAAAAGAAAATGTTTTGCAGATTCAAAATCATTAAATTCTTGAAAGCAATCAGAGTTAGTCCCACATCCCCTTAATTAATAAAGAATGTATGAATAATTCATTTGTTATTGGGAGTTTTTTCCTTCAATTCAATTTGAAAAAAACAAAACAAAACTCCACACTTTCTTTTTCAGAAAGAAAGTCTCAGGTCTATGGTCTCAGCTACTCAGAACAATGAGACAGAAGATTACAAATCTAAGGCCTGCTTGGTCTACAAAGTGAGTTCATGGCCAGCTTGGGCAATGTAATAAGATCCTGTCTCAAAAACAAAAGTAAAAAAGAGGACCGAGAGTGGTACTCAATAGTAAAGGGCTTACCCAGCATCCACAAGCCCCTCAATTTCATCCCAAGTGCTACAGTACATAACCAATTAACTAATCAAACAAACGCTGTTCTATGAATCCTTTCATAGATGAATACTTGAGTAAAGTAGCTTTGCATAGTTATCGATATGTGTTATCCAAATCTTTTGTGCTTCATCATGGCAATTAATTCTTTTTATTTTTGATTATTTATTTACTATTTATTTAGTTTAGGTGCAGTAGTGTTTGCCAGTGGCTGTGGCAGAGGAGCATCAGGTGGCTGTGAGCCCCTTGAGTCCTGAGCTCTCTGGAGGCTGACCCCCACCCCCACCTGCACCCCCACCCCCAGGCAGGGATAAGTGTTTTAGATCAAACATGTCTATCCGTGCATGGTGTGAGTCCCTGGTGCCCAGAAGAAGACATCAGACCTCTGAAACTGGGTTTTCAGATGATTATAAGCTGCCATCTAGGTGATGGCTATTGAACCTGGGTCCTCTGGAAGAGCAATAGGTGCTCTTGACCTCTGAGCCATCTCCCCAGCTCAACCATGGACTCTTGTATGACAAAATAAGGAATTATTTGGTAAAGACCTAAAATCTTTTAATTTTTTGTAAATTAGTGTGTGTGTGTGTGTGTGCGCGCGCGCGCGTGCGCGCGCGCGCGTGTGCATGTGCACATGTGCGCATGGGAGCATGCACATGCATGTGGCCATGAATATGGCAAGGCTCAAATGTGTGGAGTCAAAGGACAATTCTCAGGAGTCGCTTCTCTGCTGTTGCCTTGTAGGATCCAGGGATTTGAACTCAGGTCCTCAGGCTTGCATGCAAGTGCCTCTACCTGCTGAGCTGTCTCACCAGACTAGGCTAAACTATTATAGAAAGATGAAACCATGTTTTCAAAAAACTTTAGTTCTTTATATAATCGTTTCACTCCAGATTGATGATTCAACTTGTAGCTGATTAGGAAGTTCTGTTGTCACACATAGGAAATGTGCCCACTCCAAACTGTCCTTACCGAGCAGTTTTTAATAGCATGCCAAATGTTGCCTACTGATAATTTATAAGCCCTAATATGAAATATTTTGGGGTTTGTCAAGTTCACCTTTATCCCAAAGATATCTCTTGACATTACAGGTGATGTTTCTTACATCTATAAGTTAAAGCATCTCAGATGTGCAACACTAAAAGGTCTTACTAATATATTACCTTGCATGAATATCTTTTGATTGCATCCCTGTCTACCAAACACCCTCTACTACATGGACTGGAGGAGCATATGGCTTCATTTAAGTGTTATATTAAAATAAAAATGCTATAGCCCATCCACAATTCCATAAAGAGAAAAAACAACATTTAATGAATAACTACCCAGACTGGATTTTATCATTGGAGCGAAGATATAAATAAACTGATAGTGCATAAAAGTATGACAGCCAGAATCAGAAATATTTGCCAATGAAAAAGTTTAATTTCAGAAAAGTCATACTACATATAAGCAGTTGTCTTTGGATTTCTATTGCTACAACAAAACACCATGACCAAAAAGCAAGTTGGGGAAGAAAGGATTTTTTTTTTTTTGGCCTATACTTCCATATTGCTGTACATCATTGAAAAAAGTCAGGACAGGAACTCAAACAGGGCTGGAACCTGGAGGCAGAAACTGATGCAGAGGCCATGGAGGGGTGCTGCTTACTGGCTTCTTCATCAGGGCTTGCTCAGCCTGCTTTTTTATGGAACCCAGGACCAGCAGCCCATGGATGACCCCACACATCATGGGCTGGGCCCTCCTCCATTAATCACTAATTAAGAAAATACCTTACAGCCAGATCTTACTAAGGAATTTTCCCAGTTGAGGCTCCCTCTTCCTTGCTGATTCTAGTGTGTGTCAATTTGACACAAAACTAGCCAGTACGGCAGTTGCTTTAAAAGTAGGGACCTGGGGGTTAACTCAATGGTAGCACTCTTAACTAACATTCGCTGGCCCTGGGTTTAATTTCCATTAGTAATTTAACAAATGTGTTGAATGTAAGTAGAATAAATTTAGCGATATGAAAGCAAAACATTTTCCACAGTGATTTACTTTAAAAGGAGAAATATTTTATAAAAATAAACACATACCTCTTTATTTCGAGAGACAGCGCTTCCTAACAAAGGTCACTAATGTCATTAAAATGACGATTAAACAATATCAATCGTCTGTGCTATTTTTTTAAGCTTTGGAAATTCACTGTAGGATATATCATTGAACCACTTCACAGAAAGCTAATGGTATGACCATTTTCACATGCCATTCAGTTCTACTTCCAATTTCACACTATCAGTGAAGCTCAATTACGTTCTCCTAGGATTACTATATATTTTCTGTTTGCTCCTGGGTTTTAGTTTTCAGTCTGTATTCCATGGGTCTCTTTTACTCTTGCTATGATGTTTCTATCAGAAAGGAAGCTCTTTGTTCCTTCTGGAGATAGCTTTGTGTTTTTTAAATTTTACTTTTAATGTGTATGGGTGTTTTGCCTGTGGGTATGTCTGTGAACCACATGCATGTCTATGAAGGTCAAAAGAGAATGTCAAGCCCCATGGAACTAGAGTCATAGATAGTTGTGAGCTGGCATGTGGGTGCTGTGACTCAAACCCAGGTCCTCAGGAAGCAAATGATCTTAACCTCTGAGCCATTGCTCTAGCTCCAACAGATTCAATTTTTAAGATTTAATTAAAGAAGAGCTCTTGAGAGCTGTATTATCTAGGATCTTCCCTGTAGCAAACTTTTGTCTGTTGCCTTCATATTTAAAATGCAAATTGACTTGGTACAATATCTATAGATTATGTTTTCTCTTCCTTAAGTTATTCTTACTGTTGAACCATAGCTTATTTTAGTGAATTTTACAGGGAATCCCAAAGTGACAGTTCGTTCAGTATTCATGAGAGACCACTTTAATTCTACTTAATTGTAAGGAAAAAGATTTCTTCATCTATTATATTGAGTAACTTATTCAGAATAATGCACTTATTTTCAATTAAAAATATGTTTTTCCCCTGATGTGGGAAGTACATTTTTTATCTTCAAAACTGAAGTTTACTTCATTTGGGAATTAGTCCCTTCAAACATAACTCTTTTCTTTGTTGTTGGTGGTGGTTTTTTTTTTTTTTTACATGTTTCACTTTCTTATGGTTTTACTTAAAATGCTACACTGAACATTTTCCTGTAAATGTACAAGCCTTTTTAAGTCTTTCCAGGTGCTATCTCATTTGCTTACAATTTCATTTTGAGCTTCTATAATATCCTAGACACTGCTCTAGGATATAAGAAAGAACACAATTGTTTCTGCACTCACATTTGTCTAGGTGAATGAAACATGGCACCCATGCACATAAATCTCCATCTGCTACAAAGGGAGCTTTATGGTGTCTACAAATCACAGGATAGATTACGCCTTGTACAAAGTTTAGCACATTAACAATGAAGTTACTGCAAAGTGGTGAAATCTTACCTGAAATCTGACAGCCATGTTGGAGGACAGGTGATAGAGGAAACTGAGTCAGAATGAGAGCAATATGTGCCCAGCCTTGTGGTGGAAGAAAGGGTGAATCAGACTGTCTGGGGCGGGGGCGGGGGGAGGGGGGGGGCCCGGGACGGGACAGGGAGGATTGTATGGCAAGGATATATTGATGTAACCAACCGTCTTATTAAATAAGAAACACAGAAACAATGCAAAAGAGAAAGCCGAGAGGTCAGAGCTCAGAGCCAAAATCTCACGCTTCCGCCTGCGGTGTCCCAGCCTCCCGAATGAGAGCCCTATTTCCTGTCTGTTCGTCTATTTAAAGAGACAGAACAAGCCACAGCTATCTCACCTCACCAGTTCCTCAGCTGGTCCTGTTTCCTCAGACTGGAAGCTTCTGTGTCCTCATCCCAATAGCTCTCAGCTGAACTGTGTTGCTCCAAAGCCTGAAAGCTTAACCAGCTTCTAGTTTCTGATCCTCACGCCTTATATATCTTTTTGCTTTCTACCACCACTCCCTGGGATTAAAGGCTGGCTTTCTGGGATTAAAGGAGTGTGTCACCACCATGCTTGGCTATTTCCAATGTGGCCTTGAACTCACAGAGATCCAGAGGGATTTCTATCTCTGGAATGCTAGGATTAAAGGCGTGTGCCACCACCGCCACACTCTTGCTATGGCTCTAATAGCTCTGACCCCTGGGCAACTTTATTTATTAACATACAATCAAAATCACATTTCAGTTCAATTAGATTACCACCACAAGGATACATGGCAAGAGTAACTTAGATCCACGGAATACAAACTGAAAACTAAAACCCAGGGGCAGATATACATGGTAAGCAGAAATACATATTAATCCTAGAGGAACCAGAGCCAGGGAGGGAGCCAGGGGTGCAAGATGCCAGATAAAGAGGAGAAGCTCACAAGTTCCTCTTAGAGGGTTTGATCTTCATTTGAACATGCTGTGCATTTTTATCGTGCCATTGAAGTGGTTCTTGGTCAAATTTACATCTAAGAATCTTACTCTACATCTTAGGGAACTAACCGGAGACCCCTGCTGCCTGCAAAGCATCCAGCATCCACCCCAGCAATTCAGGGACTCCTCGACACAGGTCTCTGATGTCTTCTGTCAAGGCTTGGGTTTCTTTAATGCAATTGAAAGGTCTTCTGTAAATGGTGTGAGGTCCCTCCTCCTTCATCTTGCTGTGAAGATGGCTTTTGAGCTAGTGACTGTGCTGGGGTCTGTGGACCCTCTGTACCCACAAAAACTACCACCGCTATTCCCACTGAGCTGCAGTGTCTTGGAGACATTGTGATTTCAACAAGCCATAGACTCTAACCAAGCTAAACTGGCCAAAGTAACCACTGCAACAGCTAATACTGTGTTAAAATACCACCATTTGACTCTCATAAGCACATTGGAGAGCAGATGTCACTAGTATTCCTATTTATAGGTGGAGAAAATAAAAAAGAAAGCATTGAAATAATTGGTTCGAGGTTATAAACTGAGGATGAGATAGAAGACAGATTCGTGTTTGTATCTTTTGGTTCCAAATCCTATAGTTTCTTCATGACTTCCTGGTCCCTTTAGGACTTTAGGAAAGGGTTTTAAAATTATGCTTATTATTTCATGTCAAATATACACATATATCCACATATATTAATAAGGAAGATCTCTATTGCATTTCAATAATATCATCTTCACTCGGATAATTATTAAGTAATCACTTTACAGGGTCCCACTATGACAAACAAGAATATTTGAATCCTCATTTCTGTTTCAACACCACATTGCTATGCAACCTTGAGCCACCTTTAATCTTCACACACGCAGATTTTTTTCTGATCAATGATACATTCATAGATCTATTAGCTGAGTTTTTAGTTTTATTCAGCTGCAGTGAAACAAATGTTTTATTATTGGAGAGAAAGTTACAAACAAACAAAACGTTAAAATGACCTAAATCAATCAGTTTATTATAGTGATTCTGGAAGCAGAGCATGTAAAAATACCTTGTGGTGAATTACCTAGCTAGGGTCAGAGTCAGGGTGCCAAATCTCTCCTCCTGGGTTACAGTGAAATATTGTTTCCGGTATGTTCCACAAGCCTGCTGTCCCTATGAAAATCAGTCCATATTATCAAGACTTTAAGCCATTTTGAGAAACTCTTACTGAAGATACAGGACTTAATATTAAACACCTTGACTATCAAGCCCTTCCATTTTGCTGGTAGTTTGTAATCAGCATCATTTCTTCTGTGGATCCCTGGAATAAGCAAGCTTTTGTGCAAGGGGGTTTTGGTAGTAAAGCATGTGTTGTCTCAGTCGTTGAGAGCATGGACTTTGTATGCATACAGATGTTTCAAAGTGGCCTCTACCCCTTACTAACTATTGTCTGTGGGCAACTTAGGTCTTACCCATTTCTCTACAGCTCTCTTGCTGTTGAAAATTCAGAAGATTGGGTGAAATTAAAGAGCTAATATACATACATAATATATTATATACAGTATATGTTATATATAACATATAGTTATATATTATATAATATTATATATATATATAGTGTGTGTGTGTGTGTGTGTGTGTGTGTGTATAAACAGTATGTGGTGTGACTAGGGAAGAATGTTCCTTCGAAGGCACTTTTGGAACTATATACTCTTTTTTCCCTTCCACAAATCATTTTGTTTCTCAGTCTGGGATTACTGATGTCAGATTTTTGTAAAAAAGCTGGCTCTTTGGTGTAGCCAGGACTCTGCTTGATGGGTGCTGACACCTACACGATTAAGCTGTGAGCAGGCATTTCTCAAGGATTTCCTTTCCCCTTAATGAGATCAAGGGCTCCTGTGCTGAGCCTGACTTCTCCCAACATGAAACTTCAAAGGGATCAATTTCTTGATAAACAGAACTCCTGCCCCATTTCTGGGGCCTCGGAATGAGTTTCTCCAGCTCTGGGAAGGCTTGCTTCTTTTTTTTCTTCTCTTCGAGCTGTTGGAGAGCAGGGCAGGAGACACTGCCCCAGGCTCTGGGGAAACATCAATCAAGGAAGAAGTGCAGACTCTTGGCCCTCGTCACCTCCTCTGGATTCTTCCCTAGTGGTCCCTCTTCCTCTTCATGCAGTGGAAGGAAATTCAGCTCACACAGAAAGCTGTCTGCTTTCCCACTTAGTTCTGATGATACATATGTTCAGATAAATTATTCATAATTATGAAAAGGGTCAAGATTATTAGGACAGGACAGCTAATATGTGCATATATTTTTTAATGTATCAGAGACCATTTATTCTTACAGATGATGAAATAAATGATTCCTATTAAAACTATTTTTATATGGCTGTCCAGTTAACATAGTGTACCAAAATTTCTCTCACTGACTTGAGATTTTTTTCAGAATTCATATATCATTTTTTTTACTTTTTAAAAATGATTTATCTTCTTTTTGAGATTATAATGTAATCACATATTTTCCCCCTTCCTCCTTCCAAATCTTTCCATATACCTCTCCTTGCTCTCTTTCAAATCCATGGCCTTTTAAAAAAAAATTATTGTTATGTGCATGTACTTATATGAGATGTTAACATTTTAAAGATTTATTTTACTTTTAATCATGTGCTATATATGTCTTGAAATGTGCACACATGAGTGCAGGTGCCCTTGGAGGCCAAAGACATCAAATTCCTGGGAGCTGGTGTGACAGGAAGTTATGAACTTCCCAATATGGGAGCTGGGGATTCAACTCACGCCCCGTGTCTGCAAGATCAACATGCATTCTTCACCCCTGAACCATCTCTTCAACCCCCAAGATGATAGCTTTTTCATATACCAGTTTCTGTTACACAGCTCTGTACCCTTTCTGTTCAGTCCCTTTATGCAATAGTGCTCTAGCCTTACTAGAATGATGACATTCAATAAAATCAGACCTCACCCTGTCACAGATCTTCTTCCTCTTCCATATTACTGTAACTATCATTCCATGTTTACTTTCTCCATATGAACTTTAACACAAACTTTTCTGCAACGAAATGGCTTAGGGTTTTTTTTTTTTTTTATTAAGGTTAATTAAATTTTAAGTTGCGTCAAGGGAAACAGACACCTCAGATGAGTTGTCTTGATGACAAATTCTTCTATTTACTCAAGTATACACAGGTGCTTCTCAGGAGTGCTTTTTAATTGTCATTGTTTTCCTAATATAAGTTTAGATACTTCTTGTTAAGTTTGTTCCTAAGTATTGCACGTCTTTGCTGCTTTGGTGTTTTTCATAATGTTTTCCAAACTGTTACTAATGCTGCAAATGAAAAACAGCAGCTTCTGCATTTTAATTTCTATCCAATGACCTATGTAAGTATTTGTTTTTGGAATTATCTTTATCATTGACACAGTTTGATTATTGAGTATAATGGTATGTCATCTACAAATACTGATAACCTGACTGTTATGTTTGCATTTGCAGAGCCACAGTCATTTGCATTGATCTGTTTACATTAGCTAATACCTCAAGCACAGTGTTGTGTAATAGGAGAAGGGTATTTTTATGACTAGGATTCTGTGTCTATGAATTTAGTTTTAAGCATTTGGGAATTATAAAATGTTTCATCTTTAGCATTTGTGGTTGTTTTTGTCACTAGGCAAGTGGTGGTGTGCTTCCTTTAGCTGCCCTTTGTTATGGAAATTTGCTGTCAGCTTTATAATTTTGTATTATAAACCCCGGTGTTCATCTGTTGATTACATAATAGTATTAAATTCTAGTTCCCTTTCTTGTACACCTCCCTCAATTATCTTCCACAATGTCAAAATCATATGTTTGCCCGCTGTTTTTGGATTAGATATGAAAAGCCCCACAATCCATGTGTCGAAATGACCCACTTAGAAAATTTATTTTTTAAATTTGTTCTGTGCAGAGGGTTTTGTAACCTGAAAGTTTTGCTTCTTTTTAAAACTATATTAAATCATCCTGTCATAGTATTACTTAAAATTTCAATTCTATTGCTCTACATAAAGTATGGTTAAACCAAAAAGAAAACAAAGGGGCTCCTGCCTTGAAGACTGTGTCCCCAGATGGTGATGATGTTCAGGAGCCATTTGTGTCCAGAATGCTCTGCAGTGATCTGTGGGTCAATCTAGTGACAAAATCACACTTTGATGGCTTTACTGCGCAGGGGTAGAATCTAGGAGGTGAGGCTTCTTTAGAGGAAGTAGATCACCAAAAATGTACCTTTGGAGGGCCTCCCTCCCTGCCCGCCCCACTCCTCTCCTTATTCCCCTCTGCTCTCCCTTTTCCTCTCTCCCTACTCCCTCCCTCTCCCTCCTCTGTTCTCTCATCTATCTTGAAATGATTAACTTTACTATACTCCATGCTTATGCCATGATGTTCTGCCTAACCATTTGCCCAAATTGCATTTACTCCTTCAAGGTTTTGTTTAATTTTTTTAAGGTTTTCCCACAATAATGAAAGCTGACTAAAACACATGCAAACCCCACTTCCAACCCCCCCCCCTCCAACCTTGCTTAATTCTTGGCTCTCCTTGTACCATATGCATGTTTACAACATGGTGCTCTCCCACAGCCAACTCTGCTCTGGTCCTTTAATACAGATCTCAAAAACAGAGGGGACAGTGTAGCCTGGACCCTCCCGCATTCAGAACTAGCACTCTCAAGTCTTGTTGCTTTTATGTTGGTGTAAGCCCATTCTCCAGAATGTCTTCAAAGATTCTTCTGCTGTATCATTGCTAAATGTCTGCTCTCAGAAGCCTGAGGATGATGTTGTCTTCTCGTTGGTTTAAAGGTCCTAAAAAGTTATTGTTCAGTTATGATTTGGAGGGCATCTCAGAATTAATTGATCTGTGTCAACTTGCCCATGGATGGACAATTTCAGTTTATTTGTTTATTTATTTTTTGCCTTTTTTTTATTTTGAAAGGTTTTCTGAATTTCAGTTTGAATATTAGTCTGTTCCAAAGTGTTGGTCAGAAATTCCCATTGTACTGTCTGTCCAATTCCTTTTGCTGTGACCCTGTTCATAGTTTTCTCTCATTACTACTCCTTTAGCCCTGTCTTTCTTCAATCCTGCTATACTGTGTTTCCATCTACTATCCATTGGCAAACCCTGAATTTATTCTTCATTTCTGAGATTGTTTTGACTGTTCTTCATTGTCTTTCATGAGTTCTATCAATTCTTACAGTATCAAGTCCCAGGTCCTCTTTTGGTTATTTTTATGTTTTTATTGTTTAAATTCTGACTTATTGGTGGTCTCTTTGTTAGGTTTGGAGTGTTATGCTTTGGTTTTCCAGATGCATGCTGTTAATTTGGTTTTGTGTAAGAGCCGGGCTCAGATGAGATGTTTGATTCAGTGATCTCTCTTTTGTGACTGTACGTCTTTGTACAGAGCTGCATATTTCCATGCTTGACATTTTGTGACAAGGAGGTTTGCTCACACTTGCCCTCTTCTGTTTCTTCACTAAAGTGAAGATTGTTGAAAAGATGATGCTGATAATGGTAAGGGAAAGGTTAACATGTTGTCATTTTCTTTTGTGTATGCAGGAAACTTGTGTCCCTTTACCACTCCACTAGGTAACATATAGAGAGACATCATTTGAGCACTGTTGAAGATGTGGGCATGTTAGAAGTAATCAAGAAATTCACTAGATAAATAAAGTAAATTTATTATAAAATGAGTTGACCTTAAATATGAGTTGAGAGAAAATAAAGAATAGAATTAGATCAACAGAGCAATATCATTTATCCCAATTTCATACTGAACCATCTGAGAAATTATATTGATACATTATTGATAGGGAGGCCTTTGAAAAATACAAATGGGTAAAAGAAACAAAATCCAGACAAAAACAAGAGTGAGTTTTTGTACAAACTGGTCATAATAATTCCTGGGGAGATATAATTAATCTAAATGTTTGCAACCAAGGCTACACAAAATAAAGACATAGTTAATCATAACTCCAGGCAAGTTGCTGTTGTGGTTCCTGAGAGGCCCCACACAAAATCAATAATCCAACTTTGCTGAGCAGTAGCAAGAATTATGTGAAGGACCAGGCCTGCCCAAGGGTAGCTGATGCAATTCTTCCACTAGCACTCAGTCTGAGCTCTCCATACTGTGTCTGTACTCCTTTCTTCCAAGTCCATTTCTGGTGTGTGATAGAGATCTGGTTACTGTGGCAACTAATATGGTCTTTCCAAGATGATGTGTGAGTCTGGACCGCATGATACAACCTGCCATTACAGGTTTTTGCCTGATTTCACACAAGCGTGTATTTATGCTTTGTGGAGAGGAAAGATGATCAGATGATTTCCAAGGTCTCCTTTTCTATGAGAATACTAGGATCCTCTGCATTTATTTCCATAATCAACCAAACACAAGAAGGAAGTTTTTGAGAAAAAAATCGTAGACAACAAAATATATTATGATTTGTTTCTAAGGCTGCCTTCCTCATTTTATCACATCTTTTTTTCTTTTCCTTATTTCTGTTATAATGGGACATCACTGAAACATCCACCACTTCACAGAACTGATGAGGGGAACTTGCAAATGAAAAAAATAACAGGATCTATCTTAAATATTATGATGGAGAGGAGTACAGAAGTGAGACCTCAAACACAGGCTATCTCACTGTCTTTCAGAAGAGAAATTGCTTCTGAACATGATTTATTCACATACTAGAAGTTTGGATAAGAGTTGACTTGAGCAGTTGGGGGACAAGATCTTCTGGGCAATGGGAACCTTTCTACAAGGACAGCAGACCATGTGAATAATTGGGGTGCTTATACTGGCTGGAGATAGAAGACCTCAGACCAAGGGGGAGAAGGCAATGATAGGATCACATCCTCACCACCAGGACTCACAGTGATGACTTTTGTTGTCCTTCAAACACATCAAGCATGTTTGCACTAGCAACTTTGTTTCTGTGTCTGCTTCCATCTGGAATGCTTGCCCATCAGATAGCTACGCATTCCTACTCCCATTCATTGAGATGTTGTCTCAGAACTACCTCCTATAAGCAGTCTGTCTTGAGTACCGTCCGTAATGCCTGCCATTGTGGTCTTTTTATTCTTTCTCATTCTCATTGTACCACCCTCGCTGTTTTCCACTGCTGTGTATATTGGTTTGACTCTTTAGTGGTTGTCTCTACTAATATAGAGACTTGACTTTTTCATTGCTCCATCTTTAGAACTTACAATTTTAAATAATAATTGTTATTTACAATTGACTTGATTGTCCTCTTTTTGTCAACTTGACACTATCAAGAGTTGCCTAGGAAGAGGACCCTTAATTGAGCAAACACCTCCATCAGATTGCTGGTTGACAAATCTGTGGAACTCTTTTTTTTAAAAATTAATAATTGATGTGGGAGGGCCCAGCTTACTCTGTACAGTACCACCTCTGGGCATGTGGTCCTGGGGTATATAAGGAAGCAGATTAAGCAAGCTACAGGGAGCAAAAGATTAAGCAGTGTTCCTCCATGAATTGCCTCAATTCCTGCTTCCAGGTCTCTGCCTTGAGTTCCTGCCCTTACTTCCTGTCTTTGATGGACTATTATCTGTAAAGTTAAATAAACCGTTTCCTCACCAAGTTGCTTTTGTGTCCATAGTCCTTATTACAACAATAGAAAGCAAACTCAGATATATGTGAATGGCTGAATGAACATAACTCAAAGTAGTTGAAAGTTGTTCTAAGTGAAACTGAATGGGCTTGGTAGTGGTATGAAGTAGACAGGCATGCCATTGTGTTTTAGATTTCACTCTAAGTGGATCTTGGATTAGAAGTAACAGACCACAGAGAGAGCAGCCAGTTCAGAGTATGTGTAACTTACTGGATATGAGCAGCAAGAGAGATGTGCCTCTTGATGTCTCCCTTGAAAGAACACAATAGAGGGCAGTTACTATACAACTACAAAGAAATGAAAACATAAGAGATCAAGATCCGGGCTGGAGAGATGGATCATAGGTTAAGAACACTGACTGCTCTTCCAGAGGTCCGGAGCTCAATTCCCAGCAACCACATGGTGGCTCACAACCATCTGTAATGAGATCAGGCGCCCTCTTCTGGCCTGAAGACATACATGCAGGCAGAGCACTGTATACATAATAAATAAATAAATCTTAAAAAAAAAAAAAAAAAGAGAGAGAGATCAAGATCCAATTCAGTGGTCGATTATTATGACAAAATACCTATTTTCTGAGTTTTAGAGATTAAACAGTTGGAGGTTATCCAAACATAGAGGCCCAGTTAAAGTTTAAAATTTTCACTGTATAATTCAAGAAGGGAACAACATCTGAATCAATGAATCTCATGACCAATGTGTGATATATAGTTATTCAAATCCCATCCACCCACTTTCTACAAGATAGATATTATCCCAGCTACTAAAGATGCAGGAAAACATGAAAGTATCTTTCCTGGGTTATAAGTTAAACAAGCAAAAATGCAATTTAGCATCGAGAAGTGAGAAATGGCATAAAATTACTATAAAGGAAAAGAAAGCATCAGAGAAGAGGTTCCCTGGGAAGTTGGCAGCAGAAGTTGGTATACCAATGAACATCGATGCCCTTCCTGAAAACAGTGTTGGTGCAGGGGCATGAGTGTCAGAGGGAACACTCCAAAGATGACATCTTCCACACAAAAGACCGGAGCTTCCTTAGGAGACAGTGAACATGGCATCTTAGAAGATGGGGTTTAGGAACCTAATGTATTCATTGTTTTTTCTTTTCTTGAATTTTCTTTTCTATTTATTTATTTATTCATTCATTTATTTATTTATTTATTTTTCCTTTCTTTTTTTTAATTAAGAGATTTTCTATTCATTTTACATATCAACCACAGATTCCCCTGTCCTCCTTCCTCCCACCCTCCAGTCTCTCCCCCAACCCACCCACCCCCATTCCCTTCTCTTCCAAGGCAATGTCTCCCTTGGGGAGTCAGCAGAGCCTAGTACATTCAGATGAGGCAGGTCCAATCCCTTCCTCCCTGCACCAAGGCTGAGCAAAGTGTCACAGCATAGGCACTAGGTTCCAAAATGCCAGTCCATGCACCAAGGACAGGTCCCCATCTTACTGCCTGGGGGCCTCCTAAACAATTCAAGCTAAACAATTGCCTCACCTATCCAGAGGGCCTAGTCCAGTTCCATGGTGGCTCCTCAACCAGTGGAAACACATGAACTATAATGTATTCATTTTTTTGTTGTTTTTTTGTTTGTTTGTTTGTTTGTTTTCTTTTGTTTTGTTTTTCGAGATAGGGTTTCCCTGTGTAGCTTTGTGCCTTTCCTGGAACTCTCTTGGTAGCCCAGGCTGGCCTCGAGCTCACAGAGATCTGTCTGACTCTGCCTCCCGAGTGCTGGGATTAAAGGCATGTGCCACCACTGCCCGGCTCATTTTTAATAAGATATTTATATTTGTTATTTGAGGCTTTAATACACACATACAATGTATTTTGATCATATCGCCCTCTTCCCCTTCCAATTCCTTCTAGATTCCCCACCAAGCACGTCTCTTTCTCTCTCACCCAACACCAACTTCATATATAGTATTGCTCATATATACTTGGGTGTGGGGCCATCCACTGAAGCATGGTCAACCTACCAGAGACTAGATTCCTAAAGAATACGGACTCTGCCACCCCCAGCTGCCAATGGCTTCTCAGCTAGGAGTGGGGCTTAGGGCTACTCCTTTGTCTGTGCTGGAATATTGATTGGCTTGATCTTGTGAAGGCCTTGTACAGGAAATCATGGCTGCTATGAGCTCATGAATGTGACTGTCCTATCCATGAGTGCTGTAGTTTTTTTGTCATTTATTTTTGTTTTGGAGGGTTTTTTTGTTCATTTGTGTGTGTGTGTGTGTGTGTGTGTGTGTGTGTGTGACAGGTTGCACAAGGAAAGTGAAATAGAATAGAGAGAAGTGTTCCACGTTTCAGGTAAGAGTTCAAATGGAGACAAGCATACTTCAGAAATGATTGTGTTGTGATTAAATTTATTAAAAATATAGAACAAATGAGTTGAAGTGGCACCATTTACTGAGATGAAGATAATAAAAAATACATCCTTGGGAGATTTAGTTACAGTACCCTGGCGATGCATTAAGTTTGAAATGCCAACCAAGAACTGGAAGGAAAAATACCGGTTTGGCCATTGGCTCAGAGGTTTGCACCACAGTGAAGACTCAAGGCGTGAAGAGAAACTGTGCAAGTCCCCCCTCCCCACGCACAGCGCGTGCACCGACAGCATTTGCAGCCATGACATCAAGCCAGGCTTAAAGGGAAGGTGTTCAGAAAGAGGAGCACACCAAGAGAAAGACAACCAGCTCCCCAACGTGGGGCCGACATCTTTAATAAGCCGAGCACAGTCAGCCAAGGAAACTAAGAAGACTCTTTCTGAGAAGTAAGAAAGCTAAAAGAGAAAGTTCACCGCCAAGGGCTTCTAAAGAACATGTCTCCAGTTGTCATGTCAGGGTGGATGGGGGAAATTTCTCAAGGTTCCATGCATATATGAAGAGCTAGAGCAATCAAGAGCTGTAGATAGAGAATCCATTTTCTCCAGGGAAGAGAGACTCCTGATAGGGTATCTGATCTAATGTAAATTCAATAATCACATGTAACATTCTCCAAAAAAAAAAAAAATTAACCAAAAGATACAACATAGATACTGCCAATATAACTATGTGTCTCTGGTATATATTCTCCATGGAAGTTGGAAAGAGATTGGGGGACACACACAAAGTGTGTGTGTGTGTGTGTGTGTGTGTGTGTGTGTGTGTGTGTGTGTGTGATGCACACACATACTTACAAATGATCTATGTCAGTGATGGTGACTTTGGGTAAGGTCCCCGTGAGCAAGAAAGATACAGGGTAAGAACTGATTCATGAGAAGAACAAGGAGAGAATATAGAAAGAGCATCACGGAGTTGTTGGCCTGAAGGGGTTGATGGTGTCATGGACTGAATATTAAGTATCTCTCAGAGAATCATGTTTTGAACACCAGACCATTAGCTTGTGGTGCTATTCTGAAGGCTACAGAGCCTTCAAGAAGTAGATCATGGCTGATAGAGGCAGGTCCCTTGGGTGGGACTCTGAAGGTTATGCCCACTTGTCTGTTTTCTTTCTGCTGCCACGATGTGAGAGGTCCCCTAGCTGAAAGGCCCTGCTACCAAGAACTACATCATGCCTCCCCTGACATGGCGCATTGAGATGCTCTGGAAACCAAGAGCCAAAACAAATCCCTCTGCCCTCAAGTTGCTTCTGTCAAATATTTCCAACAAAGTGAGAAGAAAATGGACCAATACCGCAGTGGGGAAGAAAAGCCAGTCAGCGAGTCTAGACCTTAATGGATAAAAAAGGTCAATGCTGAGAAAGAGACAGATGTAGAGTTGCCCGAAGAGGACCTTTGTATATCATTTGATGCACAGGGAAGTTGCTCAGTGGCAATCTTCAAAGCAGACACACAATCTAATCTACTTTTCTTAAAGTATCACTCTGGTTATTGGGAAAGACTTTAAGGGAAATAGATATTACATCGAGAGTTCTTTTAGTAACCCCATAGATAAATGATGTTTGAATTGAGCTTGTAACAAAAGATACAATATGAAGAATGTTTCAAACACTTGATCAAAAAATACTGGGTACATTTTATGCACTAATTCTTTACAACAGTAGTGAAACAAATGAATCCTTGTCATCTCTGGGTGGGAATGACAATACTTCAATCTTACATGTAATTTTCAAGTGTCATCTTTTTTTTGGTGATTATCTACTATCAAGATTATGGGAAATCAGAAATGGAGAGCCATAAGCAGTTCAAATTTGGCCCTGTAATCAGCCATCTTTAGTGAAAACAAGAGGGGCCCAGAAAAAGCATTATGAATCTCAACAGTTCACTTATAAACTAATTACAGATCACAGAGAGCTGTTCTCAGGAGCTCTCTGACAGTTTGAGAACATACTGTACGTGTCTTCAAACCCTAATCAAGCACTCACTTCCTCCAATTTTTGCCTCCTTTATTGTAGATAAATGCCGAAACTCCCACAATGCAATACAGAATGGTGCTTGATAACATTTTATCAATTCCCCACTGAGAGACAAACGGCTGGGGTAACTAAATTTGAATCACTGTACAGTCTGTACAGACCTGTCTTGGTGGAGAGAAGTGAAAAATCAGACACTCTTTATGAGATTTATTTTTCTGCTTTATTTTTAACTGGTGACTCAAAATGACACTCTGAAGACCTCATTTGGAGTGCAGCATTCACTAGCACCTTTTCTAGACTATTCTACTGTCTATGCACATGCTCAATTAAGTATAATAAAGTACCTTGATGGTTGATGACATACTACATTGGAGAATGTAGAGGGAGAGACACTGAGATGACATTGTCTAACACAGGGAAGAATGATGCAAAAAAATTAATAATAATGGAAAATTCCCCTGCATTGCATGTGGCATGCTGACTGAACACTGATGATTTATTTCAAAACCAGAAGAAAGACCTATATAATCTTAGTAAACTGATTTCTTTATCCTGAAGAAATAGTTTACAGGTATGACATTCTCTGAAAGTCTCCTAGAGCCTTGGATATGTCAAGTATTAGCTATTATGAAGGAAGGGGATTTGGCCACCATATTGACAAGCTACTTTGGACATTAGGATGAAGAAAAAAATACCTGGTGTCTCGTTTCTTGCAGGTATAATTGAGAACTGTATGTAATGTTTCCTGAACTGGTATTTCTAAAAGGTATTCACTCAGTCTGTCTCAGGTAAGCTCAAATGGCATGGAAACGAGCCAGAAAATACCCTGGGCTTAAACCTGGCCATGACACTTGATGATTCTCAGCATGCTGTTCTCTAACAGGTGATTTCTCATCACGTTTCATTCCATCTTCTGCCAGCTTTTGTTCCACACTGTTGTCTCGAAGAGTCCTGCATTATAAAAGAAAAATACTTCTTTATTGCAAAATGAGTGTTCCTAAACTTTGAGGATGTTTTCTGATAGTCTCTGATAACACTAGGGCTCTCTAAGCCAAGGGTCCCCCAACAGAGACATGATCCCAATATGTGTGCACAGCTATATGAGTCCCTTCTTATTGCTCAAGGGCTCAGAGCATAACACAAAATCACTGTAAACTTGAAGCTCCTCCTTCCAGCCATGCTTTGAGTAGCACAGCCCTGTGTGTGCATCTGACCCATGAGTTTTATAGTTTCCATTAGGAACTATGATGAATTTGTTGCAGGGGTAAAATCTCAACTGTTGCTTAGTTCCTGGTAGAGTTGGCCCCAGGATGTAGTAAATGGAAATACCACTTCCCTCTAAACCTATAAATGTATTAGAGCTCTAGTCCAGCCCCTTGATCTTATAGAGATACATAGAGGAGAGATACATACATGGATTTTCCAAATCCATGAAGTTTATGATGGCTTTGTGAAAGCTGTATGGCGCTATCCCAAAATAAAGATAACTTGTGGAATCACTTAAAAATCACAATATTGTTGCTTAATAGCTTCAGTTAATGTTTAGCCTTCTGGACAATGATGCTAACCATGTATCAAATGATGTCAATAGGTCTATGACATTGGGTAGTTGAAAAGTTTGAATAGAATGAGAACGTTATCAAGTAATAGTGGGGTACTCAGAGCCATCAAGAACCCTTAGTCCTCTTTTCTTCCGTTGGGGCAAGAATCATTGGTATGAGGTCACTCAAGATTGGAGTTCTTCTTTGTCAATGAAATTTGAAAGCTTTCCTAGTCTTCCTTGTTGGGTCCAAGTCGCCTGTCTATGCTCTTACTCTTTCTTTAGAAGAAACAGCTGAAGGAATACTGAGCCGTGTGTCACAGCAGGAAGGGTTTGAAATAGATGCTGTGTGAACAGAGCCAGTATTTTTGCCTGAAAATGGCCCAGGTACAGATGACTTCCGGCTGAGTCTATTTCCTTCGACTTTTAAGACTGAGTCATTTAATTTCTCTTGGTCCTTTGGTATAAATGAGATTAAACAGATTAATTTGCATCATTAAGGTGTTAAATGTATTAATTAAGAGCTCTGCTACTTCCCAGTATTTCCCTGGCCAAATCCCAGTGTGAGTGAGACTCACATTGCATTTCAACTGTATCACTTTTTTATTCTCCTCTCTCTGTCTGTTTTGAACAGAAGAGGGCAGTGATTCTGCCAGTTCTGAGACATGTTCCAACAGTCTTACCCAGAGAGAAACCTTGACTCTGTGGGTTCTAAACACAGATTAGTTCTCTCTAAGGGTGGAATTCACTGTTGGTGCTCAAGGTTGGATGAAATCACATTTATTGCTCTGGTCCTCTGCAGTTTCATATTCTTAAGGAAAATAAGGACTCTGTAAAATAAATACAATGGAATTAAATACCATATTAGATATGATTTGCACCTTAAATGTAGAACTTTAACAAGAGAAGATAAACAGTTGGTAAGAAGTTAGAGAAATTGGAATTTCTGTTAAAATTCTGAAAATAGATAGCAAGGCTAAAAATAAATCTTCTAGTTGTGGCATGTGGTGTTTTCTTTCAGCTTCAAAAGTAATAGTGATTAAAAAACAAACAAACAAACAAATGAAGCTTAAAAATTGTTCACTTATTTCTTCTGGTCACGTGTAATGGCAGATATGCTAACCTGGTATAGATAATTCAGGTTGGATCAAGAGTCAAAATAAGATGAGAAAAATCTGTGAACCCAGCCACAGAGTAGGTACCAGACAGAGGTGAAAGGATAGTCTGAGACCCAGTTCTGCACCTTTAGAAGCCCTTAGTCAAAGCAACAAAACCACAAGCTGAACCCAACACACAGTAGAGCACTCTACTGGTTGTCAATGATTTGCCCTGATGCTCCTCCAAAGAGAACCCAAAGAAGAAGTCGTGTTCTCTGTGAGGAGGATGCTCAGAATGAACTTCACACAAGTGGAGTGTGTAGTGGGAGATGGAGGGTGTGGTGGTTTAAATGAGAATGGCCACAATAGACTCACAGATGTGAATGCTTGGCCACAGGGGAGTGGCACTATTGGAAAGGATTAGGAAGTGTGGCCTTGTTGAAGGAAGTGTGTCACTGGGGGTGAGCTTTAAGGTTTCAAAAGTCCATGCCAAGTCCAGAATCTCTCTCTTCCTACTGCCTGCTGGTCTGGATGTAGAGCTTTCAGCTACTTCTTCAGCACCATGTTATGTCTGTCTGTGTGCTGCCATGCTCTCCACCATAACGATAATGGACTAAACCTCTGAAACTGTAAGCAAGCCCCAGTTAAATACTTTCTTTTATAAGAGTTGTCTTAGTCACTGACCAAGAGTTGTCATGTTGCCTTTTCACAGCAATAAAACACTGACTAAGACAGAGGGGGAAAAGAATATATTTTTTCATAAAGAGTAGATACTATGTGCTATTTTTAACCACTTTATTAAGATGTAATATACCTGTATGTTAAATATTTATAGTTTGATGGGTTTGCAGAACCCTGAGAAACTCTCACAATGATCAAGTTAATATACCCATTACCTCTGAAAGTTTCTTTGCAAGCCTTTGCGTGTGTTGTTGTTGTTGTTGTTGTTGGTTTTTGTTTTATTTTTGTGAGAAGAACACTCAGTGTAAAGTCTGTTCTCTGAATCTTTCAAGGACACAGTACAGCCCCATTAACTTCTGACACTATATGGCATCAAGGATTTTAGAACTTATGAATTAGGAAGTTCTTGACATCCACTGAGCAACACAGCCCCCAAGGCCAGCTACTATTCTTCATTCACATGAATTTGACTATTTTTAGACATCTCAGATGAGTGGAATTATTTCATATTTGTCATTCTGCAATTAGTTTATGTTAGGTAGCACAATGTTTCCAAGATTTACAACTCTTATAATGGATACTATCAAAAAATAAAGCAAAAAAAAAAAAAAAAGTACATATTGGTAAGGATGCACAGACATGGAACCCTTGAGTCATGCTGGAGGGGGTTCGAGAAGGTGTGGCAGCAGTTTTGTTCCTGAGAACAACTAAAAGTAGATCCTCTATCTGACTGGCAATCCCACTTAAAACAACATAGGAGGTTTTGTAGTCTTCTCGTACCTTGTTATCCTGTGTTGGGTTGACATCCCTGGGATGCCTGCTCTTTTCTGAAGGGAAATGGAAGAGGAGTAGATCTGGGGGAAAGGGGAGGTGGAGGGGGGCTGGGAGGAGTGGTGGGAGGGGAAACTGCCCCTGGGGTATATTATATGAGAGAAGAAGAAAGGGGGGTAGATGGAGGGAGGGAGGGAGGGAGGGAGAGATTGAGATTGCGCAGAAACATCTTTGCCATCATGTTCAATGCAGTGTTATTCCTACTAGAGTGATGTGGAAACTACCAAGTGTTCATTGTCAGAAAGGCAGATTAAGAAAACAACACAAGCTAGGAGATGGTAGCACACATCTTTAATCCCAGCCCTTGAGAGACAGAGGCAAACAGATCTCTGAGTTCAAGGACAGCCAGGGCTACACATAAAGACCCTGTCTTGAAAAAATAAACAAAAACAAAGAAAATGAAAACAACACACATTGTGTTCCCACAGTGTAATACTATTCTGTCTCTAAACACCTATATGCAATTTAACTCCACATTTTTTTTTGTGAAGTTGGTTTTTAAGAATTGGACTTTTAGAACTAATTACTATTTGAGAATGTCATATGTAGCTGGAAGTTTTCTTATGTCCCACCTGGTCCTGTAGCCGCTCAGACCCAAATACACACACAGAGGCTTATATTATTTACAAACTGTATGGCCATGGCCTATGGCTCAAGCTTCTTGCTCACTAGCTCTTATAACTAAACTCAGCTCATTTCTGTTAATTTATATGTCACCACATGTTCCATCACTTTACCTGTGTGCCATTACATGCTGTTCCCTGGGTTGTGGGATGGCGTCCTTCTTCTCTTTTCTCCTCTCACTATCTCTCTTGGATTTTCCTGCCTGGCTCCATCCTGTCCTGCCATAAACCAATGCAGCTTTATTTATCAACCAGTCAGAGCAACACATTTTCTCAGCGTAGAGAAAGATATCACACAGCAGTCATACATGCATTTAATGTGTTTTGATTGGGTTTTGTAGCTAGAGTTTGGCCCATAGTCAGGACAAATCTCTCTTACCCTCCAGTCCCACAGCCACTCAGACCCAACCAAGTAAACACAGAGAGTTAAATTGCTTACAAACTGTATGGCCGTGGCAGACTTCTTGTTATCTACTTCTTCCATCTTAAATTAACCCATTTCTATTAATCTATAAGTTGCCATGTGTCTCGTGGCTTACCAGTACCTTACATCTTGTTTGGCATGGCAGTGGCTGGCAGGTCTCTTCCTCTGCCTTGCTGTTCCCTCAATTCTCTTCTCTGTTACTCCCACCTATACTTCCTGTCTGGCTACTGGCCAATCAGTGTTTTATTTATTAACCAATCAGAGCAACACATTTGCCATACAGAACATCCCATAGCAGGTTTTGCTTCTCAACACCACTTCTCAGCTTCTCTTCCACCCTCCCATCACTATGGATGATAGAAACAGCCTTAGTACTTAACTTAGTAAGTAAGTAGAGTACTAAGTTAATACCTACAGTTCTTGTAGCAGTTCCTGGAATGTACAATGTGCTGGGTAACAGGTGGGTTGTCATCAAGTTGTCAACACATTCTTTGCCCACTTCTTACTGAATAACTTCCTTCAGTTCACCCAAACACTACTGTCTAAGAAAGACATCTGCCAATTCAAGTATCTGTTGTACCCAAAGTCTCTGTCTCTTAAGCATGGGTTAGGTTTAGCCATTTGATGCCAGTCAGGCTCCAAGAGCCAAAGCAGTTAAGGAAGACTTTTGGTGATTTCTCAGTCTTTCTTTCCTCTTGATGAAAGAAACAAGTAACCCCATGCCTCCTTCCAAGATTGCTAAAGGAGGACCTCATGTTTGCAACCATGGCAGCACTATTGATTCGGGAAGAGACAGGTACCAACATCCCAGCACTTGGCCTGGTAACTGCTGGATCACCCACCGGGTACTCAATGTGGCCTCTTCATTATGTGACATAGCTCTGCAGGGACTAATGCTTTTAAGGCCTCAACTCTAGTGGTTCCTAAATGATGCTCTGCTGGGGCTACCCCAGATAGATTACCCAAGCACCCCAACCCACCAGTTACTGTGGCTATAACTACCTTGCTTATAATTGCTTGATATCATCACATAGCTTTTGTAAACTGATTTTCATCACCACCCCTATATTGAGATGAACCTACAAGAAAGTGGAGATCAGTTTACCTTCTATATTCTTCAAGCCTCGTGCATTAGAGGAGAAAAGGAATTGAGACTCAGAAGTCCAGCCCACCTCCATATGTTTTCACACTGCTTAATAGCTGGATGGCTTAAGCGAGTTTCTTAACCCCTCAGACTTAATAATGCTTATTAAAATTTACTATGCACAAGGCTATAATAAAGTTAAAGGTCACATGCGATAGAGGTTTATAAATAGATGAATAAATATACTAGTAAAGGAAAATATATTTTTATAGATAACATGATTTTTACCCCAATTCCTTATCACGGTTATTAAAGTGATGAAAGGTCACCCCTTAAGAAAAACATTCAAACTTTCCAGATATGTGAATGACAGTATGTTCCAGCAGCATTATGCCATTAAGTTTATTTTCCTAGAGTACTAACTTTCGATTTCCTAATAAATGCCGGCAAGGATACAAAGAAAATGGAACGTGTGCTCTGCTGGTGGGAGTGTAAATTAGTCCATCCATAAAAAAATGTGGAGAATAGTATGGGGCTTACTAAAAATAGAGCCATTATATAATCCTACTGTCCCACTCCTGGGTAAATAGCCAAAGCAAATGCAATCAGCCTGAAAAAGAGATCCTTGCACACCCGTGTTTGCTGTGGCACCACTCACAGGAGCTAAAATATGACTCATCCCAACAACAGATGAATAAAGAATGTATTCTATAAATGTATACTGGAGTATAAGTCAACCATAAGGAAAAAAATGAAATCCTGTCCTTGGTGCCAAAGATAATGGGATAAGAGGACATTTTGTTCAGTGAAATGAGGAAGGAATCCAAAGACAAATGCCACATGTTTTCCCCTTGTATGTGGGAGCTAAAATCATGAACCTGAAAGGAGACCAGTGGTCAGTATGAGCTGGAAAGGATTCTGAAGTCAACACACACTGCATGCATGTGTGGAAACGCCACCCAGAATCCTGTTGATATGGATAGCTAATACGTATTAAGCATTTAGTTTTAAAGATGTAGATTTATTTCACATTTCTGGGTACTATAGAGAGCTTTATTCTTTCAGTGGATTCTGTAAGAAGTGCTTAATCCTTCAAGTAAAAAGGTCAGACTTGCTGGGCAGTGGTGGTGCATGCCTTTAATCCCAGCACTCAGAAGGCAGAGGCAGGTGGATCTCTGTGAGTTCCAGGTCAGCCTGGCCTACAGAGCAACATCCAGGACAGGCACCAAAACAACACAGAGAAATCATGTCTCCAAAAAAAAAAAAAAAAAAGGTTAGATCAAAGAAAAAAATTCCTAGTTGACTAGCCAACATAAATCTATTTTTAAAACATATCCTATCTCCAGCTCTTTGCTGTGTTTCCTATTTTTAAAAGTTCCAACCCTGTCATGATTGGGATAATAGGACATGGAGGGCAGAGAGCTTCTCTCCACATCTGCATGTATTCACCAGATATATAGATCAGATTCATCTGTACAACCACCAGGGCTTCTATATTCGTATTTATCTCCCAGGGGAAGACATTATTTCTGATCAGATAAACACCACTTAAGCCCTCCTCTAGGTAAGTTAGTGAGAGAGCAAACAGCACTCTGTGCGTAGCTAGTAAGTGAACCAATTAGACTTATTTAAGATCAGCCAGTCATTGCAGCCCATGACTCCAAGTATTCTAATGCTGGTGTTCTCACAGCTGGGCAAGTGCTCCATGAGGCGGTCCATCATCCATAATAGAGAGGAGTCAGTGGCATTCTCTTCTGCTGCTTTACATTATCCATTAAAAGGTAGTTAAACCCTTTTTGGGTAGCAAAGGACAAATGTAAATACAACAGTATCTGTTAATTTAGGTGTAGTTTCAGTGTGGTCTGTGAAGGTAACCAACTATATGGCCAAATAAATTGTAAAGTCCACACAGAAATCACATGTCCCTTATTTATTGGAAGAAATACCATGAACTTATTCTTATCCTGTTAATTTCTACTTTAGAAGTAGTCTGTGTAGAGAAACAACAACAATAAAACCAGGAACATATAGTGTTACTTTATTCAATTTTCCCTATTATACAGCTATGGAGAACCAAGCAGGAATATTTATATTTTGTCAGTTCATTTTTTGACAACTTGGTATAAATCTAGACATACATGGAATTTCAATTGTGAATCACTTCTGTCAGGTTAGCCAGCAGACATGTGTCTATAGAACATTTTCTTGGTTGCTGATTGATGGGAAAGGACCCACCCCACTGTGGGTGATGCTGTCCCTGGGCAGGTGGCCCTGAGCTATATACAAAAGCGAGTTGAGTAAACCGGGAGCAACAAGCTAGTTCCTCCACGGTCTCTGCTTCAGTCTCATCTCCAGGTTCCTGTCTTGAGCTTGCCCAGATAATGTATTATCATCTCTGGGCCAATGTTTCATGAGTACACCAGAGGAGCAAACTAGCAACGTGTTGATGAGAGTGCCTGGGAATCTGACCAGAATCTAAGTAAGGTACACCCAGCTCTATAGTACAGCTTTACTTAGAGATTCCAGATTACACTCAAGGTCAACACATGATCATGGGGGAAGAAAAGAGGAAATGCCCATGGTCTCCTTGTGGAAGAAGAAAAAGGGGGGATACAAGAGTCAGACAGAGCAGCAGGTAGGATCTCTGTGCCTATATGTGTGTGCAGATGGAACCTATCAACAATGAAATACAGCATACTTGGGACACCAGCTCTTGAGACAGCTGACTAAGCCACTGTTCTACCTCTTGAGTGGCAAGAAAGCCTAGGATGGGACAGGGTGGGAAGAAGAGAGGATGGGGCTGTCTTATGGGCACCACCCTTGGAAGGAAGAGAGCATGGGGCTTTCTTCCTTTTCCAGATGTTCCTACTTTTCACTGTAGAAAGATTTAGGAGGCCTGGTGCTTTGCCCAGAGACCCACTGCTAATGGGAAGCAGAACCAGATCTTAAATCCAGGTCTTGATGATGCCACTTCTCTTGTCTTCCTGACATGTTTTTACCCTCAGGTTATCCTTTATTAGGCTTCCTAATGCCAGCAATTAACAAACAACAACAGCAACAAAATAACAGATGGTAAAGGCTTGCACACAGGCAACTGCTCAAAGGGACAGAGATGTCACTCCTGAAGCATGTGAATGCTGGCCAGCTTCCACTACAGTCTTCTTTTCATAAATAAATGAAAGAACAACACACATGTGCACATGTGCACACTACATGATACTAATATAGGAACAATTTGTCCCACATTTCTCAACAGCACCCAAGTTTATCCACTCTAGTATAATTAACAATTGGGTCAGTCACAAAAACTAAATTCAGTCTATTTAGAAAGGAGAAAATGGTTATAATGAGATGTGTTAAGTGGTGTGTGTTATCACTTGTCCCTCCATCAAAGCTGAACTGCTAACAAGGCCAGAGTCCTGCTACAAGGTAGTTTTTTTTTTTTTTTTTTTTTTTTTTTTTTTTTTTTTTTGGTGTGTGTGTGTGTGTGTGTGTGTGTGAAGATATACACAACTATGTATACATATTGAGGAGGCCAGAGTCAAGGTTCTTCTCAATCATTTTCTGACTTATTCTTTTGCAGAGTCTCTCCTCGAACTCGTAGCTCAAGGTTTTGTTCATTTCTTCACTTATGTTTGTTTTTTATTTGCTAGGCAGGCTGCCAGTAAGCTCTGGTAATCTTTCTGTCTCTGATGCTCACAGTACTGTGGGGACAGACATGTGGGAAAGATGTCTGACTTGTCATGTGGGTGCTGGTATCTGAACTCAAGGCCTCATGATCATACAGCAAGCCCTTTTAACCACAGAGCCAGCTTGTAAGACTGAGTTTTGAAATATTGCATTTTACATGTACTACAGCAATTCCTAGTGGATATTAGTATGTAAAATTATCCTGCAATAAATAAACCTTTTGGTGTCTATGTATTTAAACCAGCATTGCCCAAACTTTTGACCTTGAAAATGTTTTTTATGCACTCTCAAAATATAAGCCACGAGACTAGATTTACAGAGAAGCCTCTATAGAAAAGAATAATGAAATAAATTCTGGAAATACATCAGAATATGTAAAATAAATTTTTACTTAAAAAATAATATGTATCTTAAAATACATATATATATGTATATAATGAGGTAAACTTCAGGTAACCAGAGCATTCACCAGAATGATAAAACTCATTCACCAAACCCAACTGCCTCATGGTACAAGACTCTGTGGAAAGCCCCTGTGTTTTATGTTGTAAAGATTGTTTTCAGTTGAACAGATCAGTTTTCCTAAATCCTCCAACAAACTAAAGAGTTAGAAAATGCCAATGCTTTTACTTATGAAGAAAACTAAACATTATCAGTAAGTAAAATCCCACTGAGTTTTCAGTTATTGATAGCGAGCCTCAAAAATTTGACCTCAGGTTCCGACAATCTCCTTCCTCAAAGAAAAATGCATCCTTTATTTTCTTTAAAGCTTTATATATTTTTCTGAGTCAATTTTTGCTTCAGGCAGCTTACAGTGAAGCCTATAGTTATTTAACCATCTTATCTTCTAGTATAGGCAGAGTAGCAAACATTACGATTAATAATCATGTCATTCCTATCAAATGTATTACATTTTCTCATCCTTCCTAGAGTAAGATCTTGTGAGAGTATCTTTGCTATGGAAGTCTGTCTGTCCCTAGCTTTGCTGACCAAATTTGTCTCCCAGTCAGACTGACTGTCGTGCCTGGTGTGGTAATTATAATCCAAATTTTAAAAATGTTTTTGCCAGAACCACACCAAATATCAAAAAGGAGTTTACAGATTGACTATTTCAACATCTTGAACAAATACTCCATCAGGAAATCCAGATAGTCATAAACTCAGCACCAAAATCTGTTGGGCAGGCTCAGTTCTCCCCATTGGGAACAGACTTGATGAAGTATTTGAAATTGCTGATGACAACACAGAGGAGACAGAGCGGGTTCCTTTAACAGACTAGGTCCTTCTCTCCTCCGCTCTTGCTGACAAACCATATGCTTATCAGAAAGACAGGCTAATGGAAGGCTGTGTGGAACGGGGTGATCAGAAAACGGGTAGTGGTCTGGTGGCTACTTTGGAACAAAAAAGAAGTTAAAGACTCAAGCGTTGAATGGCTCTCATTACTCAGAGCCCAACGGGTTTTGAAATGGCAGCAGTCAAGCATAGAAAGCCCTGGAGACTCTTCATTGTCACCAAAGGCACTAAATTATAATGTGCCTGGAAAAGCACATCTGAGTCGCCTCTGCCTGGAGCTTTGTATCCAGGACACAGCAGGAGGGAAGCACTCCTTCAGATCCCAGGGAAGCAAATATTGTTTTGTAGGCACCAGAGTAAGAGCCCACAAGACACTTAGCAATATGCTTGCTATACCTCCTGCCATACCTCATCCCATGGACTGAATCCTTATTTTTCCATGTCCTATTTTAGACATATTTTCTAGGACATTCCTACTCCCTCACTCTGAAGCCCCACCACCCTGAACTTCTAAACCAGCCACAGGTCTGTCACCTGGGGATCTTTTGATTCTCTACAGCTGCTCCAGAGCTCACAAAGACCAGATGACTGGACTGGGTGTCCTTTTCCAGGTCCTCTAATTCTGTACCTATGAACTGTCAAATTCTATTGAACTTTTTCCCTTCTTAGCATGGCTTTAGATTGAGGAACCCCTATGGAATAGAGGGTAGTTAGTGCAGAGATCTCTGAGGGTAAGGCAGGCTGGGGCTGGGTACCGAATAGAGACACCAGAGCATGGTAAAGTAACACAAACATCCTGTGTAAATGGGGGTGCTGAAGGGAGAAAAATGTTGGAACCAGTATGTACAGGCTGTGATCTGCTGGGGATGACTTTCTGTATGCTGTGAATGTGTTGCTCTGATTGATTGATAAATAAAATGCTGATTGGCTGGTAGCCAGGCAGGAAGTATAGGATAGGCAGGACAAGCAGAGAGGAGAATTCTGGGAGGGGGAAGCCTGAGTCAGGAGACACTGACAGCCACCACCATGAGAAGCAAGATGTAAAGTACCAGTAAGCCACAATCCATGTGGTAACTTATAGATTAATAGAAATGGGTTAAATTAATAATTAATTTAAATGGGTTAATAAGAACTAGATAGCAAATAGCCTGTCACGGCCATATAGTTTATAAGTAATATAAGTCTCTGTGTGTTTATTTGGGTCTTAGCAGCTGAGGGCCAAGTAGGACTGGAGAAAACTCCAGCTACAGTGATCCAACAAATACAATTCTGTGGAATGGCTCAAAATAGTCCCTGTTTATTGTTCAGTTAGGCTCAGATGAGCAGTAAACTGTAAGAAATATACACTTGTTTGATACATACGTACTATGCACACATATGATGAATATTTAAAATATAAGAGTAGAATTCTCAGAAGCAGGGCTTAAAGAAGAGTATGTTACAGCCCAGAAAATAAATGCTCTTAAAGGCTCAGGATAAGGACAATATAGGAAGTTGCTTCACTCTGCAAAATCCAAGACTCTCAGTGGAATATCAATCAGTATGCCGGATGCTATGGTACCATGAGACAAAGTCTACATTAAATGTCAGAGCCAACCATTGAGAGAGGGTACAGCAAATTCTATATGAAAGAGGATGAGAAGGCAATAACTGGATTTGTGAAGCAGAAATTGGATACACACACACACACACACACACACACACACACACACACACGAAGGCATTGGAATATCTGGATCCACATGTCAAGATATACTGAAGAAATTCAGCCAGGATTTGGTCTGATGAGAGTCATTCTTTCAGCACATTTGAAATAAAAAGTGGAAACAATATAAATATGAACAAAGTTGGAGGACTCACACCTTTCCATTTAGAAACTTAACCACAAAGCCAAAATAATTAGGGTGTAATACAAGAATATATATAGCAAATAAAATAAAAATTATGTTTGACAATATACAGAATGGAAGAAAATATTTGGAAATCATATATGTAACAGTAAGCTTGTACCCAGAATGAATAAAGAACTCTTACAATCAACAAGAAGTTGCATTTTCCAGTAAACATTGGGCATTCTTAACACCATATCACCATATCAAAACCATAGCTCGACAACCATATATCCCTCTGGTATGTTTCCACAGTACTGAGTATATAATCTAATCTTAAAAAGTGTCAAGTATATAAACTCTTACTCCAGGATCTTATACATCCTAGGGTATATAGATAGACAGACAGACAGATAAATAGATGATAGATAGATAGATAGATAATAGATAGATAGATAGATAGATAGATAGACAGATAGATAGATAGATAGATATAGATATAGATATACTATATGAAAGGTAGGGAAATATACAAAAGTAGAATTAGGGTTGCAGGCATGGACTAACATGCTGGCTGAAGAAGGCATTGCTATGGCTCAAGATTAATAGCAACCAATTCCCCTGGGGACTCTCACCTAAGAAGTCAAACACTTGAGATTTAGCTTGTTGGTGTCCAGTCATGTAGTAAATATTTTATATGATTTTTATCCTCAAAGAAGTGGTTCATCTTTACCTAAGTACAAATGAGTGATAAGAAACCCAGAGGGGCATGGCAGCTTGGTGGTAAATGCCAGCTTCAGTGCCTGTGCTCATAAGCTCTTTGTTAGTGTGCTATTGCCTTTCTCAATGCTTCTGGGGTTTATTTGCAGTTATCCATCGAAAGACTCAACTGCTGGAAGCTTGGTGTCTAGCATTGCAGCATGGAGATGAGGGTACATTAAAGAGGCAGGGCCTAGTGGGATATCATTAGGCCAACAGAGCATGGTGGCACATGCAACCAGCTGGAATGTGGAAGCAAAAGATCATGGGTGCAAGACGGTCATAGTTAGTATCAACTATCATCTTGACATAAAAGATGGAATCTCAGCTGAGGTGTCGCTTCTATCTAATGGGCCTCTAACATGTCTGTGGAGAATTTTGTAATTGATGTAGGAAGGCCCAACCCATTGTGGGTGGCACCATTTCTAGGCAGGTGGACCTGGGCTGTATCAGAAAGGAAGCTGAACATTCCTCCTAGGAAGCAGCATTCCTCCATGGTCTCTACCTCAGTTCTTCCCTTGAGCTCCCGCCCTGGCTTCTCTCAATGACTGGCTGTGATTTGTATGTATAAGACAAATAATCTCATTGGCTGCTTTTGGTCAGTGTATTATCCCAGCAACAGAAACCAAACTAGAACAGAGATTATCCTTGACTACCTAGTGAATTTGAGTCCAGCCTAATTTTGTTTTAGGAGACCTACCCTTACAAACGGGCCATCCTACAGAATGTTTTGTATCTTACATAGAAAACCAATTCTGGTTGTTTTAATGTAATTGACTGGTTTCTTCTTGTTTCTCTTTTCTCTTCTCCACCATGTTATGAAACTATAAATAAGAATGTTAGGACCATGTTATGAACCTAGCCAGGATACCTGCACCATGCTGTATATCAAGGCCCAATAAATACCTGTAGTTATAACATGACTGGCCTTGGGTATTTTGTTAGAACCACACAAAGCAAACTAAAGCAGATACACCTGCAGTTCTAGCTCCCTTGGCCTCCACTCCAAGGAAAGGGCTGCTGAAGAAGTCTATGATAGGTTTTTCATACCCCTGGTAGTAGGTTTCTCCACTAATGCAGTAAGGCAAATGTAGCCAAATTAAAAAGTAAAGGACTGGGTTTAATCTGAGCAAAGCATTCCCAAGTGACTCTTGGGAAAGGGAGCAGCAGAGAAATCACATGGCTGTTCTAAAGGGGGTGGTTTAAATACCCCATAGGGTCCCAGGGTGATGACATGCCCCAATGTGGGTTCATGCTGTGGTAAGCGTTTGGGTGGGGTCTTGGGCCGCTGCTTTCTGGTTTTCCGGCTTTCTGCGGTTTCTCTGAGAGGGTGGGGTGTAGAGAGGGAGGAGTGGGTTGAGCTATAGGTGCAGGACAATGATGCATCCTCCATAAACTGGATGGACCTCAACTTTTGGCAGTTTCTCTGAGAGGGCAGGATTTGGGGAGGCAGGAAAGGGGCTTTCTCGGATGGGTCGAGCTGTTCCAGGCAAGCAGTCTATTTCAGTTTCTTTTCTTCCTCCCACTGGTCTATTCCTCCAGCAAGATGGAAATGACCTCTCTACTAAAACAAGATAATTGAGCAGTTTTAAAGGTGGATCCCCAGGCTCCTTGTGTTTATGAATTACCTTCTCTAGTGTTTAGAGATAAATGCTGAAAATGGGAAGCCCTGTTCTGCCTGTGTGGAGTACCTTCCTAAGTACCATCCCAGGAGGAAAGAGGTGAGAGATGTTTCCAGGCAGGCTATGTGACACACACCCCTTCCTTTGAGATTCATATTTCCATATCCGCAAACAATTCATCTGTCATGACTATCTGCACAAAATGAATTCCAGAGACCTGGTCTGATTTTCAAACATCACACCCTGGAAACTAATCCGCAGAAGAGTGTTGGTGTGACTGACAACCTCTAAGCCCATAAGCACAAGGCTGAGGCTTTCCTGCGTGGGCTCATTCTTGCTGATTTTACCGAAGCTATGGATGTGTGCCATGCTGCGCACTCACACAAGAGTCTCCTTGCAAGAATCACCTTGGGTCTCATATAAACCTGTTCTTTATAAAGCCCAAGTCCTCTTAAGCCCCATCATGATGTTCTAGCCCACTCTGATGGGCTGTGAAAGGGGACAACGTGTCACCTGCACGACATTAATGAGTTTACAGCTCCCTTGTGTAAAAACATGTGGAAAAATTCAGGCCACCGTTCTTTCAGGTACTTCTATAAAGAGGCCAGTGGGGCTGCATCTTGGCTGTATGCTGCAGCCCCTAAGGACCCACACACACATTCTTCATTGGCCAAATATTCTGGCTTTTTTGTGCATTGAAGGAAGCATTGAAATCCTTTGTCTTGTCTGATACCCATGACATAAAGACAGTGACGGGTCACCTTTCCTTGCTGACTGCAGTAATTAGGAGCAAGTATTTCCTTTCTTTCCTACAGGGCTAAATCCGAGCCTTTATTCCCGACCACATCCCATTTCTCCCCAATTTCCAGTTGCAGACTCAATTGCTTTCCAAAGCCTGTGTGGCTTCTCTGCCTTCCTGGGGTTTTAACAACACCCCTGCCAGGGCACGGATAATCCTGTTGTTTTCCTTCCAAGAACGGTATTTACATAAGTTTGCATTTCTGCACCGCTAATGGCTTCCCACCCTGACAGCCTGTTGAGTGTGAACCGTCTTTCTCACTTGGGAACGGTTGTTGCTAGGAATCTAAGCATGGGCTGTGCTGCTGAAACTTCCAGATTCTAACCCATGGGAAGGGTGCTGCTTTCTCTACTACAGGGGGACCCTGAAGCTGTTTCCAAGAGGGAAGATTATTATGGAACTCAGACTGCAGCTTTTCCAGGTGAGTCCCTCCAACACCCATCAGTCCACATGATAGAATGGACCTGAAATGGCTCCTTCCTGGACGACTACATTATTCTCTAGTGCACTCTCATGTCTTTCCAAGAGTGAAACATACTGGATTTGAGTAGGCTGTAGGGAGGCTTTTCCCCTTTCTCCATTGGTGAGTTTGTTGGGTACTGTAGAGTGGGAATCGTGAAAGACTGCTAGGAACACTGGTCCAGGAACAGCTGAAGGAGCAGAGTCTAATCCGTCTCTGAATCTTGCAGACTCCACTACTGTGCATCTAGACAACATTGCTCCCATCTCTTCCAGCCTTGCAATCTCGATGGGCTTTGGTCTGTGAGAGGTCAAGCATTAGGGTTGCTGGTGTTCATCCCACCTTAGTGTCTCTCCAGGAGAGTTTTTTCTTAGCCCCTGCAGGAGGCCATGCCTCACTACCGATAAATGATTCATCAAGTATCAGTTGGGCTCTGCTTTCGATGAACATAGACTAATCTGAAGAGCTAGTGCCAGCTCTTTTGTACTTGGAGAGACTGTGCTCCTTCTACAGTCTTTGATCCCTTAGAAAGCAGGACCTCTGTGTAGCTAGAGTTTTCCTGCCTTGCCCACAGTCAGGACAAATCTTTGTCACCCGCCAGTCCCACAGCCGCTCAGACCCAACCAAGTAAACACAGAGACTTATATTGCTTACAAACTCTATGGCTGTGGCAGGCTTCTTGCTAACTGTTCTTTTATCTTAAATTAACCATTTCCATAAATCTATACCTTGCCACGTGACTGGTGGCTTACCGGCATCTTCACATGCTGCTGGTCATGGCAGCGTCTGGCAGTGTCTCTCTGCCTCCTGTTCTTTTATTTCTCCTCTCTGTTAGTCCCGCCTATACTTCCTGCCTAGCCACAACCAATCAGGTTTTATTTATTGACCAATCAGAGCAACTTGACATACAGACCATCCCCCAGTACAGCCAAGTGCAGACCATCTCAGACACCTGCACTCAGGCCCATGGTCCTAATCATCCTCTATGCAGACCATCTGGGTAACGCCACAAGGAACCCAAGAAGGGCTCCCACAGGACATACATTAACATCCCACAGCACCTCTGTGGTGGTTTGTTGGTTTTGAGTTCATTTCTTGAGTCATTGTCTGATGTTTCTGCTGCTGATGCTACACTCTTTCCCTGGAAACCCACGTACCCTGTCCCTTTCTCACACAGGCCTCTGCCCAGCTCCTATGTCATCAGAGGAACGGCCCAGGCCCTGCTACTCAAAGCAGACCCACCCAGTGCTGGCTTTGATTTAAAATTGGTAACTGACCCAAGAAAGTAAGAAGTGGGTCCATGGAGATAACTGTAGAAACAGTTTCACCTTTTGCATTTTTTAAAAAAATTTTGAATCATGAATATAAATTTATATTGTAAATACAACAATATAATATACAATTACATTGTAAATATATTAACAAGAATTAATGGACTTATATGATTTACTGTTGTCTCCACAGCTTCTTTAACATCCCCAGTTTCCCCTCTGAGTACAAAGCAGAGATACCTCACCTCATTCCATCACCAGGGCCTTGCAGAGGTTCTAGCATCATTCTAGAAGATACTAGTTGGTTCCTATTCTTTCCAGCGAGGGAAGGTGGCATTGTACTGCAAATCTGCATTTGGTTCCTTCCCATAAGCCTGAGAGAGAAGGTCAAGGCTGAGGAGGGATACCCATTTCTGTTGCTGCTGGAACACAACAACCACAAGGTTAGAGTCTGGTAAACAAGGCACGTTTGTGGTCTCATAGCCCTGAAGGTCAGATGTGTAGTCTGAATCCCACAGGCTAAAATCAAAGTGTCAGCATGATTGCATCCACTTGGGGGCCTGTGGGGTGGGGAACAATGAAAACAGGGTGAGTCTGATTGCTTCTTATGCAAAGCCAGTATGTTTCATTTTGAGAAAGATGATGAGATTATACCAGAAAACAATGTCCTTCTTTTCCTGTAAAGGAGCCGTCACTGTGCCATTTTGTCATGTGGGTCCATGGGTGCAGAGGAACCAGACTGGAAGACCATCATGGGACATGATGACAAGGATGTTACCTTCTCATGTATTCTCTTTCTCCATCTTCAAACCCATAGAGAAGCTCAAATGCCTTCTGTCCTTCTGACGTCCTCCCACCCTGCCCCATCTTAAAGCATCATTGTGATTGTATTGGTCCATTGAGTCAAGCAGAGCAGTATTTTAATTTTAGGGGTTTGTAATCAGCAGCCCAGCTTCATCTAATTCACTCTTGCCACGTAACATGCCACATGCATTAGTTTCAGAAAAATTGAGGTGTGGACATTCACAATGGCAGTGAGATTGTCATACCTGCCACAGAGCGTCACAAGTTGGGCCTCAGACTCGTGTCCCTTTGCTGTATCGTGAATTCTTATGTATCTTCGTTTGTTTTCATAGTTTGGAAGAATTAAACCCAGACGCTCCCTTGCTCATCATGGTGGTTTGAACGAGATGGGCCTCCAACCTTCATGCATTTGAATATTTAGTTTCCAATTGGTGGCACTGTTTGGGGAGACTTGAGGGGGATGGCCTTGTTGGAGGAAGTATATCACTAGAAGCTGGCCTTGAGGACTTAAAGGCCCACCCTATTTATAGTTTTCTCTCTCGGCTGGCTTTGTGTTTGTAGTTTAAGATGTGAGACCCCAGCTTCTGCTCAAGCTCCATGCCTGCCACCTGCTGCCTCTGCTCTACCATCAGGAACACTCCCACTCTGGAACCATAAGCCCAAATAAATGCTTTCGATCACTTGCCTTGGTCATGGTGTCCTGTCCCAGCAAGAGAAAAGTAACTGATCTACTCGTGCTAGGCAAAGACTTTGTCACCAATTTGTAACCCAGCCCTGAATTTAATAAATCTTAAAGAGTCTGTTCATCTGAAATGTGAGTTCCAATCACCCATACATTCCAGAAATATATTCTCTTGGGCACTACCTGCTATCACCTTCTAAGGTCTCTCATCAAATATTTCTGCTTCTACTTGTTATTGTGATTAGAACTCAGAGTTGATTCAGCCTAAGAGAGAAAGAGAATGAGAATTGCTAAGTAGAATCTACTTGTTATTGTCACCCTAATAGCCTTAACTAACTCAAGCTCTCTGACACATGCCATGTTGACCAGTCCAAGTTCATTAAGATCCAGCATTCCCTCGGCTTTGGGGCACTATGCTGATCTCACCCCCCTCTCTAATGCCCTGACTTTCTCAGTCTTCTCTCTTTCTCTTGTCTCTTCTCATCTCCCAATTCGATCAATATGCTTCTTCTTTAATGCCCTTTCCCTGGGTAATCTCTAAAATTCAATTAATGCTAAGTAATAGCCGTGTGTCAAAGACATAATACTTATATCTCAGCTTGGGTCTCCTCCAGAAAAAATACTGCAGTTTGTATATCTAAAGCATCCCTGATACCTCCCTTTAAATACTGAAAGCGCACCTAAAAATCTATTTGAGACAAAACTCTAGATTATTCCTAAAACACTACTCTCACCTACTCAAAAATAAATATTTTGATCCTGTCTTATCTTTTTGAGCTCAGTAAAATCCCCACTGTCTTTACACCTTCACCATACCTTGGCTTTGTCCTTGGTGGGTGACATCATTCCACATATCGCCTGTGAACTCTGGCTTGGTTCTACTTCTAAAGCATTCTGCTGGTAGTCCCTCCTTTCTTCTTCATTACTGTGTCCATCTAGGTCACTAGACTGTATCTCATTTTGCCCTTATTCATGACCTGAGCTATTTCTTATGTGTACTATGTTTTCTCTCTTTTTATCTCCTCTTTTGTTTTTTTTTTCTCGCCCTTTACCATATCTTACCTGGACTCCAGCAGTAATTTCATTAATGTTTGGCTATGCCAGACATTTAATTTCTCTTTAGAATATCCAACTCCACCTGGAATATAAAGCCCTTTATTATCTAATCCAAGTTTCCTCTTGCTACATAGCTGGGATATAGAATGTTCCAAAGGATCTTATGCTAGAGGCTGGTCCTTGGATGGGCACCACTGGAAGACAGTGGGAGCCTCTGAGATGTAGTAGGCATAGGCCCTAGTGCAAGCTTTTAGGTCATTGATGGTAGGGATGGTAGAATTCTGATCATTTACAAGTCACTGTGATCAAATAACTGGTAAGAGACAGCTTGAAAGAGGGACCATTTATTTTGACTTACCTTTTAGGGGACACAGTCCATCATGGAGCAGAAGGCATGCCCAAGCGCTGGTGTCACCTGCAGTCAGTGTGGGACTTCCCCTCAGTTAAATAGAATGTCCTCATGGACATACATCGAGGCGTGCTTTGTTAACACCCTATGTTTCTCCTTAGTACTTCTTATATTTATCTATTTATTTTATGTATATGTACGTGTACCTGACTGTATGTGTGTGCACCATGTACATGCAAGAGCCTGCAGATGCAAGAAGAGGGATTGGAACACCTGGAACTGTAATTAAAGGCAGTTGTGAATTGCTTGGTATAATACTGGCAGCTACACTCAGCTCCTCTACAGGAGCAGAAAATGCCCTGAAATGCTGAGCCATCTCTCCAATCCCCTCCTCAGGTTTTTCTTTAGTGAATCAAGTTGATAATCCAAATTAATCATCACAAATCTCCATGTCCTCCTCTCTCACTTTGCTTCCCATGTACAATGAGATAAGTATCTTTTTCTACCACATACCTCCCACCATGATTGACTGCTTTGTTACAGGCCCCAAAGCAGGGAGGCCAATGAACCACGAGTGGGCACCTCCACAATGGTGAGCCAGGGGGAACTGGGCCTTTCTTAAATGGATTATTTTAGATATTTTCCTAATAATGAAAAGCAAGTGCACTCCTCGGTGACACTCACCACCAGATCTCCACTCTCACATAATCCTCTCCACACTTGCCTGCTTTCTGTGTGTCTGTCACCTTGATCATAAACATTTAAGTCACTTCTCCTTTTGCTTCTCAAACCCCATAGCCTCATCTTTTCATAGCTGTTTCCTTCCTATTACTGAGTTCTCAGAAAAAAAATGATGACCTTGGCATGGCTGTCTATGACCTTCAGTCCAAAAAGTTTATCTTCAGCGCATTCTCCTATTTGGAACACAGCACTGCACTAATCTTGCCTGAAACAGTTTTTATCTCCATTTTATTTAATACTTTCTTCATTAGTTTGCCTTGGCCAGTGGATCTAATATTCAAAGCTGAAGTGGCGTCTTGTTCCTACTATACTCACAATGCCTGCGATGAGATAATTTATGATGAAACGGAATTTTATTGGCTGGCATTCTGGAAGCTGTGAAACCCAAGGCCTAGAGACTAACCCACAGCAGGGTCCTCTTAACCCTACCATCCTGTAACAAAATGTACAAAGGCAAGAGAGAAAAATGAGGTTGGATTCAGCTTTTTAGAACAGTACAAACTCCATCCCTGAGGGTATAGGTTTCTTGACCCGATCACCTCATAATGTTCATTGCTACAATTGGCAATTATAATTGGAAATGAGTTGGGGAGTTAACAAACATTTAAATCATAGCAAGTGGGTCCTTGATAATTCCTAAATTAACAAATGAAGAACTCAACCTGGTAGATTCAGTCCAGGCAAGTTCAGTCCCCTCCTCCCAGGCTGAGCCAAGTGTCCCTGTATAAGCCCCAGGTTCCAAACTGCCTGTTCAGGCACTGAGGACAGGACCCAGTCCCACTTTCTGGATGCCTCCCAAACAGATCAATCTAATCAACTGTTTTATTTATCCGGAGGGCCTGATCCAGTTGGGGGCTCCTCAGCTATTGGTTCATAGTTCATGTGTTTCCTTTGTATATTTATTTGTCCCTGTGCTTTTTCCAACCTTGGTCTCAACAATTCTCGCTCATCCAAACCCTCCTCTTTCTCACCAATTGGACTCCTGGAGCTCCACCTGGGGCCTGACTGTGGATCTCTGCATCCGGTTCCCTCAGTCATTGGATGGGGTTTCTAGCATGACAATTAGGATGTTTGGCCAGGTGGCCTTTGAATACTTCAGAGATCTATTTAGAGGGCCTGATCCAGTTGGGGGCCCCTCAGCCTTTGGTTCATAGTTCATGTGTTTCCATTCGATTGGCTATTTGTCTCTGTGCTTTATCCAACCTTGGTTTCAACAATTCTCGCTCATATAAACCCTTCTCTTTCTCGCTAATTGGACTCCCCTAGCTCCACCCGGGGCCTAGCCGTGGATCTCTGCATCCAGATTTCTCAGTCCTTGGATGGGGTTTCTGGCATGACTATTAGAGTGTTTGGCAATCCTTGGGGGAATCTTTGCCATGGAGGAGATGGGGATGGGGGGTGGGCTGGGGGGAAGGCAGGGGGTGGAAGGGTGGGAGGGGGGAGAACAAGGGAATCCATGGCTGATATGTAAAATTAAATTTAATAAATAAATTTTAAAAATGAAAAAAAACATATCTTTAAAAGTATAGGAGAAAATTGTGTAGATTAAATACTTTGAACAGCTTTGAGCATAGTCTAAAGGTTTATATATTTATTTATATTTATACATTTCTTAAATTTATTAAAATATCTGTTACTGTTTAAAAAAACAAATGAAGAACTCTTACATGCAGAAAGAATGTTACAAGCTGCAAGGACTTTACATACTAAATCATTAACAATAAAAAAAAAAAAAAACGAAGCAAACAAAACTGTAGACCTAGATATAAAGAATAGAAAAAGGTACTGAAGACAGATGAAGACATTGAATTGCACCTTTAGTGAGCAATCAGCAATATCTGGATTGTGGAAAGCTCCAAAAGTCAAATAGCCCAGTTTCTTTGGCCAATAAGAGAAAACAAAAGGGGGTGGAGTGTCTGTAGGTGAAAGAGATTTAAAAACATAACCTATGTTTTAGCTGGAGGCTTCAATTATAGAGTGCAAGCCTGCACTCTAGGGTGATAAAATACTGAGAAAATGACTACTATAAAAAATAGAATTAGGGATAACTTTGTGGAAAATAACTTGGTCCTTATTGGGATATGTGTCATGCAGCGCTATCTGAATTGGCCAGACCTCTCTTTTCTGAGTTGGGTTATGATTAGGGAATGAATGTCAAAAAGTTATCCCCTTCGGTTTGTGTGTGTGTGTGTGTGTGTGTGTGTGTGTGTGTGTGTGTGTGTGTGTGTGTGTGCATATGTGTGTTCTGTTATATCTCATAATAAAAAGGTACCCAAAGTAAACTAATAAATGTCTCCAGTTTCTCTGAAAAATGAAAAGCTCTAAGATGACTGCAGGTGGGCTGTAAGGGACATGATGTGACACTTGAATCCTTGGGGACCTTGGACGTTAAGAAGTATCCAGGAGGCATGAGCAGGGATGTAGTGCAGCTGCGTCTTCATTTGCTGCCCGCTCTGGCTCTGTGTTTGGAGGAGAGGGAGCCAGCCTGATATTGTGTGATGAGCATTATGAGAACATTAAGTAAGGCTCTGCCTGAGAGCCACGAGGGGCTAATCACTGTGTTTACCAAACAAAAGTCAGCAGGTATTTTAAGGACTGAGGCTTGAAGAAGCTCCAGGAGATGTTAAGTCTCCTAAAGTGCCCCTAATTAGTATGCCAAGCTTTCCACCAGGATCCTGAAGGGAGCAGTGCCCTGGGCCGCACTACTCAACCGTGCCCTGTAGAGATGTAAAACCCGATGCCTCTGTGTGTGCAATTGTTTTGTAATATTGTAAGATGATATCAGCTTCTCTTCCTGAGGCATAAACACAAGGCAGAGAAGGCAGTTCTCTCCGAGAGCATAATTACCTAATATTTCAGTGTAGGAGACGTGTTATGACAATGAGTAAATTGACTTTCTCTAAAGCATCTACCTACGGTTAAGTGAGTTGAACAACCCTGCAAATAATCCCTGGTCCAGAACTAGGAGGCATACTTATCAACCCCATGAAACCATACCAGCATGCATCCGCCTGCCCCAAATCTATCTGCGAATCTCCATCAACCCGTCTATTCCTAGCCACTCTGATGAGCTATTAGAAATGACTTCCGAACCAGCCCACAGAATCCATTTCACACAGTGTGTGTGTGTGTGTGTGTGTGTGTGTGTGTAAAACTGGGATCCTATCCTCCCCCACTATCCTTTCTTATCTCTTTCTCCTCCCAGCAAACAGCTTCTTGAGTAAAATGTTTTGGTGATGTTTAAAAACACCCGGAAACAATGCAACCCCCATGCAGTAGCCTAACAGGCCCTGACTACTTCCCACGCTCTCACGATTCTCCATTTCTTGTTGTTTCTTTTTGTTCTAGAACACAAGACTCGCAGCATTAACCTGTGATGTTTCACTGGCTGGAATTGTGTGTACTGGATCTCCATGTGCCAGAGATTTTACCTTGTTCTGATTCTAATTTGATTGTTACCTTCTCAGAGAGTCGCAGAGAACCTGATTTAAGGGAAGAGTCCCAGTCTGCACAGGCATCTGTCTCTGCCATGGTTACCTCATCACACTTTGGAGAACTGAGATGACCCCTTTTGATGATGATGATGCTGTTTGCCTTTCTTCACCTCATCTGCCTCAGCCTACACTAAGAGCAAATGATGCAGATGGAGAAATCGCTTGACTTGTTTCTAATATGGCTAAAGCCCTCCTCTTTACAGTGTAGAAGCTCATGACTAAAATACCCTTGAGAGGATAACACAGAGGAGTCGAAGATTCTGTATCCTACCAGGGAGACACTTGAATGTCCCTGCTTATTTCTTCTCTCTTCGTAACAACGAAATGGGAACAGACTAGATGTCCATCAGCAGAAGAAGGAATGATGGACCTGTTGCATATGTACAATGTGACGTTACTCTCTGTAAATAAAAGAAATGAAATCAGGAAAATGGCGAGAACTGGAAAGTGTCTTACTGAAGGAGGTGGCCTGGGCCCAGACAGACAAATACTGCAAGGCCTGGAAACATTCTTGAGTGTGATAACTGTAAACGGGGTGCTAATGGCACCTCTGGAAAAAAGTTATGGATACTCTTAAACATAATCCAATGCACAAAATGGTCCACTTCAGCCAGAATTTATCCAATCAAGCATTCACAGTGTGTCTGTTGAGAAACCTGGAAATATGGGTACACCTGGATGTCAGAGGCCACAAGGGTCAGTGTCATCACCAGGGAGACAGACAATCTTGTGAACATGAAACCTGATTATTTTAGGGAATCTTATAGGCACTAAAGACTAGCTAGGGTTTACTCGTCAGCTCAACTATAAGTTAACTTGCATGTATCCTAACTTGCAGTGCCCTCACATGGGGATGACTCTCCTACCATCCAAAGGTTGGAGGAAGCCTTGTTTCCCACTTGTGATGTGGATCAGAAGCAAGGTTTGTGTCCTCGAGGGAATGGGTGGCAAGAAATGTTTCTTCAGATACCTACAGTGTTGTTCCTGACCTCCTTTCCACTCCCCCATCCTCCAGCCTCCCAGCAAACAATTGAGTGACCTTGGGCAAGTTACCTCCCCTTCTGCCTCATCTGTAAATTAGAGATTGTGGCGCCTTCCTTGCAGATTTTTCTCCTAGCCTAATCAGTACACAGAGAGGGGACACCATTCTGCAGAAAGCAGTGTAACCGTGTATGCTGACACTCTAGCCATGGTTTTTCTCTGACACCAGTAAGACCATGGAGAAACCTGTTAGCAGCACATACAATTCTTTGTGCCCTCAAGAGACTTCCTTTGGCATCTGGGTACAAAGAGGAGTCAGTATGCCTGACCTTCCACAATTCAGCCCACCCCAGCTGCTACTTAGCATTCCAAATATGTATTTTCAAACCAGAAGAGGGTCTGGGATCTCCACCTCAGGCCCACAGCAGGCACATTTAATAACCTCAGCTCCATACAATCTCCTAACTGAGGGCTGGTGCTGCACCTCACTTGAAAATGGATTGCATTTGGTCATCTGACAGACTGTTTTGAAGGACGTCTTTAGCCATAAACACAGCCGGCCATATCTATGAGAGAGGCTGCACCATATAGCTGATGAAGAACCTTCTCTGCTCCCTGAAAACCATACAGGATGCAGGAACTACAGATGTCTTCATTGGTTTTAAAATTTGATTTATGCAGTCCTCTAGCTTCAAAGCTGCTAGTTTTTTGGATTGCCTTTTTAGATCGTGAAACCACACGAAAATGGCACAGCTGACCTGACGTGCACATTTTCTATGCAGATGATGGTGGTTCCAGCTCGGGTTTGGGGTTTGGAGAGGCAAGTATGCAGATTGCAAGTACCCATGTTTTCCTGGCTTCTCCAGGGAAGACATTCTGAATGCAAGTGAGTCAGGGTCTGCTTCATCTGGGAAACAAAGGGTAATTAACTCTCACCTCACTGTCCCTCATTCTTCATTCTAAATTTTCATGGCCTTCCACTCTTGTTATCATGAACTACAAATTCAGGTCTTCACTAAGGACATCCTGCCAAAGAACTTCGTCTCCTGAAACACAGATCGATAAACGACAGAACCGACGCTTTAGAAAGGAAACTCTTGTTGAACATACTAAAAGGAAACAGAAACTATATAAGATGAATCTTCAGCCTGCGATTAAAATGAAAATTGCCCAAGCCTGAGTCCTAGTCCAGGACTCTGCATTAAAACTGACATTTAAAGCAGTGTAAATGAGCCTTAATTAAGTCCCTACACCAAACCAATTATAATTTGCATGATGAAGTTAAGAACTAAAAAAAAAAAAAAAAAAAATCAAGGAAGAATGAAATGAGGATATACATATTAGACCTTATCTGGAAATCTTTTTAGATTGTTGTAGATGGAATTTTCTGGTGGTTCACAGAGGTCCATCCCCACCCAGTGATGTCCCCACCTGTATGCCTTGCTCTTTGGATGTGGGCATGAACAACATGTGATATAACAGAAATGATTAGCTTACCTCCTATGATAAAGCCTATGGGATTTTGCAGATGTAATTATGGTTCCAATCAACTGACTGGCTTTGCCTTTGAGTTAATGAAAAGGGAGATTTTCCTAGTTGAGCGCAGCAAATCAAGTGAATTGCTTAAAGAAGTCGAAGATCCTCAGGGAGGCTCATTTGTTTGTCTCAAAGGAGCAAAGCCATGATGAGTTCTACATATTCAAGGAAAAGAATTTCTTCCAACATCCATGTGAGGTTGGATGAGGTCCCTGAGCATCACAACAGACAGACGCCATGCCTCATGCCCTGTTCAAACCCCACAAGCCATGCCCTGGGAATCCCAAGACAGTAGGCAGATAACATTTCACTCGATAAATATATGGTGATGCATTTTTCAGGAATAGACAATGAATGCACATGTTGGGGACTAAAAGTGGGGTGATTATGTAAGTAAAACCTAAGGTATAGCGACATCTTTGTAATGAGAAGATGGGGGGCAGAGACTAAAGAAGGGTCCAGCATGAAAAGGGTTAACTGCCCTGGACAGTGGTTGGTAGACAAATGACCTCTGTGATGGACTTGCAAGAGCTTTGAAGGAAAAATAAACCAAGCTGTGGTATAGTGGAGAGAGGGTTAATGTAGTGAAATTGTCTCCTGCAACTATGTGGAAGCAGAACTCATAAAAGGTAGGCGGGGTACGTCACAGTAAAGTTGTTCAAGCTGCTGCCTTTTTTTTTTTTTTTTCTTGCTGTTCACAGGAAAACACAAGATGAGAAGTAAGTTGAGAGAATGAGAATGGTTACAAAACTATAATAGAATCTTAGGATTCTGAGAAGTGGTCCATAGCAGTGATACACTTTACACAGGGGAGGAGAGGGGATAAGGATGCTTTGTATTTTTCCAGGAGTTCTGCAGGAAGTCCTCAAAATTATCCATAATCCCCAGAGAGAGCTCCCATGGCACAGAAGGAACGCTAAGATCATTACCACGCCAAGCTCTTCCACCCACTGCATCTGTGGCTACAGTTTTGTTAATTGTGTGACTGCATAAGGCATAACACGTTCACAGGAAACAGATGATGTCGGGGAAGAATGTCATTGACACACAGGCAGAAAGCGAGAAGTACAGATCCGTGGTGACCTTCCCTCCCAGCTTCAGAAAAAGACTGGAGCACGGATAGTCTTAACTGGACGTGGCCCTGTGTTGAGGAGAGGGTCTAAAAAGCAGCCTGCCCAAAACCGGTTGGTTCACTGGGCCAAGCTTTGAAGGAGATCCTGCTTTCAGGGCAAGGAAGATTAAAAACCTAGACTGTCCCAGACAGTTCACTTCTGCCACACATGTTCTATTTTCTCAGAGGACCTGGAAGTTGCTCCACATCTCAGACACTGCATTCCCAGTTCATCCTATGGCCATTCTAACAAACATAATAAAGAAAAGGAAGCGGGAAAAACTGGGTCCTCACATGGCAACCCAGAGAACTTTCATGCATAAGTGTGCTTTTTTTTTAGAGATAGAAAAAAAAAATAATACTGTGTGATGAAATATATATATACCTGCCACTTACATGTCTAAAATAATTACTATTTTTATAGATACAAAAGAGCTCCCTCTGGCCTAGAAGATGAAAATGGAAGCTTTCAGGGTAAGTCAATAGGACTCTGTGGTTCTTTGACAGTCACACTAGGGTCAGTTGTCATGGTTAATATAAAAAAGCAGGTGATGACAAAGCAAGGGAAGGGAAAAAGAAACCAGAGTTCGAACAGCACCAGTCCTAATGAGGAGACAGTATGTGTCCTATACTGTCTATACTATAGGGCATCTGTCTGTTTTTAGCTTTTAGTTAGGATTTCACCTAACCCAGTACAATGGAAAAGTCATCACACACCATCTTCTGAATGAATTGAAGAGATGTGTTGGATAAAAGAATGTCACTGGTGCTGACTCAATGGTTTTATTTTAAGGGTTGCATTTCCATGACCTTAGAAGACCCATGGGGAAACACACCCATCAGAAGGTTTCCTTTTGTTTCCAATATAGTTTTAGCCTGAGAAAGTTTTCTGAGTTCTGTGCCATACATAATTCAATTAATAGAAAGGAAAGGGAGATTTTAACAAGCCATTATTCCTTTCAATCTTTACAAATATTCCTATGTAAAAACTAGAGAACTGTGAGATAAACCATTGGTTCTCAACAGTAGCTGGGGGTCTTCAAGACATCACTAAGGAGCAAGACTTTTAGCTAAAGACCTATAGTTTTAGCTCTCATTGCCTGCATAACACAATAGATGCTGTGTTATTGTGCTTAAAAGACTCAAATTGTACATAAAATGCCTTATCTAAAAATAGACTTTATTGTTTGAAAGTGATGTCCCTTATTTTCCTTTCTGTGGGTATACTCTAAATTTCTGTCGCATGTTATTCTCCTCTTTATGCCAACTTGATGGTGGAGGTCTTGAGAATGGGCAAAAATGGTAGTGGGCCAAGTCTGATGAAAGGCTCTTGGATTGGAGGTTAAGGTTGAATTTTGAATATGAAGCAGGCAGATGTTTCCAAGGCATCCTCTTTATTTAAGCCTCCAGTAGTCTGAATCCACCTACTAGGTAGATTAGAGTTCAGTGGATCAGTAGGACCAGAAAGACAATACTCAGGGATTCAAGTCTCTAAAGACAAGATGTGTTCTTACTCTAGGTCAGGCCTGTTTAGGATTCTAGACTACTCTTCTCTATAATAAAGAATTAAGAAGGCTAGATAGGATGTCTAAGCATTTTACATTCTTCCTTCCTGTCAGACTAAGTGATCAGTTCCATGGAAAGAAACCCATCACAAGAGATCTTCTCATGTCTGAAATTTTCCAGATGAAAATCCTATAGTACTAAATCTTGAGATACCTTTACTGGTTCTCTGTAGAAACCATTTCACTGATAGATTAGAAGTCTAACATCAAAATCGAAGAATATTTTGTTATCTAAGACAATATTATATTTAATATAATTTAGGCTAATTTGCCATGAGAAAGGGCTTTTTTAAAAGATTTGTTTACATAAAATGGACTGTACCTCTTTAATTTATGAAAGACAGACAATAGATAGGCCAGAGCTAGAGAAAACACATGGCTGCCTTGCTTGTGTTGTGTCTCTGCCTGTAGAGTCAAGGCAGCCATGAACAAGAACTGGATGGTGAACCGGTTTTTCCTTTACTTTATCACCTAGAAGTGTCACACAGAAGTCTCCCAGAAAATAATCCCAAATACACACAGTTGTAAAAAATGCTAATTTATAATCTTTTCAAAATTTCCCTATTAAACCTTGGAGAGTTCCATCATTAGAACACTAAAGACAAATGGATATTAGGAAGCAACTAGTCACTGCCATAAACAAGGTTCTGAAAACAGAGGAGAGAGTTGAAAAATTTTTGTGCTACATTCAAACTAGTTTTGGAAATAGAATGTGAGTTTTTTGAGCCATCAATCATGACAGCTAGGTGGTAATTAAGGATCATCTAAATCCCAGCTCTATAAACTATATGGGTCATAACTCCACTTGGGGTCACAAAGCTGAATATGGGGTGCAACAAATCTAGCACCATAAACAGTTTTTTTTACCACATTGTGACCCAAGTCAGTTCAAACCCAAATATATAATGAACTGAAGACGATGGGGACAATTATATCATCTAACTATACTGGAACCCTGGTCCTAAACATACTACGGGTGCCCTTTGCTCTGTTCACACTGTCATGCCTGAACAGCCCCATTAACATTCCCTCAAATACCTCAACTCAGATTCCAGACTGCTATACATTATGAATTTCAATGCTTTTATGTGCATACAAGGGTTTCAGCTCTTACACCATCAATATGTTTTCATTACATAAATGAGAGACGTTTATATACTCCTGTTACCATTCTTTGGCATGTAAGTATCAAATCAGTCTACCATTGGATTGGATTGTGTTAGAATATTTGACTTTGAACACTGCTAATTGAGTTCCTTACTCAAGTTTCACAAGTGATCATTAAGTAAATTTTGCCTTGGGATTCAGACAGAATTTCCAACAACTCCTGAAATTGCCCTAAACACACACCTACCATTTTGTACTGTGTATCTATTCAAAACAGCATTTTCAATTGAGACAGTTACAACATCAAAATAAATTCTTTATGTAAAAATAAGCAAGTTCATCAATTTCATTAGTATTCAAAATTGCTTTTATTTTTAACAAATGGTAAAATTACGTGCATATCAAATAATTGTCTTAAATTTGCTCTTCAGAACAGTAAATGTTTGATTTGTGTACCTTTTTTGTATACCTACAGACCCAAGTTTACTAGTAGTAAAGAAGACTTGATCTATCTCAAGTAAGTACCTTGATTCATGATGTATCTAAGAGAGAAAAGTAATATCACAAACATCCTCTTATCAGAGTCAGGTAAAGCTGAGACTGGTCCATTAGTTCAATTCTCTACCCTAAAGCATATAGACTTAGCACAAGGCATTGCTGTAGATTCTCAGTAAAAACCAGATGTAATGAGAGAGGAGGGAAAGAACGAGAAATATAAATGAAAAAAACACAAAGGAAAAGGAACAGAGAAGAATAGCAGAAAAGAATATCTGAAAACTCTGGCAGAGGTGTTATGGTTCTTAGCCTCTCACCTATTTACCTGTCTCTTGTTTTGTCTTCATCCTTGCCATAGTTTCATCAGGGTATTGGGACATCACTAGCAGAGACTGAAGTTTGGCTCTAAGTTGATAAGACAAGGCAGTGCACTGATAAGACAAGGAAGCCCCACTGTTCTTCCATGAAGGATGCAATGGTTCTTACCATTGATGGTAGTAAATATGGCAGTGGATGCAAAGATGTTGTAGTCATCACATCATGGTGAGGGAACTTCTCTGTATGAGTAAAATTTGGTCACATGTGGAAACCCACAGAGGTTTCCTAGTGAGATCTGAGCTTGCTTTAGGGCTGCATAAGGGGATGGATTGTCCACATGCATGGTTACCAGGTGTTTGGGAGGGTGTGCACTTGGCTGTGCTAGAGGGAGGTCTTTTGCTCCACCCCTTGGCATTCCTTTAAAAAGCCCTTTAGAAAAGACAGAAGTGGCTGGTGGATTAGGATCCAGGCCCCTCCCAAGGCTATCCTCTCTCTCTCTCTCTCTCTCTCTCTCTCTCTCTCTCTCTCTCTCTCTCTCTCTCTCTCCCTCTCTCTCTCTCCCCTCTATATTTTTATCTAAATCTCTTAGCCCTCACTCTTCAAGAGTACCCTAGGGGAAAAAGTGGGGGAGGACCCCCACATTATCAGAAGTCAAGGTCAATGAACAAAAGTCTTAAAAGGAGAAATGGGCTATATTTGGGGCTAGATCAGGGATGAAAGAGGCCTTGATGAGTGATTTCTTATATACCTGGCCAGTAAAGAAGCTCAAAATATAGTAACTGGCCACTCCAACTACTACCTCTTTCTAAATGAAATATTGTCTCACTTACATATAAAACATTTAGATAGAGAGAGACTGACTGGAGACAAGCCACAACTCAATAAATCTATCCCTTTGTCTCAGATTCCCCTGATGTATGGATCCTGTGGTAAACTGTAGATCTGAGTCCTGGAAGATTCATGTTGGTAGAGAAGGGAAGAGAGATTGTTTTGATTTTGAGGAAATAAAAGAAGGTATGGCATACAAAAGGATATAGATTTTTAAAGAGGAAGCATTTGTTATCTTAAAGGAATCCCTAAATATTTAGATTCATTCATCTGAGTCATGGAGAGAACACAGAGACTTGAGGGGCAGCTATGCAATCTAGCTATCTAGATTGTTGATTAGGGTCCTGGATTTGTCCAAACTGGTCATACTCACACAGTCAGTGCCATGCAAGTGAAACAAATTCCAATAGGGGGATAAGGAAGCAGAAAGAATATTTGACAAGAAGTGATCCACAAGGTTAAATGTGCCTATACTTCTCAGTTGCCTACAATAATAGCTGCTATAAACACCAGTGGTTATGACATCTTCTCATTGCTGTAGGCACTTGACTTGAAATACTTTTGAATGCTATTATCTCCACATTTTAAATTAAGAAACTGGACAAGGTAAATAAGCTTCTTGGTGCTATGAAACGTAGGAGCTGCAGTCTGAACCCAGTCTTCTTGGCTACTCAGCCTGTCTCCCTGACCACAAAACTCTTCTGCATGTCAATACTATTGCATTGTTCTAGATTGTTCATATTCACTGATGATTTTTCTGTAGTGTATTCTTATTTCCCAAGGACAAGTATAAGTTCTTTAAAGAAAAGAATTTGTGTTGATTTCCCTCTGGAATTTATCTAGTGCCAAGAATATCTTGTGATTGATGAAATATATGTAGTTATACCCTCGGAATCCATTTGAAAATTCTTAGCACTTTACGACTCAGGACAAATTTGAGATCATCCTCTCCAATTTTATTTTTTAACTTAACAGGTAAATTGCCCATCGTCTCAGGTCCTCGGAGCTAAGGGCATCTACTTTCATCCCATTTCCTTGGCTGAGGTGCCAGGGCTGCGCCCATCAAGAACTGGGCTACTGTAATATCATTCTGACCCAAGCTGACATCAGTGGGTGATCCTCGCGGCACGAGGCTCTTTGCGGTGTTTTTCTGTTGGCAGCATTTCACTTTTCATTTAGTTTTCATTGTCTACTCGCTGGGATATTGCATTGCTGAGAGCTAAGATTAGTTCCTTGCAGAAGAACGGGTAGGAGTTTATAGCAGGCTCTGGTAGAATCATTACCCATTCTTCTCCCGGCACTGCCTGGACCAAATGCCTTGATTCGTGACTGTCTGCAAAAAGCAATGCTCAAATCCATAAGCCTATTCTTTAAGATGTAGCTTTCTAGATGGGGAAGAGAAAGTAGAAAATGTTGCCTTTGCAGTTATTTTGGTAAAGTGACCTGAGACCAGAAAGGGCTCACAATAGGTATTTGCTGAAGGAAAGTGTGAATTGCGGTGTTTTCAGAATTCTCCATAAAGGAGATGTCATTCCCCAAAGACTGGCTTTCTGCCAAAGGCAATTTCCTTGTACTTAATTCTCTGCCACCTTTTTTTCTTGCAAAAGTCACCATTTCTAGCATATGTTTATTCTCCTAGGCTTCTGATTCACTCCTGAGTCCCTTACAACTGCTTCTGTGTAGGTTAAAATTAATGAGAAACTGGGATGAAGAGTGGACAGAATGTCCTAAAGCACAGGACTGGTAGCTTCTAAGCCTCAATTTGATGTCTCCATGTAAAAGAGACCTTGAAAAGTTGGTAAAAAGTCTTCAAATGGCCCAGGTCTCTTGTGAAAAATGACCTTCTTTCTGTGGCAGAAATGACCACATTTTGTACCTCTCTCATATCGTAAGCTTGATAGTCTGTGTGGTAATATTGTGGACCCTAATAAACTTGCCTGAGGATCAGAGGACAAAGCCAGCCACTAGATTAGACATAGAGGTCAGGCAGTGGTGGCACATACCTTTAATCCCAGCACTTGAGATCTCATGCCTTTTCTTTTTAAACCCAGGAAGTAATATGGTAGGACACAGAAAGTTGTAAAAGGCACGAGGAAGCAGGAACTCACTCTCTTTAGGCTGAGGATTTCATAGAGGTAAGAACTAGTGGCTGGCTGCTCTGCTTCTCTGATCTTTCAGCTTTCACCCTGATATATGGCTCTGGGTTTTTTTTTTTTTTTTTTATTAAAAGACCATCTAAGATTCAAACAACAAGTCTAGCCACAAACAACTAGACTAAATATAAAAACATATCTGCATACCAGATGTACCTTTAGGGAACATAAAATAAGGATTAGTTAGGGGGAAAAACTAGAGAGTATAGAAAAAAACCTATTTGTTCATTTCATTAAAAAGAAGTAACCCTTTGAGGTGGCACCCTGTATTATTTTGGAGCAGTTATAGCAGTGTGCAGTTTTGATAGTTCAGCCTAACAAATGCTTATTCTATGTCTTATACATAGTTCTGCATTAGGTTGTTACTTGGGGACCCAAATTTTACTTCTTCATAGCTACTTAATGGATCCACTTAAATGCACTTGAAAGGGAAAAATAAAAAGCAATATTTGGTAATCATTGTTCTCTGTTCTTCCAAAGATCTAATAAATACTATATCTGTCCTAATATATAATATATATTATTATTAGAAAGCCAGTTCAAGTTAAAAAGAAGAAATAAATAAATAAATGAATGGAGGGAGAGGTAGGGAGGGAGGGGAGAGGGGAGGGGGAGGAAGGGAGGGAAAGAAAGAGAGAGAAAGAAGGAAGGGGGAGGGAGAGAAAGAAGGAAGGAAAGAAAGAAAGAAAGAAAGAAAGAAAGAAAGAAAGAAAGAAAGAAAGAAAGAAAGAAAGAAAGAGAGAAAGAGAGAGAGAAAGAGAAAGAGAAGAAAGTCAGTCAGGTAGCTACTCTGTTCTATTTCCTCAGGGACCCTCTGAGGAATTAACATTTGGCCACTTGTGATGGCCATTTTCAGGCTAATGCTATAAAGCCCATACTTGACCTTTCAGTCTAGAACATAACTGAAACTTATATGCCTTTTGGTGTAGCTACAAAGTAGTAAAAACATCCATGGATTTGGGTCCCCAAGTAACAACCTAGTGCAGAGAACTATGTATAAGACATAGAATAAGCATTTGTTAGGCTGAACTATCAAAACTACACTCCCTGAAGACCATTAGTTAATACACCGTGAGTCGGGGGTCCCTTGGGGCACAGCTTTATTGCTCATAATGGAACTTATCATCCTTCCGCCATTCTTGGACCATGACAGTGGATGTCTTTTTGCTGAGATAGCTCGAGCTCACCTTTGTTACAGAGCAACTTGCAGGCACTTAGCTGATGAAATTCTCCTCTTCCCTTCCTCTCTGGGACCCATTAGAACATTTGGGTCTAGAAATACCATCCAGCTGCTTCCTGACTTGAAAGAATCAGCAATGTTCAGTCTCCCTGTCCCTTTTTGGATATATCCTAAGTCCATGGGGGCCCCTCCTGGGTACATTATGTGTTGCCTTTTCTAGCACAGTACTGAGTGCATGGTTATCCAAATGATAAACTCAGGATGATCACCCAGCCTCTAGGCAAACTTAATCAATTGCTCTATGGATGGATATAGAATCTGATTTTTTTTTTGGGGGGGGGGGACAGGAAAAAGATTTTGGATTTAATTTACTACAATATTTTTACCACTCAGAAAATGAAGAGATTGAGGTATGGGCATGTTGAATAACTGTCCTAACACCAAACCGCTACTTAGCAACGAAACTCGTTACCTTTTTGAGTTGTTTTGACTCTGAGAACTTCTCAGGGGGATTGGGGACAATGGAAGCAAATATAAAAGAAAGGAAAAAAAATAAATCACAAATTCTTTTCAGATTTGCTTAGCCTTTTCTCTTGTCTTTTGTGAACATATAAATCAAAGATATTATGCCAATTAGAACTCAGGACACAAATTAGAACAAGAGCATGTCTGAGGACAGGTTGAGGAGAATAGACTGTGTGGAGCAACCCTTCTCTCTGTTCCAGAGAAGTCCAATGCAATAAGCCCACCAACAGCATCAGCCAACGTAATTTAGAATCAATTCAGGCAGTCCCTTGGTGTTTACAGGTAAGTGCTCAGAGAGAGCAATTTCATCTCCAAGAGGTGGAAGTAAAGGCCTGATATTACAAAACCACTTAACTTCTTTGGGGGGATTCTTAAGAGATGAGTTAGCATAAAAAAAAATTATTACAGTTTCTGTTGAGTCTCATCATACCTATACCAAGTGGGCCTGGCCATTTTCATTGACTTTATAAAACAAAAGTTATAGAGTGAATGGTGGCAGGTTGCATGAATCCTACTTGGTCTTATAATAAATAAAATAAATACCCAGAGCCAGATATCAGGGTCAATGCTGATCAATCAGGGGAAACAAGCCATAGCCACTTCTCACCTTGCCAACTCCTCAGCTGAAAGGGGAAGATCCTGTCTCCACGAATCCTCAGACTGGATGCCAGAGTCCTCAGCTGAAAGAGCCCCAAACTCCTGTCTCTTCCTGCCTTTATTCCTTTCTCTGCCCAGCCATGGCTCCTTTCTCACCCTACCTAGCAATTGAAGGCATGTGATTCCCAATGCTGGGATTAAAGATGTGTGTCACCACTGCCTGGCTCTGTTTCTCTCTCTCTGTTTCTCTCTCTCTGTTTCTCTCTCTCTGTTTCTCTCTCTCTGTTTCTCTCTCTCTCTCTCTCTCTCTCTCTCTCTCTCTCTCTCTCTCTCTCTCTCTCTCTCTCTCTCTATCTCTGGTTTTTTGAGTCACGGTTTCTCTGTGTAGCTTTACACCTTTCCTGGAACTCACTCTGTAGCCCAGTCTGGTCTCGAACTCACAAAAATTCACCTGGCTCTTGTCTCCTGAGTGCTGGGATTAAAGGCATGCACCAACGACTGTCCGGCTCTGTTTCTCTTTTAGACTGGATTAATCTTGTGTAGTCCCAGGTGGCTTTGAACTCACAGAGATCCAGATAGATCTCTACCTCCCAAGTGCTAGGATTAAAGGTGTGTGCCACCACTGCCTGTCCTCTATGTTTAATCAAGTGGTTGGCTCTGTCCTCTGATCTTCAGGCAAATTTTATTTGTTAGAGAACAAACAGAATATCCCCACAGTGACATTCATTAATAAACTCATAAACTTATTGGACACTTACTCTAAGCCAGTGGTTCTTGATCTTCCTAATGCTGCAAACTTTTAAAATAGTTGTGGTGACCCCCCCCAACCATAAGATTATTTTCTTTGCTTCTTCATTATTGTAATTTTGCTACTGTTATGAATCATAATGTAAATATCTGTGTTTTCCAATGGTCTTAGGTGACTCCTGTGAAAGTTTTTCTTTGACTCCCAAAGGTGTTGTGACCCACAGGTTGAGAACCAGTGCTCAAGCAGACTTTATACTAGCTGCTCAAGAAATGCAGCGGACCAGCTGCTTTCCTTGCAGTGCTCAAAATGCTAAGAAATCCAAACATCTGTTCTTCCCGGGTCTCTGCAGTCCTGGCATCCAGCCTCATCAGCAAATTTTGTTCATATTGACTTGTCCACTGTTCTAGTGAGGAAGTTAAAGTTACAGGTCTTGAAATGGAAGCATCTGCTAGAAAGCCTAGCTCTAGCTTCCTCACAAGCTCTACGGCTTTTGATGTACCTTTGATACCTAACAGACTTCGGTATCCATTATCGACTGATCTATAATAGTCACCCTCCAAAATCACAAGACTGAGCAGAATAGTCACCAGTTATTATTCTCAGGCATGCGGTGTTAGCAGTGAGGACAGCTTATCTGAGAACACCTGCAAGCCTGGTTTTGTGCTTGTGTGAGGGAGGAAGCTCCAAAAACTCCTTGTCTATAGTGTTGGTTTAGATAATGTCATTAGAGTATGAACTACTTGTCCTTTGTCAATGACAGTTGTTGTGATTAGTATTTACCCTTTAATATTTGACTGACTTGGATGGACATTACCTTTGTCTGATGTCTCCTTTTGTCTCACACTGTAGAAAACTCTATTTTCTTAGATTGGACCACATTTTGATTATTGAAAGGGGTCTAGAGTTGCTTTCTGATTATTGGACAATCTCTTCACAAACTCTAAAGAGCTCTTTGCCTATGACTCTGCACATTCTCTACTTGGGCTCTGCCTCTTGGATACAGTGATATTGGAGTACTCATCATGCCCTTTGGTATGCCCAGGAACTAAAGTGAACAATGGGCAGCATGGAAGTTGGTGACGTGGCTTCTATGGAAAACAGATGGTGTATTATCACAGCTCATCCTCAGAACAACATGAAAAGTCATTTTCATTGTCCTTCTTCAACAGACACAAAAGTAGTGGACCAGAACAAAATTGTGTTTTCAGATTTTATGAGAGTTAAAAATACTCCTTTCCCTGTTCAAGTTCTGCTGTGCGGTGGTCTGTATGTCAAATTGCTCTGATTGGTCAATAAATAAAATACTGATTGGCCAGTGGCTAGGCAGGAAGTATAGGTGGGACTATCAGAGAGAAAAGAAAGAACAGGAAGGTGGAAGGAGTCACTGCCAGCCACCACCATGACAAGCAGCATGTGAAGACGCCGGTAAGCCACGAGCCACGTGGCAAGGTATAGATTTATGGAAATGGATTAATTTAAGCTATAAGAACAGTTAGCAAGAAGCCTGCCACAGCCATACAGTTTGTAAGCAGTATAACTCTCTGTGTTTACTTGGTTGGGTCTGAGCAGCTGTGGGACTGACGGGTGACAGAGATTTGTCCTGACTGTGGGCAAGGCAGGAAAACTGTAGCTACAAAGTTCTCCCTCAAGTATTAATTAAGATATATGTAAAAGGGAAAGAAAGTGGAAAGCTAAATGCCAGGACTAATATTTATAAATGTGAGATGGTGAGGAAAAGAATGGAAATGCAATGCAAATAAGTGAGCTAAACACAGCGTGAGCTATGCAGTGCCCTGGCAAGAAGACTGACTAGAAACAACTTTTTCCTCCAACATAATATTTTTATTAATTATTTGGGAACTTTGTCCAATGAACCCCAATAATACTCACTTCCCATTCTTCCAAGGTCCACCCTCCCACCCTTGCACACCCCCCTCCCCAAAAAACCAACCAAGTCCAATTTGTGTTGGCCATATACTCATTAGATCATGGCCAAACAACTTCTAAAGCAGTTTGCTTTCTTCCTTTCTTTGTGGCACAGATCAAATCTTCCAGAGTAGATCACTTATTAAGAAGAAGCCCCCACACATACAAGTCCATAACAACAGCTGTGAAAGTCACATTGCAGAAACATAAAGAGGCAAGGGAGCACGACTGCTCTAAACAATGATAGCTTCTCAACTATCAAATGGAAGCACTAGATGAAGAATCCAAAAGTTTTTGGGTAAAAATGAACAGTGCCCTGAAAGAGGATGCAAACAGGTTAAGTTAATCGAGGAAATAGAAAAGTCAACAACATATTGGGAGAAAAGTCAGCAACACAGACAAGAACATCAGCAACAGTGATTGAGGGGTGGATGTACGTGCATGTACTGAATATCTCACTGAACAGATAAACAATATGCAAGTTTCTCAGCAAGTCAAGGAACCTTACCTAGAATAGACCACATCCTAGGTTACAAATAAAGCTTACCAAGTACAAAATAGGTAAAAATAACTTCTGCTATTTTATCAGACAGTAGTCAAAGTGCAAAAGAAATCATTAAATCAATAACAGGAAAAGCTATAGTACTACACAAATACATAGGAGCTTAATAATACATTTCCAAATTTACTGGTCATTGAAGAAATCAAGGAGGAAATTAAAACATCCCTAGAATCAAATGAAGATGAAAACCAGAACTTTTAAGAAACAGAAAATTCAATAATAAGAGGCATGTTTGCAACACTGAATGTTATATCAAGAGTCAGAAAGATCCTGTATAAATAACCTAATGATGCACCTCAAGTCCTAGAAGAGCAAGAAATAATAAATGTTAGGGCAGGAATCTATGAAATGGAGGACTGAAAAAAAATGCATAGAATCAGTCAAAGAGTTGGGTTTTTTTTGTTTTTTTTTTGTTTTTTTTTTTTTTAAGAAAAAAATATTGGCCAAGCTCTGACTAAAGCAACTAAAAAGAAGTGTGAAAAGACACAAATTCATAAAATTAGAAATAAATGGGGGAGAATAATGATAGATTCCAGAAGACATTAGAGCACACTTGAGAAGTCATATTCTAAAAAAAAAAGTAGGAAATCTAGTCAAAGTAGATAAGTTCGTGCACACATATGACCTACTAAAACCAAGAGGCTTTAAACTACTTAAACAGATCTATAGCATACCAGTAAGATTGAAATAGGAATAGCTTTCAAAGGAAGACGCAATATTTTCCCCAATCGGGTTGTGGAGACTTGGTGGATAAAGTGCTTGCCACAGTCTTGAGCGCCAGAGTTCAGATCCATGCCACTCATATCAAAGCAGAGCAGATGTGGTAGCTACTTATCACCCCAGCCCTGGAGAGGCAGAGACAGGATCACCGATTAGCTGAAATTGGTGAGCTCTGGATTCAGAAAGAGACCCTACCTTGATCAATAAGAGTGATCAAGGAAGACACTCAAGGTCACCTTTGGTCTTCCACATATACATACACGAAACCTATACAAATGTGTGTATATACATATCTGTACACCAAAATATGAGAGAGAAAAAAAAGAATCTTTGCCTTTACATTTCTGTAATGTTCAGAAAACCTGGATGCTGTGAAATGATATGTGGCTATGGAAAAGGCAACATAAATGTTTCTCTCCTGCCTTACAGTTAGGAAATGGAGTATTTCTGATGCTTATAGATCTGGGTCCAATGTCACTGTCTTGATCATGAGCAATAGGGAAAATCCTCAGAGGCTATGAAATGCTTCTTGAACTAAGTCCTGCCTAGGTCTTTGGCTTTATATATATATATATATATATATATATATATATATATATATATATATATATATCATATGAAAATTTGTTTTTACACGGATTGGTCTTTGTTTCAAATTTACAATGGGCATAAAAAAAAAAAAAACCTCTACATGGCAAATATTGCCAACCAAGTCACACCATTAATACTGAGAGGGCAGAGCTACATGGTGTTTTGATTAGGAAAAGAAAGCAGAATAAATAACAGGCTGAGCCTGTCTACGGTATCAGAGAGCCTGAACTACACCACCTGACCGAGCAAATCTCCTCCGTTTGTGTTCATTTCCTTTCAGAGTTACAGTAGAGACTGGGAAACAGAAAGACGCCCACCAAAGAGGTCAAATCGCAACTCCAAACCAAGTGAAAGACGCTGGAGGAAGAAGGAAATGGAAGGAACAGAGGCTGGGGCAGCTTCTCAGCCCGTTTTCTTTTTTAAAGACAAACAGTGGCTCTGGGTATCTGCGTCATTCCCATGAATGTGACTGTGACTGCTGGAGGAGACCCCAGGTTGGGAGAAGGGGATGCCACGCCTGGTCCTTTCCTCCTCCCAAGGAGGGGGGGGGAGATGGCTGAGGGGAGAACTATGCATTTCAAGACACTCTTTCAAAAAAAAAAGTTAAAAATGTCTTTGGCTTTTTAAATTAATCACACAATCTTCAGATAGCTGTGCCATCCAGGGAGAACAGATTTGGGGATATTAGAGGAAGAGGCTTTTGGGGGGTGAAGTGACCTAGCTGAGGCACAAGTAGGTAAACTCCAGAGATGAAATTCATGTCAGTGTGATCTATTCTGGAATTGGTGATGCTTTCAGCAAAGAGCACCCGTTCTATACTTATCCATTTAAACCCTCCATTTATTGGCATTCTAAGCAAGAAATAAATTAAAAATACAAATGGGTCTTTGACAAAGGTCTCTCATGCATCCAAGACACACACAGAGCTTCTGCTATGCCGTTCTCCCTCTTGAGTGCAGAGGATAAAGAGAGAACTGTTCAGGAACATCAGACAAGCATGGTTCAGTGACAACGTTCTCTCTCTGCAGGCCTCCTGTGAGTTTTCAAAGCAGAGGGTGTGCAGTTCTCTTCACAGGTAGGCGTTCTGGGTCATCAGCTTCTCAGCTGCGGCAACTGGAATTGCTGGAGTGCGAGAAAAGCTGGAAATTAATACACCTCCTGGTGTTGGCCTCCTATCATGACCCTAGTATGCTGGCCAGAAAGGGACTGTGGACACACTTTGTAAATCACCCAATGTCAGGTCAGTGAGCTGTGTGGTCACATCTTATGCTGAAAGGGCTCTTGGGAAAGCACCAAGTGGCTTTATAGTGTTCCCTTCTTGGAAATGGAATATTGAGAGATTCCTGTCTTTACTACCTACTTGTGTTTCACATAGTTGAACAAAAATGTTAAGCAGTCAGCTCAAACATCCTGCTAACAGCAATGGACCCTCAGAAACATGTTCCTGTGCAGAGGCATAAGGCCCCGGGTAGAATAGTGTTACCCATATGTTCATGCACACACATAAACACTCGCACACACACACCTTATCCATCTCTGGAAATGTCATCTTTACACTTCCTTTTTATGCTTTTTGCGGGAGGCTTATACCATAGCACATGGTTGGTTTGGACTGAGGGACAAACAGCAACATTGTAAGGGAAACATTGTTAACCCTAATGGGACCAGGAAGGCAAGTAAGGAAAAGAAAGCTGCCCCTCAGCCTGAGTGGATCAGGAACACGTGACCGTCATCTAACAGGACCTAGGGGCTCCACGCCCAATCTTGTGTGTAGAACATTATCCTGCAGCCTTGCTAGTGAAAAAGCACTGAGCTAGGATGATTCCTTATACTGAGCAGTCCTTCCCCATCTTCAATCCAGAAAGCTCTCAATGTGCCTCCCACCCCTCCAGGATGCAAGCCTAGGAACACTTAAACCCTGGCAGGAAGCCACCAATCCAATGCTGAATTGTCCCAGAGAGAATGAGACACCTGGGAAATAGTGAAGCCCTATGGCAGTGCCTCCCTGACCCCAAGAAAATAAAATACTCAAAATAGGGATAGGTAGACATTGTTTCTTTTCAAAGAAGATTAAAAAAAAAAGTTGAGAAAAGATAAGCTCAGTATATAGCAAAATGCTTGTTTGCTATCTCTTGCAATTTCCTCAAGCATTATAGACCGCCAAGACCGCTTGTTTAATAAAGCCTGGCTTTGTACTCCAGCATCAAGATGGCCTCATCGTTAGTGCAGAGAAGCAGGACACTTTGTTCCAGTGCCGTCTTTCTGGTACATTGAAACCCATTTTCACTGTCAGGAGTAACTAATTCTCAGTCCCCTTTCCCCTCCCTTTTTTGTTTCTTTTCTTCCTTTTGTCTTTCTCTCTATTCGGACCCAAAAGTTATAGCTGTTTATTGATGTTCCTTCTTCCCCTTAAATCTTTGTTCTTCTTGGGACTGAGGAGACAGTTGAAGGGACCAAGTGTCCAAACATGGGGACCAGTTAGCATCCCCGAACCATGTGAAAGCAGGGTAAGTGTGGCAGCCAGCCTGTAATCTCAGCACTCACCTGGAAGGGGATCCCTGGGGCAAGCTGGCCTCCTGGCCAGGAGGAACTGCTGCAGGGATGCACCATGCCCTAGCAAATAGAGTGGAAAGCTGCAGCAGAAGATGCTGGGCACAAACTTTGAGCCGATACATAAGCATGTACATGTGCCAACACACTTGCATGTACACATAAGCACACACTGCATATACATGCACACACAAAAATAAATACGATTTGAAAACAAAACCCCATCTGTACATTTCCACTGGTGAACTTTCTTAGTTACCAAAAGCCAATGTCATCTCCCCAAAGAAGCAGATTCTCAGGGTCTTGGCAAAAGAGTTTGGCATTAGAAACTTCTTTGAGAGATAGACATTCAAAAGTGGCAAAAGACAAGAAAACAAATGACCAGTAGGTAGGTGTATTTCCTCAATCAATTTATCAGTTGATCGATAAAAGCCATCATAGACCACTAACATCTTAATGTGAATTTTAATGATTAAACAAAAGTCAATTTGTAAGCTCCACCCACTGCGTGCGTGCGTGCGTGCGTGTGCGTGTGTGTGTGTGTGTGTGTGTTTGTGTGTTTGCGCGTGTGCGCGCGCGCGTGCATGTGCGTATGTATGTTTATGTTTGTGTGTGCATGTTCATGAGTGTGTGTGTGAGATGGAGTGGATCAATTTTACTTCCTTTTGGAATAAAGAACTAGAAAGTGAAAAGTCAAATTTATATGAGTTAATTATACTTTGATACATATTAGCTAACCTAAAAAATCTGAGGACTTATTTTCCAAGGAGAACCACTTCCTAACTTCAGAAGAAGAGAGAGAAGGGGAGAGTGTGTGTAGAATGAGGAAAGATTCCCAAACAACACATCATGTGATTTGCCCCCCTATCATGAGTCTGTTTAATGTTTACCGATTTCTTCTAAAAGAAACAAGAAAAGACAAAATGCATTTTCTGTTTTTCAGTTGTTTAGCTCTTGGATAAACTTGAAATTCCTTCACAAGCTGCCCAGGCTTTATGCAAATTGACTTTCAAGTCTTAACCCATTCCATCAATATAGGAACTCTTTGTAGTAGGTGTTATCATCCTCTCTATTTTACATATGAGATTCTGAGGCAAAAGCTTTCCAATCAACTCATTCAAACTTCCAGAGCTTTGAGGAATCCACACCATCCTCCACTGCAGCTGCAGTGATGTCTTACCAAAACAAAATGCAAAAGAGTTATCCTTTCTCCACATCCTCACCTGCATTTGTTATTAATTCATTTTTATAATACCCATTTTAACAGAATGAGATAAAATCTCATTGTGATTTTGACTTGACTTTTGATTTTCACTAGTGGCTAAAGAAGTTGAGCATTTCTTCATAAATTTGCTGGCCAATTAAATTTCCCCTGATGATGAATATATATTCATGTCCTAGCCCATTTTTAAATTTGGTTATCTGAGGGCTTTATTATTGAATGGCAAGAAGGCAGCAAAAAGTCAAATGATTGATTGTGTTTCAAGGATGGTAGGTATCATTTCTCAATCAGCTTGTTGATTGGCCAGTAGAAGACATTCAAGACCATGAACATCTTTTATTGAATTTTTAAATTTCTTGTGTGGCCCCCTCGTTTGTTGTTGGATACATAGTTTGTAAAAACATATTTTCCATTCTAGAGGTTGTTGCCTTCTTTCTGCTGGATTTTCCTTTGCTGTATGAAAGCTACGTACTATGATATAATAAAGCATTTCTTATCATCTTGAGGTCTGAACTGAGATCCAGTTGGAAAATTATATTAGCATGAGGAGCAGACATCTGTCTACCTGTGATTATTGCTTCAGAAGTCATGATAGCTAAGATATGGAATCAACAGAGATGCTAAACAATGGGTAAGTCAAATATGTGATATATAAATGTGATTGAATACTAGTTAACCATCAGGATACCATGAATTGATTAATTAAAAAGGAACAATTAGCAGGAAGCAGAGATAAATTGATATCTGGAGCTCCCTGGCCAATGAGCCCTTAGATGAATTAGTGAGTTCCAATAAACTAAGAAACCCTGACTCAAAAACTGAGGTGGATGACAACTTTAAGAATCACACTTGAGCTGGGCAGTGTTGGCACATGCCTTTAATTCCAGCACTCGGGAGGCAGAGGCAGGCAGATCTCTGTGAGTTCGAGGCCAGCCTGGTCACCAAAGCAAGTTCCAGGAAAGGTGCAAAGCTACACAGAGAAACCCTGTCTCAAAAAACAAAAAGAGAGAGAGAGAGAGAGAGAGAGAGAGAGAGAGAGAGAGAGAGAGAGAGAGAGAGTGAGTTACCAGTATCTTAACATCTTCTCATGGAAGCATCTGGCAGCGTCTCTCTGCCTCAGCTTTCCACTTCCCAGAATTCTCCTCTCTCCTTGTCCCGCCTATACTTCCTGCCTGCCTACTGGTCAATCAGCATTTTATTTATACAGAGCAATATCCACAGCACTTCCCTTTTTCTTTTTTTTTTAAAGGAAGGTTTTAACTTACACATCTGCACATGCATACATACATACATCCAAACACACACACACACACACACAACTAAAAGTGATGATGAAGAAGATTCGGAATTGGAGAAGCTCTTAACATTTTCTAGGTGGTTGCATGTTACTTCTTATCATCATATGGGTACCCTAGGAGATGAAGGATTTCTGGGCACTAAGGGGAAAATGTGGCCTCCAGGGTTGTGATTGCTGGGATGATAGTGGCTCCAGCAACTATCATCATTAACTATGCTATTTCATCCTGTAGAGCAGTGGCTCTCAACCTTCCTAGTGCTGCTAACCTTTAATACTGTTCCTCATGTTGTGGTGACTCCCAACCCTAAAATTATTTTCATTGCTACTTCATAATTGTAATTTTGCTATTGTTAAGAATCGTAATGTGAATATCTGCATTTTTGATGGTCTTGAGAGACCTCTGTGAAAGTGTTGCTCAACCACACCAAAGGGGTCTCAACCCACAGGTTGAGAACCACTGCTATAAAGGAACTAACTGAGTAGCATTTACCCAGAATTGGATTTTACAGAACGACTTTTGGACTCAGAATCCCTTTCCAGTTCTCCCAGATGGCATTGTCTTAAGGAGAAAGGCCTCTCTGCTTGCTAGGTTTTTTTTCCTTCTTTTGTTATGTAGTTTAAAAAATTGTTTAGTTTTAAAATTGACATGCAGGTATTTTACTGTTATCTAACCACAATTATAGACAAATGGCTACATAGTTGTTTAATATATTATAAATGCTAAGAAATTGTTACTTATTAGTTTGACATGAGTTCTGTCTATAAACAGACAAGAAATAGATATTGATGACATGACAAAAAGCTCACTCTTTATGTTATTGAAATTAAAATATTTATTAGCAAGTGATAAAACTGTTTTGAAGTAACATGTTTAAAAGTGGGATTCCAGGGGAATCCAGCTCTCAAATTTGATAGAAATGAAGGGGAAAATGGATAAAATTCAGGGTGTGTTTGCATGTTTGTTGTGTGTCCACCCATCCATATTCCTTATTTCATTCATAGTACATTTGTGCCTAAAACTCTGAGATGCTTGAGAATCATAGGAGTGAGTTCCTCACTGAAAGAAAATGTAGGAGCTTGAGGGAGGGCTTCGTGGGTATGAAGGTTTGATGTGTAAGCATGAAGATTTGAGTTTGTGGCACCACAGAGATGCCAGGTATGTATGACTGCTGGAGAATGATAAAGCAGCATACCTGATATTCCTCTAGTACATGTCATACACACACACACACACACACACACACACACACACACACACACACACTATAAAAATTAAACACACACACTATAATCTATATATACTATATAATCTATATATACTATATAATCTATATAGTATTATAGCTATACTTATGTATTTTGTCCTTTATGAAACATACAGTGGGACATTTCTGGGTACCTAGATGTCTAGATCTGATTACATTTTTAATTTGTAAATAGCCCTGAAGATTCAAGAAAGTTTCTTTATGTATTTTCATGTATTCAAAAGTGCTAGCTACACAAAAGTAGATGCATATCTCCATCTCTGTGCTAATAGAGTACCAAATTTCTATTCATTGACATCTCTGGTACAGGCTTAATAAAGCACTTGCATGTTACTAACAGAGAAATGAAGAAATTGAATAAGATGTTGGGAGGTTCACCAACTCAGAGATGGAATTTGAATACATTTGGAAGAGATGTTTGTATACTTAGTCTTTTTACTCTGGTATCTATGGAAACAAATATATATATCCCCAAAATAGATCATTGTGTCCTTGACATTAGCCTAGCACACTGCCAATTTCTCCACAACACCTTCACATTTTCAGGATCTGAAGTCAATGTCTCCTCCCTGGAGGACAACTATCCTGAGGGAGAATGTCCTAAATATTGTTAATAATTTGATCCAATTAGACACTCCCCTCCAAACCATATGAGTCCACTGCCATGTTTTCAGGTCTTCCAAAAAGACCTGAATTTAAACCACCAACGTTTTAAAGACAAAAATGTGAAACAGTTACAACAGAAATCCCTTATTGGTTAATTTGGGGACCTGAAAGTCTGAAACTTTTAAGACAGTTCAGCAGGCTGAGGACCCAAGGTAGAGCTGATTTGGTAGCTTAAGTCTGTGAGCAGTTTGGAGGTAGAATTCCTTCCTTTTGTGGGTCTTCAGTCTTTTCACCCAAAGTCCTTACATGGCTAGTTGAGACTCACTTAAATTATGAAACATAATGTTTTATTCAATGTCTACTGATTTAAAAGTTAATTACGTCTTTTAAAATGCCTCCACAGCCATAGCTAGACACGTTTGACCTGACAACTGGATACCACAGCCTAGCCAAGTTGATGCTCTCCACTCTAAATTAACCATTATATATTTCTATAAAGGTCCATCTTATTTAAATAAGTCTTTCTGAAGTCTGTTAAATAAGCACTGTGGGGAAGGAAGTTTTTCTGACTTGGGCTAATCAAGATCATTGAATTGAAGTTAAGCCTTGTCTTGGATTACTATTATCTTTATTTTGCTCTAATTATTTTTCTAGCATTCCTGGGCATATTGGTAAAGAGGATAAAGTGAATGTGTCCTGTCCATATAAAACTAAAATATTATCTTACTACACTTACTGAGAGTGTAGCAAGAGAATTTTTCCAATTCCATAGAGCTCAGCCACTGTTTGGCAGTAATGCCTGAGTGTATGAGTCAGAAGAACTTAGAGAAATTCACTTTCTTTTAAGGGTGACAGCCTGAATTTCACTCACATCACAGAAATAAAAATATTTGATTCAGACACAGTGCAGTACACTCGAATTTAACATTTTAATTTGACTGTTCCTCTTACAATGAATAATGAACCAAATCCAGTGTGTGGAAACATATGGTAATGTCTCTCACACAAAACTTCTGTCTCTCACTGACTGTGAAAGTTAATAACAATAAAAACAGCTTTGTGGTGTTTTTAATAGTTTACATAATTGTTCCACATGTATCATTTCATGAGAATTTCTCAAAAGCCCCATGAGATGCCAGGAATATTATTGCCCTTTTGTAGTTAGGGAAATTGAATCTTGAGCTGGCTAACTGGTCAACCAAGTACCATATCATGGGCTGGTAGTCTTAAGCCCTGCAGCAGATCCAAATTGTATCTGTCCATTCTAGTGTTTAATTGATTACATAGAGGTGCCATGGTTCTATCATTCAGCTCTATTAAAGAGTAATTTAAAATACTTTAAACCACAAAGACCACATGTGCTTATTTTCAGAAATAAAAGAGGAACATGTGAATGATTCCATGTCCAGGCTACAGATCCGATGCCGGCAGCCCAAAGGAAAGGAGAGCCAGCTAAGGTTATAACCTCAGGCAGGGAGAAAGGTTCAGGCTGGGGTCATTTGAGCTGAAGTCACTGAATCATTTGTTTATGTTGCTTGAAAAGACAGGAGGAAAATTTTTTCAGTGTTTCCTTGCTTGGCTAATGAGTTGGCTCATTAAAAAGACATCCATATCTCAATGTTCTCTTCAGCAGGCTCTCACCTCTCAGCAGTGTGGTCAGTCTCGGTTGTCATGTACAGATCTGATATTTCACTTGTACTAGGTGGGGCTACTGCCTCAATCTTCCATAGATACCGCATCCATTCATGGCTTATATTAAGTCCTCACATTGGTAAACTGGAGCAGTTTGAGAATAGAAACCCATACCTTTGTGAAATGATGTTCAAAGACTGCTCTGCCAAGCTGACCTGGCTTTGTTAAAAGATTCCATCTAACATGACATCTTATGATGTTTATGGTGTTGAGCTTATGAAATAAAGATGTTGCTGTTTTTCAACAGTATATACTGAGAGCTTCCCATGCCCTGATCAGAGAACATGGCATGGTTTTATTCATTTAATGAAAAAAAAAAAAGACAACTTAGGCTATTATGATTTTTATTTTGTAGACGGACAAACTGTATCATGGAGAAGTCAACTGACCTGTGATTATAATCTAGTATTGAGAAATTCAATATCATAAAACCAAACAATTGTAGCTACAGATTTAGGATCTTAGCAGGACATATAAATCCATCTGCAGGCATGGCTAAAAAACTTTGTTTGAGCATCGCCCCTCCCCCTTTTAAAATTCCAGTGTAGTTCTTCTAAATAAGGTATCTATACTTCTTAAATAACAATACAGGACATTTAAATTTCAGGTCAACAACAAATGCCATTTTTTCTTTGGAGTCAGTGTCTCACTATGTAGAAGCCTGGTTGGTCTGGAACTATGTAGACCTGGCCCACCTTGACCTCATAAAGGTCTGCCTGCCTCTGGCTCTCAAGTACAGTAATTAAAGCTGTACACCACCATACCCCGTCTAACAAATACCTTTATTAGAATAAATGCAATACATATGTACTGTGGGATATCTTTCTGTATGCTGTGAATATGTGTTGCTCTGATTGGTTGATAAATGAAGATGTTTGGCCAATGGCAAGGCAGAATAAGGTTAGGCAAGAAATTTGAACTGAAGAGATGGGAGAGGAAAGGAGTGTGAGAGGAGACACCAGCCTGCCACCCAAAGAGCAACAAGATGCTAGCAGACCTATAATGCCACACCCACATGGCAACATATAGACTAATATAAATGGGTTGAGCTAAGTTATAAGAGCTAGCTAACAAAAATCCTGACCCATAGGCCATACAGTTTGTAAATAATATAACCTTCTGTGTGTTTACTTGGGATCAAATAGCTGTGTGAAGCAGGTGGGAGAGATTCATCCTGGGGCCAGGCAGGGCAGGAGAAACTTCCAGGTACACATAGCATTTTGTAGATACTTATTCTAAAAAAAAAAAAAAAAAAAAAAAAAATGTCAGTTATCTGAAATTCAAAATTAACTTAGTGTTCTGTATTTTGTTTGGGAATTTCAGCCTCTGCCTATTGTCACCACTGTTGATGAGCCCAATCCTTGCTACAGAGATGCTAGAATAGTTACTTTCCCGATTCCTGTGATCAGTCGCCTGACAGGAAGCAATGTCGGGTGGGAGGTTAGTTTTTGTAGTTAATTTTGGGTACAGTTCATCACGTCAGGGAAGGCATGGCAGAGTTCATGGTAGCAGGAGCATGGTGCTAGGTCTAGCATTCACATCTGGAAAGACCAGAAAGCAGAGAGCAGGGAATGGTGGTACTCAATTGACATTTTAATTCTTCCCTTTACATCCAGCACTCAAAGCCATGAGATGGTTTGTTCTACCTTCAGAGTGTATTATGTCTGCTCCGTCCAAGCTCTATGAAAATATTCTCAAAGATGGCGCCTCAAGGTGCGTCTTCCAGTTGATTCTAAATCCAGTTAATAATGAAGGTGAATCCTTACAGGTATAAGCTCTACTTTCTCATATTTACTTCATAATCCTCGTAAATTAACCTCTTCCAGCTATTTACAACCAAATTAAGCACCACAAATCTCTTAGAATTTGGAACATTGAAGTGTACTTGTTGCAATTAGACTATCTTGGTATTGTATTGCTCGATTAATATAGGTAACACTAAGTAAGCTAAATGCTCCAGGGTTTCTTCATTGGCCCACATTTTAAAAGCGTAGGTTCTCAAATCATCTCCCTAAGGTTGGCATCTGACCTATCTATGTCTGCGGTGCATTTGGCTAAGGAGAAAAGTAGAAGAATAAGGTCAGAGAGGAGTGAGAGTTTTTATGATTACTCATGGCCCCTGATCTGGAGGAGATGCTCGATTTGCGGAGAGGAGAGGGGATCCACCAGAGTTGATGCTGGCACAGCTACATGTTTAAAAACTTTATTCTGAAAATATTTTCTGACTTTTCAGAGGAAAATGAGGGAAAATGAAATTGCAGAAGTGGAAGATTAGTTTCCTGTCACATCTCAAACCTTCCCAACCTAGATAATTAAATTATACCTTCCAACAGAGCACACAAACACAATCTCAGGTGCTAATCTCCACATAATCAAGCATTCTATTATTAATGCCCTCTTCCCTTTTCTTGCCTTAATTGCTCATTGTTCTACATGTAGCATTGATTAGGAATAAGAAGAGTGTGTTCTGTCTAGTTGGCTTGTGGGGAAAGTGGCTATAAAAAGGCATTGAATCAGAAAGCAAGCTCTATCCAGCTGTGAAGTGATGTGTGGGGGGTCTATGTTGGAGGAAGCAAAGCCAGCCAGCTTGTTTAGTTTGAAATAACAGCATAAAGTTCCATATTCGCCTGTGAAACAAGCCTTCTTGATCAAACATGGTCCCAAATCTAGAAGGAGCTTTTCACATCAAAGATTTACACAGAACTTTACAGTTTGTACCATATTTTTATGAAAGAGTCACCTTGACCCATTTGAACCGTATATCTGTGAGTTGAATGTTTTTACCCAGACTTTACACATGCAAAGGGAGGCTCAGCAACATTCAGTGACTCTTGCTAGGTTACAGCACTCTACGATGAAGGCAAGATCTAAACACGGACACTGCAATTTTAAGTTTGATGCTTCCTATATTATATCCCACTGTTTTCTGTCAACAGTGGGCAATTTAGTGTCATTCAGCAAATGCTTATTGAGCAAATACCACTTCCTGTACTCTAAGCTATACATGGAGGACAAAAAAGAAACATACAGGTAGTCAGGTAACTATAGCAAGAGACCTCTGCTTGACTCTGATGTATTGTATCACAGACATATGATACTGAAGAAAGAGGAAAAGAGGCTGAGGAGGAAAAGCTATCTGGGAAGAGGGTGTGTTTCACTGGTCCTTTGAGAGAGAAAATACAAGTGGTATACAAGAAAAGAGAAATCGAATGAGAGTCTTCAAGGAGTAGCATGGTGGAGACCATCTTAGGGCTGAGTAAGATCTTGAGTTGAACATGTGAGTCAATAAAAATCCATTAGTTTATGAGGCATGAGGGAAGCAAGATCAAAATGTAAGCTTGGTTCACAAAAAGAATTTCATTATTTTTGCGTGCAAGAAAATTTCAACATTTCCCTAGAAGCTGCCATGGCATAAATTGGGTTCAAACTGACGTTTTATTCTCAATTGAAACAAAATTTTATATAATTCTTATTTGATTGCATCATATATAACTATAATGAAAGCAAGCTTACACCGAGACAAAAATACAGCTATCAGATAGAGACCACTAAGCTTTTTAAAAAATCTTTGAATTTTATGAATGTGTATAGCTTGTTTGAGTCATTCTGACCCCCTTCACTATCATCCCACAACCCATCACACTGAAACTCTCCTTATTCCCAAGAAATCCTCCCCCAACTCTACCTTTCATGTCAGGGGCAGGGACTACTGACTTTAATTAAAATTGCTTACTTAATAATGGATAAGAGATTACTTCCTGAGCACAAACAACTTTTCAGTAGCTATACCACCAATGAAATGACACCCCTCCCCAACAAACGTTTGCTGCCAGTCATCTTTTAGGAAGGGGTGGGGTCTTATGTGACCCTTTCTGTGCACAATGAAATGACAGGCACACTCCTGTGCAGGTCTCATGTAAGCGTCCACAGCTGTAGAAGTTCTCGAGGGCAATGGCTCTGTCATGTCCAGGAGATCTTTTCCTGGCACACTCTCTTGTCCTCTGGCTCTCGCATTCTTTCTGTCCCTTCTTCTGTGGCATTCCCTGAGCCTTGGAAGGCAGGGTAACTAAGCACTCCATCATCATTTACTGTTGGCACTTTAGCTAGTTCTGAGGTTCTGCCTCAAGAGTTTCTGTAAGAAGCTTTTATGAGGAAGGAGGGGAGAAGCATGGATCTATAGGTATAAACAAAAACACTAGACATCAGTTTAACAACATGTCCATTTAGCAAAACCACTACTAACAGGTACCTTTCTAAAGCCATTGACCTCTCCCTCTATGGTACTTTTAATGAGAATGACCCCTATAGACTTATGTATTTGAATGCTTGGACCCCAGTTGGTGGAACTGTTTGGGAAGGATTAGAAGGTATGGCCGTGATGGAGGAGATACGTCAAAGGGGGGCAAAGCTCTAAGATTTTAAAAGCTCATGTCATTCCCAGTAAGCTCTTTCACTCTTTCCCTCCTGCTTGTGTATTCGATGAAAGCTCTCACTACCGCTCCAGGGCCATGCTTGCTTGCCTGTTGCTACGCTCCCACACATGGTCATGGACTCACCCTCTATAACTGTAAGCCCTGATAAAGGCCATCTTCGGTAAATTGCCTTGGTCCTTATGTCTTCTCACAGCATTAAAAAAGTAACTGAGATGCTAGCCAGGGGCTGTTGGCCAGATTTAAAGTACCAGGCATGGGTTCCTAACAGTGAGGCAAACCTCAAAACTGATCAGATGGAAGTTGGTTCTCCCTCATCATAACCAAACCACTTTTGCTCCAGTGGGCACACCTGGCCTAAGTCAGTATTCCAGCTCAGAAGGAATATAACTGGAAAAGACTATTGATGGATTTCTACCCCCAGCAACATAGCCTCTTCTGGCACTATGCAAGTTAAACAACAATAAGGAAGTCTCCAGCCCAGTTCCATCTTGGTTTCTTTGTGTTCTGTATACAAAGTGTGTGATTCATGTCTTCAACAATAAATTCTTAGCATCAAATTCTGGTGAGCAACCAACTATAATGGCAAAAGATTGCATTGTTTGGGGGGTACTTCTTGGAGTTCATAGAAAACAGCCACTGAATACAACTGTTGGCCACTAACTATAAGTAGGAGTATGATTTTGTGTGTCTATTTGGTATGTATATGTGTGGTGACCCATAAAATTAAAATCAAAATCACTTAGTTGCTAGTACCTAAGGCTTCCTATCCAGGGTGGAGCTTTCATTCTCTAAGATACAGGCCAGACAGTATCTTGATTATTTCAAATGTCAAAGCTGTGCTCTGTATGTCTACAACTTAAGTGATCATTTGGAAAGACAAGGTTAATTAATCTGCCTGGTTTCTGGCTGTGGAATAACTGTGCATGCCCCCTGAGGTTTCTCTTGCTGTCATCTGTTATTTCATTTTGCAATGTTGTTGTTGTTTGGAGGGGAAAAGGAGAGTGTTAAGAGCAAGAAAATAATCTCCCGTGGATGCCTTGTGAATTATGCCCTGTTCTGTCTGTGCTGCCAGACTGGCATGCCTTGCCATGCTTTAGTCTCTTCTCAACGACTAACCAGGGAAATTGAGAGGAGGTTCAATTCTCAGCATTTAAGGTGGATGATGAAGCTGATGGAGAAAAGCACCTTTTTCTAGCTTCCCAAGATCCTATATCCATTCTCACGTCTTCCCCAAGTACAAGAAAACCTGCACATTCCCGTACCTATATGCAAATATTGCCTACTTGAAATATCAACCTCCGAAAGCAAGTGGCAGGGAGTCTAGACCCAATTCTATGGGTCCCAGGCTGCTGGGATATTTAACTGTGATTTCTATAATCTAACATGGATAAAATGGGACCCACAATTTCTGAGATTTCCAATGACTCAGTTATTGATTAATTTTTGTTTATTTTTTATAGGCATCCGGCACTCTCCCTCTCCCAAAGTATTGTGGTAGATTATTAGTAACTAAAGAAAGCAGAAAATAGTGAGCATAGGTTTTGATTTTATGCTTAAAGCTTAATTCCTCATGTGATCTTTTGTTATTTTATGTTCTTAACTGTGCTTAGAGTTAAACCCACAGTCCTGTGCTAAGCACCTCCTCTGCCATTGAAACATATTTGCAGCCCACTTGTGGTTTTGATCTTAGATCCAACACTTAACCTTCCTGTGTCTCATTTTCTTAATCTACAATCAGTCCATTATCTTCTAGCTATTAAATAAATTAAGATATATGTAAATTCCTATATTTGGCACAGAATGAAAAGATCATGAATTTGAGTATTTTCTTTTTTCATTTTTATGTTACAATATCCACCATTCATGGAATAACTTGACATAGCTAGAATAAAGGGTGGGAATGGTAAATGTTAATTACAGGTTCAATGAATAAAGCCACATGAAAATTAACATTTTGATGGTGATATATCAAAAAAGAATTTACAAAGCTGAGAGTACACTACCTTTTAATGTCTGTATGATATAAATCCTTTCATTCAAAAGCCTGGAGACCTCTTCTAATGGCAGGTTGTCTCACAGAATTTATAATATGTGTAACGCAGTCCTGTGAATCACCTGGCCTCACCACCTGTCACTTGCTCAGTATTGTTGACATGAGGGATCTGCTGATATCAGCAGTCTCTCTACTACTGGTGAAAGCAGGACTTGGCTAGTTTCTGCCACACTTGTTCTACTAAAATAAAACCCATCTTAAAAAGACCAGCATCATTTTTTCTTTCTTTCTGAGAGATGATATACTTCATATGCCCTTTATGAAACAGGATGAGTATATGTTATTTGTGTGATGCTTTTTTAAAGTCTCCTAAATCGGGATGGCAGTATCGGCTTTCATCCAAAGACACTCTCTCCTGACTTCCCTTACTATGGAAACCTAGATTTAAAATCCACAGACTTTGCCTTCAATAGAAGTTATCATTTGCCTCAGTGCGCCGGGAGGAAGCTCCTTATCCAATCCTGTCATCGTCTCTACTGTCCCTGTCAGTGTGTGAGTGTAGACCTCCCGCAGCAGACCTCATCAAAATTCATCACCATAAGAACTTCTTAAGGAGTGCCCACTGTTCTCATAAAGAACCAGAGTCCAGCACACATCACCCATGTCAGGTGCATCTAAACTCTAAACAACCATCTAAAACTCCAGCTCTAGGGAATCCAATCCCTCTTCTGGCTCCCTCACACCACCACCACCACCACCCACACACACATGCACTAAATATTTTTTAAACATTTTAAAGTGACCATCCAGTCCATTCTCCACCCAGTTGTTAGTTTCCCAAATCCAGCTGTGTGCTTTAAGTACTATCAGGGTACATCAGAAGGTTTCCTGTCTCCTAGGAAGAGCACCAGAAAGCTGCTGAGTACTTGATGCAGTCTCTATTTCCCTCCTACTAACCTTACAAGCTGCATGCCCACCATGGGCCCCAAGTACATTATTCCAACTAGTTGCATCCTTACCTGTTCCATATAAGCCGTGTATTTCAAATGATCCCTGCTATGCAGAACATATCACCCAAATCTTCCCAGGGAGCACATCTTTGTCTTTAAAAAAATATTAATCTTTAGTGTGTGTGTGTGTGTGTGTGTGTGTGTGTGTGTGTGTGTGTTGCCTATGTGAAGCTTTGTGTACCACATGCCTACAAGAGCATGTGCCTGGAGAGGTCGGAAGAAGCCTCTGACACTGGAAATACAAGTGGCTAGCAGCCAGCATGCACATGCTGGGAACCCAGCTTGGGTCCTCTGAAGGAGTAATGTGCACTCAGCCTCTTAGACATCTCTCGTCCTACCTCTTCATCTTTCAGAAGACGATCTAAATCTTCCCTCATCAGCAGCAGGTTGTCAAGCCATGTCTATCCATTTGTACCATCATCTGCACCTACTTTTGTGATGTTGTTTAAATGTGTGTGCTTTGATAATGAACAGGGACGATTACAGTCTAAACCATGTGCCGCCATATTGTATCATAATTCATGCAGACCTGTTCCTTCACTGTTTTTACTGATTTATTTGTAAATTGTCTATGCTAGTCATTTGCCTTCTTTTTCTCTTCTATTGCGAATATTTAAAAAACCAATTTGAAAGAGCTCTTTATGCATCCAGAAAATTTTAATCTTGGTGGCACACGCCTGCCTACCCAAGCACAGGGGTAGGCTTGAGGGGAGTTTAAGATGCTGGCGGTGAAAGGCATGCTGGTGGTTAGCTTTCCTGGCTTCCAGGACGCTGGGGGAAACTCTTCGCCAACACTGTGACTTGTGGCTGCCTATTCAGTCCCTCCCTCGTGTCTTCCTTCCAGTGTCTCATCTGGTGTGTGCAACTCTGTTTCCACCACTCCTTGTGTGCGCACACAGTGTGCAGCCACATGCTTTGGGGCTGGGGAGATGGCTCAGAGGCTAAGAGCACTGGCTGCTCTTCCAGAGGACCTGAGTTCAATTCCCAGCACCGACATGGTGGCTCACAACCATCTGTAATGAGATCCGGTGCCCTCTTTGGGCGTGTAGAAAGAACACTGTACACATAAATAAATCAATTTTTAAAAAAAGAAAAGAAAAGAAAGCGAAAGGAGAGAGAGAGAGAGAAAGAGAGAGAGAGAGAGAGAGAGAGAGAGAGAGAGAGAGAGAGAGAAGTGACAGTTGCCATTTATTGCCCATGCCCTGCTCACTAGGCTCTAGAGTAGTGATTCTCAACCTGTGGGTTGAGATCCCTTTTGGTCATGTGTCAGTCATCCCACAGATCAGATATTTACTTACATTACAATTCATAACAGTAGCAAAATTAGAGTTATGAAGTAGCAATGAAAATAATGTTATGGTTGGGGGTCAACACAACATGAGGAACTGGATTAAAGGGTTGCAGCATTAGGAAGGTGGAGAACCAGTGCCGTAAGGAAACGATAAATCTAAGGCACATATCACTCACAACTGACATGAGAGAGGAGGCACAGAGAGTCTGAACTGCTGAACTAATGAATGTGAAGCCTGGTTTCCAACCTGTTAATATGATTCCACACTCCCAGCCAAATCCTTCAGTGGGAGAGACACACTTAGAGCACATACATAAATGCAGAGTCAAGGTTTTCTGGTACCTAATATGGAAATAGCAACAACCTAAGAGAAGTCCCAAGAATTCCAGAAAAGTGTACTCAGGGTTATGGTAACATAACTGACTTCTGAGATCTTTCTCCCCCAGCTACAGCCAGGACTCGCCATATGAACTGAAATTCAGAAGACAAAAGCCTCCATCCAAACATCACAGATTCCCATCTTTGTGACCAAAAGAAAGTCACTTCCGGGCCAGGGTCTTGTCTGCAACATTGGGAAACTACCTTGTTGTGTTTGGATCCTGCAGCCTTGCCTGCCATGGTGTTTATTTACAATCGTCATTTTTCTACAGAAGGAAGGCAGCACCAAGTGTACAAAGAGCGTTCCCAGTGTTTATTTCTGTTTCGTCACGGTTTAGCAAAGTGATTATTTATTTCTGTGACTTAAGGGGAAAAAAAAAGATAAAAATCATCCTCCTTGAAATACAGGAATCATTTCACAGCTTCCCTTCCTTGCAACTGGGGTTTTCTCTCCAGGCTGTGAAGTTTCGCACCGCTTCTTCTGTGATTTGCTCCTGACTTGGACAGCAGGCCAGGTTTTCTGTGGGCGTGGACATGATGCTCCTTTCCCGGGGAAGGGCTGACCGGAAAGAAATCTTGTCTCTCTCTGTTCTCCGTGGTAATCTCCAGAGTTAGCCTTGTCTCAGCATTTGGGGAGGGTTTATGGGTGCTCTGAGACTATTTCCATTCTCACTTTGGGGGAGAAGTGATTTAAAATCTCTGCTTCCAAAATTGCCGTCGCCGTGGGCCTTCTTTGTGGGAACTTTTCGTGAGAGGGAAGTTCCGTGATTGATTGTGCCCACACAATGAGTTCTTGGAACTCATCTGAAGCAATCCACCACCTGGTTAGTAAGCCGGAGATAGGAGGTCCGCTTGCTCGCTGTAAATATGTCCTATTGAGCAGAATTAAAAGCATCAACGGGAATCAGTGTCTCCCCTGGGCCCACGTGGTGGTACATGTCTGTCACCCCAACCCACAAGAAGCAGAGACAGGAGGACCCCTGTGAGTTTGAAACCAGCTTCATCTACACAATAATTCCAAGCCAGTCAGTTACTTAGTGAAACCCCACTAAGTAATAGCCATACACATACACATAAGATATACACACATATGCCAAAAGATACCCAAAGGAGAATCAATCTCAACCTCTCTCTCTTTCTCTCCTCTTCTCTTTTCTCTCCCTATCATTCTCTCTTCTATCTCCTCCTTCTCTCTCCTTTCTCTCACTCTGTCTGTCTGTCTCTCCTGTCTCCCCACTCCGCCTCCTGTACCTCTCTTCTGTTCCCTCAATCCTTTCCTCCCCTGCTGATAATGTCACTCTCAATATTTCTCCCTCTTTCCCCTCTCTCTTAATGTCTTAATTCTGAGCTATAAGCTATTCTACTGGGGAAATTATTAAGGCCACTCCACGTAGTTCAAAAGGAGATTTATTTAGTGGCGTAACTTACAAATGAAGGGGTAGGTAGGTTGCAGGTTCTGGGAAAGACACAGCGCAGTCCAGCGGTGTTCTCTGGCGAACTCTCCTTGGTGTACTTCTAGCACCCAGGGTCCAGGAAAAAGGAGAGCGCAGCGCTTCCCGATCTCAGGTCTTCAGGGTCCTTCCTTGGCCCCGCCTTGTAGGCGTGATAGTTACCGAAGCCTCAGTGGGGGTTGGAACGTCCAGACCAAAGCTTGAATGGCTACCCACTACACTATTCCAATTCCTTAATGATTTGGTCTAGCCTTAAGTTTTTTCATTTCTCTAGATACTTCCCATTGGCCAACTTGCCACACATTTTTAAGTATGACTTATACCCAGTTTGGGGTTCTTTATTTATCTTAGTCTGTATTTATTGATGATTTTCGCCTAAGGAAATTCTTCTCAGGGTTTCCTGGACCTTGGAACAGGTTATATTCTCTGTTGTGCTTGAACTGTACAGCATCTCTGAGCTCAGAGGCTGAGATTAATTTCTACATGGTGTTGGTTAAACAGCTCTAAGTGGATATGGATGATGTGGTCAGGGTCTCGAGACTACTCAGTCAAGTCTAGACCAGTCTAAACTTCTGAAGCAGGTGCTTGGTATCTTATCTGCTTCTCCAACTCATCTTTCCTTTAAAGAGTGACTATTTTCTCTTGAAAGCACCCTGGAGCTTGTGATCGAGAATTCTCTGCTGAGAAGGATGGCTCATACCTATCACACCAGCACTGATGCAGGAAAATCAACAGTTGGAAGCCAACCTGTGATGACATTGTGAAACCCTGTTGCAGGAAGCAAAAGAGGGGGAGGAAGGGAAAGAGGGAAGAAGAAAGGAAGGAGGGAAAGAAGGAGAGAGAGAGAGAGAATGCTCTGGCCATTTGCCTCATGGATGGGACGAACAGAAAATGCCAGGAGATGAATGGACTCCTACAGATAAGAGCCTCATGTGAAATGGGGATTGTATTCATCCATCCTACTAGTGTAGCACATCTGTGATGCTCGCAGCCTCCAAGGGTGAGCTGAGTACCAGTGATTCCTAGATGTGCTCTGACCACCTCACATCTGTGTGGGTTCCTTCCCTCACCCCTCCTTCCTGCCTGACTCATCTTCTAATTTCTTACCTTGGCTGCTGGGAATGCTTTCCAATTAAGCTGTCTTCACACCAACGCTTGCCTCTTCACACCAATACTCGCCCTCTCTGTCAGCCTTTGATTGGTTCTGTTTTTTTCCTATCTTTTGTACTCCTCTAGAGGTAGGTTTCAAAGAAATCAAAACTGAGCTTTACAGTCAGTTCTTTTTTTGTATCTTGGTCCAGCCCTCTTTATCTCTAGGAATAGCGACCAATCATTCTGACAAAACGTTTCCCACTTATTACTGTGTAGGATCAGGTAGAAAGATGGCTATTAGTTTAGGTTAGTGAAACACACACACACACACACACACACACATACACACACACTGGCAGCCCAGCATGTTTCATGGCAGGCACTAGACCAATTACAAGGAAACAATGCACGTGATATCTGTTAATTCTCTTGAAAGAATGATGCCCTATACTTCTCATTGGCCTGTCTAGTGAATATAAAAGTAGGAAAGCATGTGGCTATAATAAATCTCCATATGGCCCAGGACAAATCCCCTAAGATACTTTTCACAATTCAATAGTTGGAGGTTGGTTCTTGTTTCCCATCATTTGCCAAGGCCTCCCTCCAAACTCGGTGCTCCCTGAAAGACGTTTACCTACATAGAGAAGCACTAAATCAAAAGTAGTATCTCACCCTCCCTAGAGGCTTGGTGACATGGGGAAGAAGTACTGAACAACAGTGCTTTTGGGCAAGATGTCGCCTGTGTGTGCACCTACACACACACACACACACACACACACACACACACACACACACACACTGAAATATTGCTTATGATGACCCCTTTGCTCCTGACAGTTTCCAACTAGAGTACCACAGACACCAAGCAGCTTACAATTCCCATTTCAGCATCACCACCAGCTGATAGCTAGCTTTCTTCAATTTGCTTCCCAGGATACCACAGTGCTAATGTGAGTCTGGTCCTTGGGAGCCAATGTGAGTGGCCACACAGTGCTGACTGGTGTCTCTAGGCCTGTAGTCTTTCAAGAACACCCACAAAAATACTGAAGCTTTTGTGTACTGGGGGATTTTCACAGATGCCTCAGCTGTCACCCTCTGGGACAGCAGTCCTCAACCTTCCTAATGCTGTGACCCTTTAATACAGTTCCTCGTCATGTTGTAGTGACCCCCCCAACAATAAAATTATTTTCATTGCTACTTTATAACTGTCACTTTGCTACTGTTGTGAATCATAATGTGAATAGCTGATATTTCTGGTGGTCTTAGGTGAACCCTGTGACCACTAGGTGAAAATAATAAGTTTTGAACGACAGTCTAAGAGTCTAAGAAAGTGACTGTGAGCTGTAGATATAAGGTACAGGTGGGGGAATTGTCCTCTTCCTAAAGTAGAGGACACTGTGGCTTCCAAGCTGCTGATGCAGACAGAAACCCTTTCACAGGACATTGTTGGGGACCGTGCTGGTTAATTTTATGTCAACTTGACACAGGCCAAAGTCATCTGAGAGGAGAGAACCTTAATTGAGAAAATGCTTCCATGAGATCGGGCTGAGGACAAGCCTGTAGAACATTTTCTTAATGAGTGATTGATGAGGGAGTGAACAGCACGTTGTGGGTGGGGTCATCCTTGGGTTAGTGCTCCTGGGTTCTCTAAGAAAGCAGGCTGAGCATCCTTCCATGGCCTCTGCATCAGTTTCTGTCTCCAGGTTCCTGCCCTGTTTGAGTTCCTGTCCTGATTTCCTTTGATGGTGTACAGAGATATGGAAGTGTAAGCCAGATCAGCCCTTTCCCATCCCAGTTGTTTTGGTCATGGTGTTTTATCACAGCAGTAGTAACCCCATCTAAGACAAGTTGGTAACAAGATACTGGGGTATTGCTGTCACAGACCTGACCATGTTGTGTTTGGGAGGATCCCAGAAGGACTTTGAAACTTTGGCCTAGAAGGGCCATTGAGTGTTGAGACCTCAGTGAACTGTTCTGTAGGAACTTAGACGATAAGAATGTTGAAAGTAGTACGGATGATGGAGACCTGACCTGTGAGGTTTAGGAAAGGAGCAAAGATTCCACCGGCATTTGTGTGAAGAATCTGCCAAGTCTGATCATTTGGAGCTGAATAATTGGCTTTGATCAACAAGAGACCAGAACCACTAAAATGAAACCCTTTTCTTTGCTGGGACACTGGATGCTGGTCAGCTGGAACTGAAGAATCAGCTGTGATTAAGAAGAGACCAGCATTGTTGAGGTTCTTCTGGGAAGTGTTTCCTCACGGTCAGCACACAGAAGCTGTGTTCCAGAGGAGGCAAAGGTTGTACCTCCTGCTGGTAGCCAAACTTGGTAGTCTAAGAGTCACCCAGGTGGTGCTGGTTTTGAAGGCATGAAGGGGTCATGGAAAGCAGCTGAGGTTTGGCACTGTGAGAGCCCAGGAGAGGCCATTAGTGAAAGTGCAGCCCAGTTGCAGCAGAGGACCCCAGCATTTTGGAGATGCCAGTACCATGGGAAGGGGTCAAGAACAGCAGCAGCAGTGAGTGAAGACTGCCCACGGGTAGAAGACAAGCTGTGTGTGCTGCAGTGAGCAAGGTTAGAGAAGTGACCCCAGCCCCTGGAGGAGCCCAGAAAATTGTAAGTCCCAGACATTGGACAGTGAATCATTTACAGTGTGGGGAATATGGTTTACTTTGTTCAGATTGTGACTGTGCCCTGGTTCTTCCCTCTTGAAGTAGGAGAGTATTTGATTTATTTTTATTTTTCTAGAGCCCACAGTTGAGAGATGTTAAATTTTTAAGAGATTTGGGATTTTAAAGGAGACTTTGGATTTTTACAGAGAATTAAATTTTAAAGTGTTTGAATTGGTAAAGACTGCTGGATGTTAAGTTTGTAATATGTTTTATATTTATGGTATTTATTAATCTGATATCTTACAGATGAACCAGAAAAGCATTGTGCGTCAAAATGACAAGGAGTCAATTATGCTGCCTAATTTTATGCTAAAATGACACAGGCTAGAATCATCTAAGAGCGGAGAACCCCAGTTGAGAAAATACCCCCATAAGATTTGGCTGCAGGCATGCCGGTACAGCATTTTCTTAATTAGTGACTAATGGGGAAGGGCCCAGCCCATTGTGGTTCTGTAAGAAAGATGGGCTCTAAAAGCCCAGTCCTGGGTTCTATAAGAAAGCAGGCTGAACAAACCATTGAGAGGAAGCCAGTTATCAGCACCCTTTCATGGCCACTGTATTAGCTCCTGCCCCTAGGTTCCTGCCCTGTTTGAGTTCCTGTTCTGACTTCTTTTGATAATGAACAGTGATATGGAAGTATAAGTCAAATGAACCCTTTCCTCCCCAAGTTGCTTTGGTCATGGTGTTTTATCACAGCAATAGTAACCTAATTAAGACAGAGATTTAACTTCATGCCTTGTGACAAGTATTGGCAATGAATTCTCTGAAGCAATTCTCTGAAGGGTATTTCCCTTGTTCCCAGGAGAAATATCCTATGTGCCTTTGTACAAATACTAGTCCTTTCTTAATTCTCTGGGTCATATACAGAGAAACTAGGCAAGGCTCTCTGTGTCTTTCTGTTGTATTTCAACAAGTATCATATGCCAATCATGAGTTGACATATCAGTCAGCTCATATTAATGGAGTAAGTTCTAGCAAAACTCTGATAATCGTGGGGTAGATTATCAACAGATTCTTTGAATATATTCTTTAATCCATTCTTCCATTTGAAGATAATTTTATAAATATTAAACAATTAACTAGTCAATTTTAGATATAGTACCATTTCTTCTTTTTATCTCGAATCTATTTTTTCTCTATTATCTTCCCTCTATAATAACTGAACATCAAGGCTTGAGATAGGCAGGACTGGCAAAAGGAAGGAAGACAGGATTGGCACCCCAGTCACAGAGCGCAGACAGGTGGTAATTAGTTGCAAGCAGTGTTGACGAGACTGGTACTTATCAAGAGTACAGGTTTAATTATTTTGAAATATCAACTGATGCTTTTACTTGGGTAAGAAAAGGTGGCAACATTGATATCAAATTTCTCACAATGACAATTAACAATAGATTGCTCCGGTTTGAGGAAAATCTCTGAAGGGTGTTGTAAGTACAAATGTTAGCTAGAGTTAGAAGTTAACAGTGCAACCAAACTGCCCTCACCTAGACAGTCAGGTCAATTTTAGAATTAACTGAGAAGTGGACTTGACCTCCGGATAAATATCATAATGTCAGATGTCACAGATATGGCTCAATCTATTATAGAGGAGAAAGAACCAGGAAATTGAAAGTATCCACTAGGGATCACCTTGAAAATTAAACATTACTTCAGATGCAAAGAAATACTTGAGAAACTGAGAAGTCAGGCCTGCTGCCACACGAGCCTGTAAGACCAGATACGTGGGGAGTTGAGGCAGGAGCATTGACATGTTCAAAGTTTGCCTGAGAAACACAGTGACTAAAGACAAGACCACTTAACTCTGTGAGACCTTGTCACAAAAATATAAGGAATAAAAAGGCTAGGTGTGTACTATAATGGTAGAATGCCTACTTAGCATGAGCAAAACCCTTGTTCAACCTGTTTTACAACTACAAAAAAGAAGCATTAGGATTCTACTGGTTTAAGTATGAAAGATTGGGTCAATATAATGGACTGTTGTATTTCATTCTTCAAATTATAATCAGTAGAACTTTGAAGTATTTGAGGGAAGCAAATAGGCAGTGAATAAATGTAACTCTCCCAAGATGTGTGAGATTATGTTTTGACTGGGGACTGATCTCTGATGCTGGAGTGACATCTTTCTGTGTGGTACAGATAAGTAGTTTCTTCCGTTCTAAGCCTCATACCTCTGAAGGATAAGGTCAGCCATTGCTGTTTTAGGGTTCAGGAGACTATTCAGAATAAGGTTTTTTTCTTTAAAGGTACCATCTCCTCCAACTATTCTGTCTAAAGTGTGTGCTGTCTTCAGCATTAGCATCTGAAAGGCAACCAAGAGTCATGGTGATAGCCTATCCTGTTTGGGAGTCTCCTGGACTCTTTTGACAAACAACTCAAAAGGAGATCTCCCATGAGGTTTTTGTTAGATGCTCTATGGCTTTTGGGAGGAACATTGTTGCTCCAAGTAGTGTAACTTGACTCTGTGTGTGTGTGTGTGTGTGTGTGTGTGTGTGTGTGTGTGTGTGTGTGTGAACATTAAATAATAACATTCCCAGTGGCTTTTTGCAAACACCTTATGGTTATTTATTCCTCTTCTCTCCCTCTCTTCCCAAGAGGCTGGAAGGAGAGGTGGGGTGAAGGGTGAGGTAAATACAGTACTTGTATGAAATTCTCAAAAAAATAAGAATTTTAAAAGCAAGATCTCTAATTAACTAATTTGTACTGATGAAGCAATATATGCTGGGTCAGGTAAGAGAGACTACTTTTATATAATTTTTGTCAACTAAATATTGATTTCTTAACAGTAAACATAAAATAAATGGTTATATTTCGTTTCAATAATCATGGAGGTTCAAAAACAATGGCACATTTAACAGGATATTTTTGTAAGTCTGACCACACTTAACCAGTAACTCCAAAGCAAGTTTTTGAATGTCTTTTAAGAACACATAAAGTTCTTTTATGTGTGTGTGTGTGTGTGTGTGTGTGTGTGTATGCATGCATATAATGTGTGTATGTATATGTTTTCAGCAATAGGGTCTTACCATTAAGTTCTAGTGGCAACCAAGAGCAATGGTGATATCCTGTATTTTGGGGGAAGTCTTTTAGACAACTATAACAAGTCTGGTGATGTGAATGTTAGGAGGTAACCAACTACTTTCTGATTAGATTTAAGGTTCACTCCATAGCAAATATCCATGCCTGTAACTGTAAACTTGGTGAAGAACCCTTGCTTGAGGAACTCTCAAGCCCTAAGGGGAGACCAACCACTACTACTTTGCAAAATGGATGTGGAATGAAACTACACTCTGAAATAGTATTTCTCTAGCCACAGTGAGTGCATCTCTAAGACTTGATCAGAGAAGTGTCCTTATGTAGTGGATGGTGGTTAATGCAGAAATTCAGAACTGGTCCAAATGTAGAGAATTAGTGACTGTGGAGTGCTTAGAAACAAATGAGACATCTACATCACTTTCCCTCCCTAGTGCTCAGGGACCATCTCAGACAGTGGAACAGAAATATTGTAAGAAGTCAGGAATGACCGGAGCAAAACAGTGACTCTGGACATGACAGGACCACTCTACTCTGAACACACAACAGCTGTGGTTGCCTGTAGAAAATCTACACAGAATCAAGGCATTCTAGCGTGGATGGGACCTTCATGAGCCCACACCTCTAACTGAAGAGCTATGGGCAGTTAATGTCTTATAGTGGAGGGGGAGACAGGTTTTTTTTTTTTTTAATTTTCCTCAGGATTTGGCTTCTGGTAGGTCAACCATGCTCCATGAACTCACATCCAGGAGTTTACAAGCAGAACAAAATAGAGCTGGTGGGATTTTAAGTAAAAAAAAAAAAAATTAAATATATTTTAAAAGCCGACAGAAAGTTGGGCAAGTAAGATGTAAAGCGTGGATCTGGGAGGAATTAGGGGGAGGGGTTAGAATGAATGTGATCAAAAATGTTGTATGAAATTCTCAAGAATTAATAAAAATACCTTCTAAATGATGCCTGTGACTCTAATGGAAAGACTTGACTGTAGACTCAGGAAGTTTGGGAATTTTTATTCGATTTACATGTTTTTTGGGTTAGAATGCTAATTCTAAGGATGGAAATGATTCAGAGAAATCTCTGAAATCCAGTTAGAGAGCTCTTGGTTCCCACCAAGGTATGTATGCCACTATTGGAGCCTTGGGGTTATTTTGCCATGCTGGTCATTGCTGTGGTTAATAGATGTTATGGCTGGGTAGGACTGTTAGTTGCTTCTCTCCTTTGGAGGTTTGTGTGAGCCTTATGATACCATGAAAGCCAATCCTTAAAAAGGAGACATTCAGGTCAGTTCCAGTTCTGGGGCTTTAGGAAGGAAGGAGGAAAAGAAGTAATGAAGGGGGAGGGAAGAAAAGAAAAAAGTCCTGATGTAGGTAATTCCTGCCCATAGCATACACAGCCTTGTCTTTTTTGGGGCATGTGTATGATTGCGCATTCATTAGCATCCTTTGACGGTTATCACCCTTAAAAATCAACCAATGTAATTGGAAGAAAGCAGTTTACCATTGCAGCTTTAATTTGTATTTCTTTGATCAATGTTGAACATCTTTCCATATTTTATTAATGTATCACTTGGCAAGACTATTCATGCCTCATGTTCATCATATCCATATGATTTTTGTCATACCCTTGTTAATGGATTTCTCAACTGTATTTGCAGTATTATTATTTTCCAATTAAATGTGTGCAGATATCTTCTTCAAGTTGTAATTAATCTGTTTGGTTTTCTTCTGGAAATAAAGTAAACTAATCTTTATTTTACTTAGTCAGTTTTGGGCTATATAGGAATGTCCCTTTCAACAAACACACTTTCCTTTTATAAATCTATTCTTTTAGACTCTTTTGTAAATTTTCAGTTTTCCCTTTCATAATGAAGTCTTTGTTCTCCCTGGAATTGATTTGTTCATTTGTTGAAGATCAAGTGAGCACACTACATCAAAAATGCAAGAATACAATTTCAATTTTCTTTTGTTTGTTTGATGACTAAGTTCCCAACCTCCATTCATTGACTATCCCATCATTTAAAAAAAAAATAACCAACATTGCCAGCCCTGTGATGCATCATGTTTCCATAAATATTTGGTTCCGATTCTAAGCTCATTATTCTCTTTCTTAGCTGATTTTATTACTAAATCAATAGAGTGTATTAGTTACTAGAGCAATACACTTTGCTATCGGGTAAAACAATGTTTAGCATTCACAAGAGCTATCATATCTCTGAGGTTTCTCCTACCATAAAGAATACAAAATCAATTCTAACATGAATTTTAGCATTAACTTAGCAGATGACAGCAGTCAATAATAGCAACAGCAAATAAATTACGGCTTTTAACTGGAATGCTTAAAAGGTACAAATATAAAATTCAAGGTAGATTTATAATTTCCTCAGCTCTTCTATGAATTATGATTTTCAAGATCATTTAATATTTTCTATTGAAAGTCATACCACCTGAAAATAATCACCTTTTTCCTTTTGTGGCAATTTTACTGATAGTGTAGAGAATATTTTTGAAGGATGTTTTTGCATTGGCCTCTGTAATTTGATTGGGTTATAGTCAATTAGCCAAAGACTTAATAGAACAAGAACTCCAGCATCTTTGAACAAAGGAGAATTCTTCATCACAGCGCCATGTGACTTCACCTATGCTACTGGCTCTCCTGGGTTTCACCTGTTGGTCCTTGACTTTATGAGTCACTAACTTGCTTCCCTCTTAGGAAGACTTTGAAGACATTGGCTAATCATCCTGATGTTGGTCCAAGGCTTGGCCTGAGAAAACAGTACAGATATTTGCTGCCTGGCAACAATGGTTTATTAGCATAGAATGCCCACTTATAGCTTTTTTTCTCAGCTTTAACTTAATGGGTTTTTTTTTCCCTCCCTTGTTAATTCTTAGTTTATTTTATAATCTTCAGAGGCCTCTCAGCTAAACAATAATTTCAATTGCTGTTTCTAAACAGTAATGTTAAATGTTAAAAAAAAATACAACTCCTAGTTACAGCGTAAATGATACACAAATAAGATGCTAGAAGGAGAAGGAAAATTAAAAAATTCTCCAGGCCCTTCCTTCTGCATGAATGCATATCTTCTCTTTGACCTCAATTAAAGAATAAACTTCATCACAGTAGCTTTGAACAGTGCTGGCATTAGACCTAGCTTTGGTGCCCAGACTTCATAAACTGCTCATGGATTAGAGCCCTGTGTTCCTGAAACATCTAAACCCAGGTCCCCTGGTGTGCAATACGTAGAAGGGTCTTTTATTGGCAGGTGAGGTGTTGGTGGCTTTCACATGCTTTGAATTTACCAATTGTCTGATGATAGGTGACCTCATCAATGTGTCCTTAACAAATGGCTACCTAGTAAGAAGATGTTTATGGAACAGAGAAATAACTCTCAAGCTATGCCAGAATCCTTAGGAAACATGAGGGAGAATTAGTATGAACACACACACACACACACACACACACACACACACACACACATACATTCACACATATCTGTGTGTATATGTGTATGTGTGTGTGTGTGTGTGTGTGTGTGTGTGTGTGTTATTTTTAATGATGAGAAGGCAAGTTGTGATAAAAATGGAGAAATACTTAACACTGAAACAAGAACAGCTGAAGATGGCTGTTTCTGATACTCTGTTTATACCTTACTAGATAAAACTTTGTCACTATAGCCCAGAATTTCACACCCAGAAGAAGCACTGGTACCACTCCCTGATAACTCAAGGGACTCATATCTCTCTTTGCACACTTCTTTGGATCAGACTCTAACCCCTTCCCATAATGAGAAATAAGGCAACTGAAAGAACTGGTGATCTAACACCCTCATCTCTCTAGAAATATCCCCTTCCCCTATCTCAGGACAAATTCTCCCAGTCAGCTTCCAAATACAGAGGCCATGAGCAAACAACCTGAGCACACCCAGTCAGACTTACGCATTTAAACTGTTCACCTCATGCATCTGCTAAACATCACGTTCTGCGTGGCTCCCAACCACCAGTGCCCCCTGACACCCGCCCCCAATCTCACTCTCATCTCATACCACTTTTTTTACCAGCATGATTGGCAGCCCAACGGTCTCTATTGCTGCTCTGCCTCTGCCATATCAGCTACTCTGTCTCTGAGCTCGATCACGAGCCTGGCCTTGGAGGGAGGCTGCTACCTTTTCAAGAGTCTTCTCGGGCAGAGGTTGGAGGGTGGCCCCATTCCTGAGCCAGAAGTAGTTTCCTTGAGGACCTGCTTCATCATCCTCTGGCTTGCTCTACAGCTTTATGTGAGCCTCACCAGCACGTTCTCACCTAGGGATGTGAGCCCCAGAGTGAAAACTTCACCTCAAGGCTGCATTGCTTCTGCCTCAAGACAGACCCACTGCCACTGGGTGATGATGTTTCTCATTCCCAAGTGAACTCTAAGTTTGACTGTTTCCACACAGCTTCCCATAGCATCACATGGACACACATTTTGTTCAAGAATGGTGGCGCACGCCTTTAATCCCAGCACTCAGAAGGCAGAGGCAGGTGGATCTCTGTGAGTTCGAGGCCAGCCTGGTCTACAGAGCGAGATCCAGTACAGGCTCCAAAGCTACAGAAAAACCCTGCCTCAGGAAAAAAAAAAAAGAATATGGTAACAGTCACTGATTTTAGGCTATACTAGACAGACATCTTTTCCTCTGCCAATATCCAAGGGTAGATATAGGTACCAACGCCACGTCTTCCCTGTCTCCTGTCACTTGTTGTAATAATTGATTGATTATCCTATAGGATTACTCAGTAGATTTCTATATCACAGTTTCACAGGATTTAAGTGTGTTTGCTTCCTCTTTAATTCTACTTAATATTATTTCTATTATTGCTGTTTTTTGAGGTAAAATTAACAATTTAAAACCACCTATAAGGTCTACTTTTTTCAGGTTGATATTTATTAAATATTGTTTTATCCTAGTGAGAATTGTGACACTTGGGACCTCTATTTTGTCCCTCTTATGCTTGAGGCTGAGATCTCTTGGATCTAAGGAATTTTGCTTCCTAGGATGTGTTCAAAACCATATGTCACCTGAACAGAGCGATTTCTATGCAGTTTTACTTGTCTAAACAAAATGAGATCTCTGTATGGAAATGCAGCTCCAGTGATTTTCAGATACCGAGGAGAGAACATGAGTTTTGACGTAAACAGAAAGGAAATTGATTTTGGTCCAGGAGTGATGCAGCATGGATATCAACATCAGTGAACTGTCTAGGAGAATACACTGCCAGCCACCATCTGTCTGTCCTCATTAGAATGCCATCAGAATGACATTAGCTCAGTGCAGAGGCGGTGGATGGATCTGCTTCCCTGCCTCCTCCCCAGCCACACAGCTAGCTCTACCTGCTGCCATGGATCACATGGGTAGAAAGTCCAGCTCTAGCCTTCAGGGACAGATCGAGGCCTCATGTAAAAGTGGCCACAGTTAGCTGCAGCACTTTTCCTCCATCAAGGCTCCTTCCTCTTAGGAGCCCAGTATTTTTTGGTTCCTCACTGAAGATCAGCACATTGTAACCCTTCTTTGTAGGGACTTGCCTGGTGTTGATTGAGAGAATAAATAAGATAACAAAAGTGTGGGGGGCATGGATAGCTATAGGAAAAAAGGGAAGAGGGAGAGAGGGTGGGAGAGAAAAGAGTGAGGAAGGGAGAGGGAGAGATAATACAGAAAGGGAAAAGGAAATAGAAAAGAGGAAGAAAGGAAGGAAAGCCAAGATAAATACATATATGAAATACTCGGAAATTCAAGAATCCTCCCAGGATCTGCAAGCTGTGTTCTGTGCCCTCTTGATGAGTAAGTTCCTAGTAAGTTTGCTGGCTCTTTCTTCCATTTCCAGGGATGAAGCTCAAAAATAGCTTTCTTCGTGCACAGACCTGCTGATGCTCTGCGGGTTCTGAGAAGGACAAAGCCACTAGTTGTGCAGTCTCCAACTGTTGGGTGAATTGTCCAGGCTTTTCCTGAGTTTCTGAATGGAGCTCTGTCATGTCCAACCTCCTTAAGTGCCTGGGGACTGGCTCCCTGATTCTTCATTCTTTTCCTTTTGTTTACATCCACAGCCCTATGCCAAAAAACACACCATTTTAGGTCTAATACCTTTAAGATTACGTTGATAACTGTTGTAGCAGGTCCTTGAGCATTCTCCATTTTCTAACTGTCTTAAGCTAAGATTAGTTTTTTATTTATTCTGACTCTATTTATGGACACATTTTAGAGAGTTCTTGATTCAGGGTTCGAATTGTCACTGAGATTTCATTGTTGAGTATTAAGTAGAAGATTATTGATACTGTAATAATACAGAGCAACACACTGCATGGATTTACTACTAATGGAAAACAACTAATGACCTTTTATTTTTCATCTTTTATCCCCAAAACCAACTGGAGAATCATATTAAGTGTAAGAAATTGTATCTATGGCAAATAATGATTTAGCTTCTTCCTTTAAGTCTCAGATTCCATTTCTCTCACCCAATGAGCTGTTGCCTTTCAGCTGCTGTGGACATGAGCCTCCATTTCATTCCACAGGGATGGGAGTTCTTCTGAAAGTTATTAGCAAAGGTACCATTTCCTGTGTATTTGTTTGCCTAGAGAGAGTCCTTATGTACTGAGGTAGAAACAGCCTTATGAGCTGGGGGAGGGGGTGGGCAGTGCAGAGCACACCTTTAATCCCAGCATTCCAGAGGAAGAGGCAAGCAGATATTTGAGTTTAAGGCCAGCCTGGTCTACAGAGTGAGTTAGTTCCAGGACAGCTAGGGCTACACAGAGAAACCCTGTCTCCAGAGAGAGAGAGAGAGAGAAGCAGCATCCTTCCGCTTTGGGTAAGACCATTTAAAAACACAAATGGCCTATAAAATAACTTTGCCTTGTGTTTTGGAAAGAACATATGGTTTATTGGGGGATATTCTGGGACTCTGTAATCTTGGAAGTTCTGTGGTACCTTTTTCTATCAGTGTACGTGCTTCCTTACAGTTACATTCTCAAAAATTAACTGCTGCTTCTGCTTGTTTCCTGGTCATGTATTGACAGTAGACTTATATAAAATCCATCTATTGTCAGGGGGAAAGTGTTTATGTAATAAGTTATATTTGGAAGAGTCAAAAATTTTGCAATGTAAGCAATGCGGACCTCATTGCTGATGAGAATGTAACATAATTATTATAACTATTTTGAAAAGGCATTAATTGGTTTAGCATATTAAATATAAAGTAATCGTATGATACTGTGACTTTCTTCCTAGAAATGTACTCCAAAATAGACAACAAAATTACATACAAAAATTTTATGGATTCTTAAAGCAACATTTTTAGTAACAATCAAAATTAGCAAGAACTTAAATGAGCTATACTAATGTATTACCATTCTTTCAGAGTGATCAAATTTATTGTTTAGTCCAACGTAAAAATAGATGTGTTTAGACATAAAATGTGCCATACATAGTTCTCACTTGGCAACGTGGATCAGACTTAAGATAGTGGAAGAAGTACGTGAAATCCACATACTCTATAATCCCATTAAAATCTGATTTGCAGGAAGATAAGTCACAGACACTAGAACTCATTGCTGGCTATAGGGCTGCTGGGGCTCACTGAAGAGTGAGCTGTAGTTACTGATAGTATATGGCTCTTAGGGGTGACCAAATGGTTTGAAATTAGGTCCCAATAAGGGATGCTAACTACTTATCCTAAAAACATTGAACTTAATTTTTTAAATGAATAAACTTTATATAGGAATTGTGCCACAATAATGTGATTTGGAAGCCTGATTCTTTCTCTGGGACATTGGCAGCCCTTTTTCTTAATATCACAAGCTGTGGTGGCTCTAAACCTCCCAGTGACAAAGTCTATATTTCCCCATGATACCACCTAAAACCCTTATTAGGTCCTTGCTGGCCACTAGGATTGAATATATGCCTTTGTTTCTCTATAAGGTCTAGTTGAGGGTGGTATATTCCAATTTCTGACAGCTATTGCCCTATATTTCAGCTCTCAGGTCTGAAATCTGATGGCAAGGGTAAATGACAGGTTCACTGAAGGAACTCTTTGTGAACTGTCACTATAAATTACTGTGCACGCAGACCCCAGGCTGTGCCAGCAGGACAAGTAATGGGCACCTATCACGTAGTGATGGGCTATGGTTGAAATCTGATGAATATATTACATGAGAATACATCTGCAGGTATGTCTGTGTGTGTATAGAGCCAGTGCTGAAAAGGTAATGAAGCATGTAGATACATTCGTGTAAGAATAAAGGGGTGTGGAGGGAAGCAGATCTCTCTACAAATCTGTAAATAATCAAGGTTGTGGATAGATACAAAGGAGCCCTTTGGGGGAGGAAAAGGAAGTGATCTAAAGTCAAGCCAACAAAATTTAATATGGTTCATTGTTTAATTTTTGTTTTTTACTTTTAGAAAGAAATTGTTTATTCATGTTTACATTTTTAATTAAAATACAATCACATCACTTCTTCCTTTCCTTTTTTTCCCTTCCCTCTGACCCCTCCCATGCCTCCCTGCTCTCAAGTCAATAATAATAATCAAACACAAAGAGGTGGTTTTATTTTTTCAGTACAACATAAAAGTGAAAATTTGGGATCAAGGGATAGCTTTAATTAATAGATTGCTTGCTACACAGACATGAGGGTGTGAGCTTGAGTCCCAGAACCCTGAAAGCTGGATGGAGTAATCTATGTCTGCCTGTAACGGCAGCAGATCCCTGAGCCTCTCTGGTCAGCCAGTTTAGCCTCATGGGTGAGCCCAAGGCCAGCAAAAGATCTTGCCTCACAAAAAGAGGTGAATAGCAACCTAAAATTGTCTTCTGACCTACACAGACACACAAATGAATACATGTGAACACACACAAAAGCCAATAATATTTGCATTATCATTTATAGATAGATTTTGTGGTGGTTGGGAAAATGGCCCCCATAGGCTCATAGGGAGTTGCACTATTAGGAGGTGTGGCCTTGTTAGAGGAAGAATGTCAGGGGCAGTTGCGGGGGCGGGGGGGGGGGGCGGATTTGATATCTCAGATGTTCAAGCCAGACCGAGTGTCTCACTGTCTTCCTGCTGCCTACCAATCTAGATGTAAAACTCTCAGCTCCCTGTTCAGCACCATGTCTGCCTGTGTGCCACCATGCTTCCTGCCATGATGATAATGGACTAAACCTCTGAACTGTAAGCCAGCCCCAGTGACATGTTTCCTTATAAGAGTTGCCATGATTATGGAGTCTCTTCACAGCAGTAGAAACCCTAAGACAGACTTTAATCCAAACCAAGCATTACTGTTGATATTCTTCATCTGGTTGTCTGTTCATTTGTCCTCTACTAGGGTTTGAACCTGGGGCTTCCTCGACACTAGGCAAGAGCAGCCCCTGTAAACGACATTTGCAGTTCTTTTTATTTTGTGACCTTCCTTCCTCAGCCTTCCAGATAAGTGAGATGATGGGTCTGTTTCACTGCGCACGCATGTGACGTTACATTCTTTAAGTGAAAGAACACATTAATAAGAAGCATGTTATTGGTGAGTTCATAAAGGGAAGTTTTCTGCTTGTGATTTGTGTCTGGAGACGTCATCAGCCACAGCTGCTGGAGTCTGAGTCATCTCCCAGTCTCTGCCCTGCTCTCAGGGGTGTCTGGGTCATTCCCATGGAGGATTGGTCTGGTCTTTCAAAGGAGGGTATGGGCATACCTGTTGTGAGCGGAGATTCCCCAGTTGCTAGGACACCAAGCAGTCTCCTCCTCCTTCTCCTGTTTTTTGAGACACAGTCTTTCTATGCACTCCTGGCTATCGTGGAACTCACTTTGTAAACCAAGCTGACCTCGAACTCATAGAGATCCGCCTGCCTCTGCCTCCCAAGTGCTGGGGTTAAAGGCGTGCGCCACCAGGCCTGGCTGAGTCTGTCTTGGTTTTTCTTCCAACTCATGAACGTACTATCGGTTTGTCATCCCTGATTATGAAATAGTCTATTCTCCATCTTCAGACAACAGAAGCCTGGTGGAGGTAGTGTGCTGTAAAATTAAGTTTTAAATTAACGAACCTAAGTGTAGCGTCTTCATTGTGTGTGCGCTGTTGTTCTTATTCTTTGTTGTTATCCATTACCTTCACTATCTTAGATAATCCAATTTTTTCTTCAATAATTTCGATGCCATGTCTGGTTGAACAACTCAGCTGTGAATTTTCTTTCTTTCTTTCCCTTTTTCTTCTTCTTTTTTTAACTAGGCAAAGAATTTTATTAACCCTTTTCCAAACTTTATTCCCAGGCGTCTTCAGCTTAATTTGCTGCAAAGAATGAATTGTGTTTTAAGCAAAAACTGAAAGAGCTGCGGTGTCCAAGGGGCTCGGGCTTAAAAATATTCGCGATCTAGATTTTATCAGCTCCATAAACAAAAGAATTTTAAAAAGCAGCCATGATATAAAATAGCAGCTCCTGTAACTTCTGCAGGTGTCACCATCTTCAGAAGTCGCCTCAGTTTAGTTTGCCTCCTTCTTAGACGCCTCATCAAAATCCTCCACCAGATCTGGGATTTCATCATCATCATCATCCTCTCCAGTGCAAGTGGTGCTTTTCCATCCGCAGATGGTTTGGCCAGAGCTTCAGCCAGTCTCCTTAAACTAGTCAGACTGTCCGCTCCGAGCTGGTTGAGGATGCTGGGAAGCATTTCTGTCAGCTGCTTTGTCTCAGCGTGGCCTGTAAGGGTGAAGGTGTTTGCTGCCAGAGACGCCTGAACTTTAGGGTTGTTAAAACGGATCACTGTTCCTTGGTTTGTAAACATGATCACCTCTTCAATGCCAGAGATATCGTTCACTCCTGACTTCTTTAAGGAGAACTGCAGTTTTTTATCATCTGCTGTGGCTGTTCTGTGAACCACCTTCTTCTTTCTGCGAGCAGTTCCTTTTCCACCAATGCGCACTTGTGCCTGAAGTTTGGCCAGCTTCTCCTGGTCCATGATCGTTTCTTTCATCTTGTCGGAGTGGAAATGGGGCCACCTAAGGGACTAGGGTTCCCGCTCAGGGGGTCTCGGGCCACCAGCTGAGATAAGGCGCATACACGCGGGGATGCAAGATGGCAGCTACGAATTTTCTTTTTTGTTTGTTTGTTTTATTTTTTTCCAATTCCAAAGCTAGCTTTAATTTTTTATTGTAAACATATTTTTTCTTTTCTTTTTATTAAGAGATTTTTTTATTCCTTTTACATAACAACCACAGATTCCCCTGTCCTCCCTCCTCCCACTCCCCAGTCTTCTTCCCCCCAAACCCACCCCCCATTCCCACCTCCTCCAAGGTAAGGTCTCCTCTAGGGAGTCAGCAGAGCCTGGTACATTCAGTTGAGGCAGGTCCAGTCCCCTCCTCCCTGCACCAAGGCTGAGCAAAGTGTCTCAGCGTAGGCACTACATTCCAAAAAGTCACCTCATGCACTAAGGATAGGTTCTGGTCTCACTGCCTGGGAGCCTCCTAAACAGTTCAAACTAAACAAATGTCTCACTTATCCAAGGGTCTAGTCCATATGAAGTTGAATATTGTTCTTTCTAGGTCTGTGAAGAATCGTGTTGGGATTTTGACGGGGATTGCATTGAATCTATATATTGCTTTTGGTAAGATTGCCTTTTTACTATGTTAATCCTACCTATCCATGAGCATGGGAGATCCTTCCATTTTCTGATATCTTCTTCAATTTTTTTCTTCAGGGACTTAAAGTTCTTGTCATACAGGTCCTTCACTTGTTTAGTTAGAGTTACCCCAAGGTATTTTATATCATTTGTGGCTATTGTAAAGGGTGATGTTTCTCTGATTTCTTTCTCAGCCCATTTGTCATTTGTATATAGGAGGTCTACTGATCTTTTTGAGTTAATCTTGTATCCTGCCACATTACTGAAGGTGTTTATCAGCTGTAAGAGTTCATTGGTCGAATTTTTTGGGTCACTTATGTATACTATCATGTCATCTACAAATAGTGAAAGTTTCACTTCTTCCTTTCTAATTTGTATCCCCTTGATCTCCTTATGTTGTCTTATTGCTGTAGCTAGAACTTCAAGTACTATATTGAATAAATATGGGGAGAGCAGACAGCTTTGTCTTGTTCCTGATTTTAGTGGAATCACTTTCAGTTTCTCTCCATTTATTTGATGTTGGCTGTTGACTTGCTGTAATTTGCCTTTATTATGTTTAGGTATGTTCCCTGTATTCCTGATCCCTCCAAGATCTTTATCATGAAGGGGTGTTGGATTTTGTCAAAGGCCTTTTCAGCATCTAATGAGATGATCACGTGTTTTTTTTTTCTTTCAGTTTGTTTATATGGTGTATTACATTGACAGACTTTTGTATGTTGAACCAACCTTGCATCTCTGGGATGAAGCCTACTTGATCATGGTGCATAATTGTTTTGATGTTTTCTTGGAGTCTGTTTGCCAATATTTTATTGAGTATTTTCACATCAATGTTCATGAGGGAGATTGGTCTATAATTCTCTTTGTTGCATCTTTGTTTGGCTTGGGAATCAGCTGTGAATTTTTCTACATGTAGAAAGTGAACTATTTTGGACCGTAAACTCACTGAAACATGAGAGGTTGTAGTACAAAAGGGAATGGGGGGGGGGGATGAGAAGGAAGGAAATGAGGTTGGGGGAGGAAAGGATGAAGGGAAAAAAGAACTTTAATCTCTAAGCTGTCCCGTTCATTGCCTGCAGCACAACATCACAGGATCGAGTAGAATTTTAGCATGAACTCCATCCTCATTCACTGGTAGTGGGATGTCCCAAGACATAATTCAACATCTTAATTAACCTGAAATATGTTAGGAAACTAGGAAAATGGCAAGGGCTTTGATGATAGAGAGTATTGGTTCAGATCTAGGCTATGTATCTTACAAGTTCTGTATCCCTTGGGCAAATGGTTTATTAACTTCTTAGACTTCTATTGTTGACCTGAAAGATGAAGACAGCAGCTGTCTCTGTGGCTTGGCTACAAAGTATAACCTAAAAGAAGCTAGAAAAGTTATCAGGCCCCTCTGGGCTCAAGAGAGGAAGCATCTGTGGTGGCAGGAAGGTGATTTTACAGGTAAATGGTTTACGGCACCAAAATGAGGACATGAGTTCAGATCTCAGCATCCCTAGAAAAGCCAGCACAGAGGCATAGTCCTGTAACTTTGGGGAAGACAGATGGGAGAATCATAGGGGATCACTAACAAGCCAATCAGCTGACATGGTGAACTTGATGTTCAGTGAGAAACCCTGTCTCAAAGCAAGCAAACAAACAAAAACTAAGAAGAGAAGAGATAGAAGAGATCGAGAAAAAGACATCTCAGTGTCAACTTGTGTCCTGTGTCCTCACACACAAATTCACACTTGCACACACATACACACACACACACACCCATACATACATGAGTGCATCTGTTATGATTATTGAAAAGACTTGACTTGTGAATAGAAGGTCTTCCCAGCTTCTAATTAATATATGGAATAAGGCTAAAAAAAAAAAAAGACTATTCAGGTAGACTGATAATCTAAAAATGAAAAATCAATAGAGAAAAATCTTGTCAGACCCATTTCCATGATGCAAAGATTTTCTACAGAAGAAAGATAGTTGACTTTGCCCCATTATCTATCCTCAAATTAAAAAGATAGTTCAGTGTCTGAACCAATCTGAAGGTTGACTAGATTGCTATCCACTCTGTCAGTGCTGGTATCTGAGGTGGTACCCTCTGTCATTTCTTCATCCACGTGTGTCAACTCTAAGTGTATAAGGAAGGTGGCTATGTTGGATTCATTTCATTCTAGAATGGATAGACTCCAGAGAAAAACTTACGTGCACTAGAAAAAAAAAGAAAAAAAAAAACAGAAGGAAATAGTGCACACTAAGAACACACACTCCTTAAGGACCATGCAGCAGATGGCAAAGGGAAAGCTATCAGATGCACAGTAGGTAAAGTGGGTGCTTCTGAGGTCACATCCACCATGAGTACATAGGAAGAAAGGACCCAAGCAGCAGATATGTGGGCAGAGGATGGCTGTGGGTGGTCACTCTACTTGTTGACAAATACTAGTGATGACAGCTGAGTCATGAGCTAAAAACAGAGGGGCGAAATGTGAAGTACCATATAAGAGAAAAATACGCAGCAGGGTGGGAAGAGGCACATTTTAGAAATTCTGAGAAAGACCTGTGTATGATGTGATTCAGAATTCAGGAGGAAATGTCAGGAATCTCTTTGTCACCTTCAGCAAGTAAAGGAGATAGGGTTTCTGCAATAAAAGCATGAAAGTGAAAAGGGTTACATAATGCTATCCATAGCCTCCTCCCGTGAGGATACAGATGTTGCATGTTGGGATTTGGTCTTAGACTTAGTGTTGAACACAATACCAGACAAAGGGTAGCCATGTCCTAAATAGAGATGATAATCGGTAACTATTACCTGTGTTCATCTCTAGGTGGAAGGATTGCCAGTGGTATTTTCTTTTTATGATTTGATGGGATGTTCTTACAATAAGTACATGTTTTCAATAAAGGAAAAATGCCTATGAATTAGATGAGTGCTTCAGTCCTGGTACCCACTGTTGGCATCAACGCTGAATAGCCTGCAGGGAAAAGGACACTGATGGTGTTAAGATTTACTTCCCAACACACTGAATGTTTAGTGTCCTGTCCCTCACAGCCATGCTATATGCATGGTCCAATCACAATGCTGCTTTCTCTCTTGGCTAAAGTGGAAAGATTCCAAGTTAGTGGCTTCAATTCTTCTGCCTTTCCTTTTAGCCATTTATTTGCATGCTCTGTCTCTCCTGCACTCAGGAAACACGAATCTGACCTGTTTAACTCTGTTTTTGTTTTTTGTTTTGGTTTTTTGAGACAGGGTTTCTCTGCATAGCTTTGTGCCTTTCCTGGAGCTCACTTGGTAGCCCAGGCTGGCCTCAAACTCACAGAGATCCGCCTGGCTCTGCCTCCCGAGTGCTGGGATTAAAGGCGTGTGCCACCACCACCCGGCTCTGACCTGTTTAACTCTGAAGGACACACACTTGTGACCTGATCGTGGCGATGACACCAAGGTCACTGACAGCAGCTGCACATAACAGGTTGCATGTAAGTAGGAGAGGTGTTCAGAGATCGAGGGACTCAGATGGGAAACTCAGTCTGTTCTACACTTGAGAATGATGGGTTGAAATCCTCCTGTCTCAGCCGTGTGTGTGTGTGTGTGTGTGTGTGTGTGTGTGTGTGTGTGTTGGCGTGTGCACGATATAAAATACATATTTTATACATGTGTATTATATATAGAGAAAATACATGAAATCAAAGCTCACATCCAATGAGACAGACATATTCATGAGATATCCTGGTGTCCTATAGGATGAAACAGTCAAATCTGCAAGTGTATAAGCTTCAGAGAACATGAAATGATCCTAGATAACATTTCTTCTATCTGGTAAACTGTATTCTGGCTTTCATATTTTTTTAAGGAAATAATAAATATGTTTAAGACCCCTTCTCCAAGGGATCATTACATTCTATTGGTTTTGAAATCCCCCCCCCCCAGATATAACCAGTTAAATTGTAGGCAAAGTCTGAGATTGGATCAGTTTTAGGAAACAGCAGGACTAGAGACGTATCTCAAGACCAGATGGTAAAGTGCTTTCTGCAAAAACACAAGAAGCTGAGCCTGAATCCCAGTAGTCATGTAAAACCCAGGCATGGTGGCACAAGCCTGTAACCCCAGCATTACAAGAACAGAGACAGGAGGATTTCTAAAGCTCACTGGCCAGACAGTCCAGCAAACCAGTGAGCTGAATTCAGGTTCAGAGGGACAAAGAGCCTGTTCCAAACGTGAAGTTGGAGTGCAACTGAAAAAGATCAGTATTGACCTTTCACCTCCACATGTGCATGCACACACGCACATGCATGCACACTCACACTCACACACAAATACTTTTTAAAAAGAAGGCAAATGGCAAGAGAGTACACTGATGAAATAAGCAAATGGCATTTTTAAAGTCAAAAGCAATACAAGAGAGTCATTCCTCAGGCTTACCCTTGAATGCATGTTTTCCCAGGAGAGAACAGCAGCGGGAATGATCATCTTACTTAAGACATTTCTCTCACTAGGTAAGTTTCTAGGTTAGCCAATATGAAATCAGGAACTAGGGAGCCTTTTTGAGGTTAAGAAGAAATATAATTATACCAATGTTTTATTTAATTGAATCCATGTGCAAATTAAATAAAACAATAAATTTAAAAAATAAAAATTCAAAGAATGGGGAGATGTCTCAGTGAGTAAACTGTTTGCTGTGCAAGTGTAAGGGCCTGAGTTCAGATCTTCTGAGCCCAGGTAAAAGGCTAGATGTGCTGGGCGGTGGTGGCACACGCCTTTAATCCCAGCACTCGGGAGGCAGAGCCAGGCGGATCTCTGTGAGTTCGAGGCCAGCCTGGTTTCCAAAGCGAGTTCCAGGAAAGGTGCAAAGCTACACAGAGAAACCCTGTCTCAAAAAAACAAAACAACAACAACAAAAAAAAGGCTAGATGTGTAGATGTGTCAATGTGTCTGCTGCTCACTGGCCAGCCCACCTGGCTGACCTGTTGAGTCCCAAATTCCGTGAAAAACTGTTGTCTCAGAAAAATTAGGGAGTCATAGAGGAAGAAAACCAACATGGACCTCTGGCATGTGCTTGAGTCCATGCTCCTGCACACACAAATGTTCACAGCACAGAAAGGTAAAGCCATAATTCTTTTTTTTTGTTTGTTTGTTTGTTTGTTTGGTTGGTTTTTCAAGACAGGGTTTCTCTGTGTAGCTTTGCGCCTTTCCTGGGACTCACTTGGTAGTCCAGGCTGGCCTCGAACTCACAGAGATCCACCTGGCTCTGCCTCCCGAGTGCTGGAATTAAAGGCGTGGGCCACCACCGCTCGGCCAAAGCCATAATTCTTGTAACAAATGTCGACTTAGCATGACTCAAAAATATAACCAGAAAGACTGGCAAGATGTTACAATCAGTTCAAAGAAATTCAAAGCAACACAAAGAAATATGTACTTTATATAAAAATGAATGTATTCCTCGGAGATCAACATGTTAAAATGAATTTAAAGACTGACGGAAACTGAGATTTCCAAGGACACACAGGGAGAAGTAAATTATCCTCCCCACTGGACAAAATTTTTTTGGTTTTTGCTTGAGTCAGAAACATCCTTTATTGAACCAGGCTTTGAACACTTTCCTCCCAGCTTGTACTGCTACTGTGATGTGTATGGCACCTTGAGAAGGTGGGTCTGGCTGGCAAAAGGAAGTCACTAAGGGCAGAACTTGAAGAGTACACCCACTGCTGCCTCCTTGTTTGTGGAGCTGTGACATGTCCTACCACATACTCTCGCAGACACAGACTGGGCTGCTTCTGCCCACCCATTGCTCCTTGCCAGCCACACACAACTCAGATCTCTCTGAAACAGTCAAGCAAAAGAAAACTTTAATCTGTTAAGTTTTTTCTATCAGATACTTTGTCACCGTGACCCAATCACTCACATTCTTATTAGCTATTCACAACTTGCTAACAGCTGAAAGACAAGAAAGACAGAAAGAATAGAATCATATAATTCAGGGAGATGTGCTGGGGTTTTTTCCTAATGAATTCACCTTGTAATGTGTTTGGTCTTTTCTGAAGTCTTCCAGAGATCCCTCTGTGTGGGATTTGACGGATCCCAAATACTTCGAGCAAGTCCCAGGCTCTTCTCTGAGAACTCGAGCAGCTTCTACTTAGATTCCAGAGTCAAAAAGCTCAGTGACCTCCCCTTTGCTCTTCCCATCCCTCACTTTCAAAGTGTAGCTGTCCTATTTAGCATCAACTGCCAACTTGATGGAGCATAATGTCACCTGAAAGATGAATCTCAGTTGGGTAATAGTCTTGATGGCATTGGTCTGTGGGCATATCTGTGATGGGTTTTCTTGATTGATAATTGATGTGTGAGAGCCCAGCCCAATGTGGCTGGTACAATTTCCTGAGCAGATGCTCCTGGCTGTATAAGGAAGCTAGGGAGTGAGCCAGTAAGCAATGTTCTTCATTGGTTCCTCTCTTGAACTCCTGCCCTGATTTCCCCCAATGATGGATTGGGACCTGAATGTATAAGCCAAATAAACCCTTTCCTCCCTCTTAGTTAGGGTTTCTATTGCTGTGTTAAAACACCATGAACAGGTAGCTTAGAAGGGAGGGTTTATTTGGGGCTTACTGTTCCAGAGGATGAGTCCATTACCATCACAGCAGGAACAGCCAAGAGCTCAACAGAAAATAGAAAGCAAACAGAGAATAGCGTGTGGCCTTTGAGACCCCAAGGTTACCCCGAGTGACACACTTCCTCCACCAAGACCACACCTTCTAAACCTCTCCAAACAGTGCCATGGCTAAGAACCAATTATTCCAGTGCCCAATAATATGGTGGCTGTCTCATTGGAACCACCCCCACCCCTGCCAAGGTGCTTTTGCTATGATGTATAAGTTCTAATTTAGTATATGCATAATTCATGTGAAGGGGACATAGACATTGTCATGGCCTCCACTTGTAGAATGAAGTGTCCTGGGGACAGCTGCGATTGTCTTCTCTGAGCAACACCACTTTGTATTGAGTATTGTCTTCTCTGTGCTCCACAAGCAGTATTTACTGCTCCTGTAGGGACCTTGTTCTGACATTTTCCAGATTCATCATGGTCGACACCTGTCGGCCTACATTGTAGAAGATGAGCCTTGAAAATGAAGGTTGTGGGCTTAGCATCTTCAGACTCCATCATCTTCACTCAATTCTTAGTGTGTACCATCAAATAGCATAGAATTCACCTGAAGGACATGACCTCACAGCGCTACCCACAACGGAAGCTGAACTGTACTGAGATGGAAGCAAATGTAAAGTCAGCATGCAAGGGCTCACCAAATGTCAGTGAACTGGGGATTCAATAAGTGTTGACCTATTTCAGTGGCTGTCCATTTCTGACAGCATAAGTTCACCCCATGAAAGCAACCCCCCACTCCCTGCCAAGGCTGAGCCCACCTGAGTACGTAAACAATCTCAGCTTTGCGCTTTTTCATTTGCATTAGTTTGTTTTACGTAATACCCAAAGTTATGCAGACTATTTGGACACATCCAGATGTGAGATGCCTTTTAAAAATCTGTGGCTTTGTACGTCTGTCAAGTGTTCACTTTACTATTTCAAGACTGCCGAAGGCCATTGTCACATGTTTTATGAAAATCCTAGAAGTATGTTATGACAGCTGGCCATGCTCACCCCTCTGGACCCTCCTTACTTCCCTCGCTATCAGCCAAATCCAGTGAGTTCTGTCAGACGTTGAATTTACTCCCCCAGCTGTTGAAATGGCTCTTTGAGCTAACCAGAGAACACAGGCATTTCAGAAGCTGATCACAATGGCCCACACTTCATACACTTTTCCCTTGACAGAGAGTTCTTACATCTAACTTTCCCAGCTTCCTTTTTGATATTCAGTCCTCTCCCTCCCTCAGGGAAGAGAGATGATGTCAGTGGGGATATAGCAGGGGGAAAAAAAGGTTGGCAATGAGAAACCCCATCAGTTCTATTCCTTTTTGTCCTTGGGATCCTGTACTTCTGACAGTACATATTCCATCCTTTTCTGAGACACCAGTTTTATAGCGTTCAAGGCCTGTTGTCAGGAATCTGGGCCCTGCCTTTGTGATTCATAGTTCATGGTAGATGAGAGCATGCCTGAGGCTCATGCTCCAATAGAAGCTTAATTTTAGTAGTGAAAATGGCACCCCTGCTTTCTGTCTCAAAGTCAGAGAAGTATGTTCCTGCTTAGGGTCCTGTACATCCTCAACAGTACTTTCCTCTCTGGTAGAAGCCACACTCCCAGCTCCAGGGTAATTTGGGGGCTTGATTTTGCACTAGGCTCTCTGGGGCTGGAGGGAAAGCATGGGAGATGGGGCCTGAGAGGCTCTGGAAGGAAGAGGGTTGAACAGAGGTAAGTCATATTTGACAGCCCGAAATGTCGAAGTCTCTTCTCAGCAGGATGCTTCTTCCTCCGTGGAAACTCACCAGAAGTACATTACCTACCTTGCTCAGTCTGTTTCTAGAAGCCGCTAAGTGGAGGTAACATTTTACCCTGCTGGTTTGATTCTTTACCTAGCCCCGTCCTCCACCAGGGCTCACAAAAGCTGCCCTACAATTACGGCAATCTGACAGGCACTTCACAATTTCCCCGGGGCTCTTAAGTGGGTTTGCTTCCTCCTTCCTTTCATTTTCCAAAGAGTAATTGGAGTGAGTCAGTCTCGCTTATTGCCTCCTATATGCAGAGCTCCCTCCTTAAAGAGGACTCAGGCAGGTACTGCTTCAACCTCCTTACCAATCTGCAGTTGGAGACCAACAGGCGAGCGTGGTTTTGACCTTTATGGCTTCTGTTTTGCTCTGATCAACTCAGCACTGGCTTATGATTTAAGAGTTCACTCTGTTGATAGGAGTCCTCCTTGTTTGTCCCAGTTCATGCAAGACTGGCACCATCACCATTTTTCCTGCTTGAGCTGGTGTTCCTTCCCAAACTCATTCCCCACAAGCCTAGGAAGTTTCACTTAGGCAATGTGTTTTCATTGCTCTCAAAAAACTTTCAGATTCTTTTCTCTGTAACTGTTTTAATATAGTTCTCCTTTAATTTTTTTTTCTTTCAGGCAGGAATATTGGCTCAGACCTATAATACTAGCACTTGGGAGACTGAGACAAGATCATTTTGAGTTCAAGGCCAGCCTTGGCGGCATAGAGAATTCTAGGATAGCCTTGGCAGCAAAAGTGACCCTGAATCAGAAAACCAAAAGAAAAATAACATTATGTATGTGTGTGTGTTATATGTGTATACATGTACACACGTTATATGTGTATGTATGTGTATGTGCCCATGTGTATGCATATATGTATATGTACATGTATGTGCATATATGTATGTATAAAACATATATGTTTATGTACTTTGTTTCTCCTGATCCAAATCTAACCTTCAAGGATGAATCTCGATTTCCTAAGAAGACATTTAACCTACCCTTGCTACTCCTAGAAGAGATAAACCACTCAACTTTCTATCTAAAGATATTGCTTCATGGTTTATCTACTTTATTTGTTACCAAAACTCATTAGTTATGTGAAACCTTGAGATTCATATACATCAAGAATCTCAGAGAATTATCAGTGTTGCAGAAAAACAGATGGCTCATCCTGGGGCCTTGCAGGATGCATGCACCTTTGGTAGAAAATAGTTATCTCTGGGAGTCCTGGTGAGAGGTACCTATCCGAGGTTAAAGAAAGACTTTGCAGTGCACGACACATAAGGATCTAGGTAGAGTTAGGCAGATAACTAAAACCATCATGGGATTAACTCAAAGGAAAAGCGTACCAGAAGACTCACAGGGATAAGCTGGCCTGCTACACCAGGGATTTGTAAGCAGGAAAAGGACCTAGGGCAGAATAAATAGGGACTGATTTTTTGAGAACACTGGGGAGAACCAAGCCTGGTGACTCAGAAGCCAGAATGACCCTGAAGACTATAGAGCTTGCTACATACCACAGGCAGAAGGGGCACAATGGGAGGCTTGTAGTTAGCTTGGCTTGTCATGGTCAAATACTCTAGAAAATGTTCTTTTTCTTTTTTGTGGTTCACCACAGGTACATAGACATGGTTAACCAGGCAAGCACAGACTACCATGTGCTTAGTTACTTCTCTAGGTGACTGCTTCCCCAACCATGGCTTTCCTCAGCAAAGTTATTTATTCTGGCAAGAAGCAGACCTTCAGCTCACCACGAGTGTGCCCTTCAGAGCAGAGGCACATGGTGGGCAGAGGAACGATGTGGCTCATACTCGAGATGCTGAGTCCCTGGGCACATGCTTCACCTTCTTCCCTCGTCCTGCCCCAGCAGGAAGGAAACTGGAGAGGAAGCAGAAACACGGTATCGGCACATCACACTTATGATGTGTTTTGTTAATAGTGAGCACTTGCACGGCCAAATTACAAAGACAGTAGGATGAATCTCATGCCCCGATGGGCTTTCATGAAGTGGGACGTGATGAGACCCGTGCATGACCCTGTGTGCAGCTCCCTGCCTTGCTGGCTCTCCCCCTCCTCCTGGTGTGAAGACAACCAGAAATTTTCATCTGCCCCTGCCCTGCTTTGTATGCTTGTCACATCATGGACGTTCTTGAGCAATGTGTTATTGTATTTTCATGCTCTTGAGGTTTATAAAAATAGACCCGCTTTTTGTGCAGTCTTCAGTTTCATTAGCGGGTGATCCGTTTCTGGGGCTCAGCCAGCCATACTGATGCCTTTGTTTCCGTCACTCTGTGCTGTCAATCAGGCATCAATCTCCCCATGCGTATCAGTCTATCACTCTAGCAGCTGTCAGGTGGGCTCCTTTGACTGCCACATGGCTGCTGCCTGGCTCATCCTTGCAGAAGTCTCCTAGGGGATTTTCAGCCACCTACTTTCATGAATCAAATTTTACAAACTTTATTTTACCTGATCTTGATACTAGAAATGTAAACATCAATTGTAAAGATCTTTTTTTAATTTTAGAGACATTTCCATTAATCTAGTTATTTGTGGTGTGTATTTGTGAGTGTTTACATATGTATTTGTGTACCATGTGCATATCTGGTACCCATGAAGGCCAGAAGAAACTCTCAGGTCCACTGGAACTGGAGTTAGAAGCAATTGTTAGCTGCCATGTGGGTCCTGGGAATGGAACCCAAGTCCTTTGCAAGAGGCAGCAAGTGCTTTTAATCACTGTGCCATCACTCCAGCCCAAGATGAGAAGTTTTGACATGATTTTTGAAGAATCAGTAGATCGCCAATTAACACACACGCATTCACACACACATGCACCTATACATGCATACCACATGTATGTACAAAATAAAAGAATGTAAATCTCACCCACTGAAACATTAAAGAAGGCATAGAATATTTACATTTCTGTAAATGTAAAGATATGATAAGTCAAAAGCAGTATTAGAAAACAGGCCATATAACATCATTGTAATTTCATCTCTAATCTTTCTTACATAGCAAGAAGACCAAGAAACAGTAGGAATTCAAAGCTTCTAGGTATCATGCAATTCTAGATAGGTGCAATCCCTAATAATATTGACTACAACAAGCATACTTGTGTTGCCATCATGCCCAAGTAGGGAAGCCATAGAAAGATTTAGCATTTCTTATTGGGAACTATCTTAGGGTTGAAACTGGACTTTGGCATCTCAAACAATACCTGGTATATGGGCCCGTGAGGACCATTGTATGGGATTCAGTTCTGTCTCTGTAAAATTCATAGACTGAAGTCCTATCTCTTGGTGCCTCATAGTATGGTCTCATTTGGAGATAAGATCCTTCCAGATAGAATCTGCTAAATTGTGATAAGGTTACATGGAGGTAAGAGTCCCCCAATCCAGCACTTCTTCCACAAGGGGGAAAATTGCATGTGTGTGCATGCATGCAAACATGCATCACACACACACACACACACACACACACACACACACACACAAGCATGCATGCATACACAGAGGCAAAATCTCTTCTGAAAAAAGGGCAGAGATAATGATGTTGCTTTTATAACCCAGGAACCATCACATATTACTAACATAAAAAGATGGCTCAGCAGTTAAGAGCATTGACTGCTTTTCCTTGAGGACCCGGGTTCAATTCCTCGCCTCCACATGGCAGCTCACAACTTCAGTTCCAGGAAATCCAACACCCTCACAAACATACATGCAGGCAAAAAACCAATGCACATAAAATTAACATAAATAAATTTAAAATTAAAAAAATAAATGCAGGATTTGGGCAAAGGATACAGAATAGAATTTCACTCATAACCTTTAGCTGGAAGCAACCCTGACATTTTGATCTTGGGGTGCTGTATTATGCAACTGTTAGGCAGTAACTTTCTTTTAAGTCATATATATGTTTTGGGGCATTTTGTTATAACAACCATAAAAAACAATACACACTTGTCATGTATATCATATTTATTAAGAGAAATTGTGTCTGTATTTGGTCAGATTTATAAAACCTTTTCATGGCAACAAAATAATCACTAATTAATGCCATGGAGTTGACAGTTATAATGCATATACAGAATATTAGTCAGCATTGAAAAGCTAATCTCATTCATGTGCAAATCAAATTTGATTCTCTACACTTGGTGCTGCTGAGAACTCAGTGACATATCTGTTCTTATAGCCCATTTGGTGAGCAGAAATAAGTAGAATCTTTCTTCAAACTAAGCTGGAAAATATATTACAGGCCATAAAATATGATCTTCGAATTGAATATGATATGAAATTCAGATGTGGAATTGCTGGTTATTTATTCTAATGATACTTCTGTAAAAAATATACTTGTTTCATTATTCATTTGTGTGCATGTGTATACATGTTTGCATGCATGCATGTGTATAGATATGCATGGAGACCAGAAGGCATCAGATCCCTAGACCTGGAGTTACAGGCATTGTTGAGTAATCCACTCAACAGTGTGGGTGCTAGAAACTGAACTCAGGTCCTCTGAAAGAGCAGCAAGTGTTCTTAACCACTGAACCATCTGTCCAACCCTCCATTGTTATTTTTGTTCATGTCAGAATGGAGATGCTTAAGTTCTCATAGAGCATGGGAATAGTGAAGTCAATCATAATAAATTTTATTTTTTTTAGAAGAATACTTGAAATATACCAGTAAAGTTATATAATGAAAAGAATCTCAGAAGTCTAGTACAGAGAGTCTTGGGGTCCTCAAGACACTTTCAAGGAATCTGTAAGTTCCAAACCACTTTTGTGATAAGATGAACACACCATTGGCTCAGAGAGACTTATTCTTGCATCATGGACAGTGGACCTTTTCAGAAACTATCAGTCACCCTGTGAGTGTCTGACAAGGCTACCTTCCTTTCTAGTTCTATATCCCCAGGAGATTGTATTTTCTTAACATACTTCAGCTAGAACAGGGTGTCACAAAAAAATTGAATACAAAAGCACCTGTGGAAATCCAGCTCCCTATAACTATCAGACATTAAAAATATTTGTAAAACCATGGCATTATGTTCATGAAACTTTTATCGATTTGGAAATAGAAAGTTATTCTCACCTAAATATATCCACTAGATTAATTAGTGTCGTGGGCCTACTATAAAATTTTTCAATAAAGATTTTCCTTTAGTTTAATATGTGACAGAATAAAGTATGTAAGAAGGACTCCGCAGCCCTCCTCAGTGTTTGGGCTGTGAAGGAGTGCTGAGTCCAAATCATTAAGAGTGGATATAGAATGTGCTTTCTCACCTTGTTAAGAGAGAACAGGAAGGGAGTCTCACTGACACATTGGGAGGGATGCAGAGTCACTAGCATTGATTGCCTGAGATGGATGGGTTTAAAGGTTACTGATATTTTAACATCTTGTAAACATCTTATCTGTGTTTCTAAAATTTTCCACTTCAGAACACATTTCTTTGGCATCCCCTGAAAGGCAATTTGTTTTCATTTGCACTCTTGTTCTTTTTTTTTTTAAAAAAAAAAAAAAAAAAATCTCCCTGCCCTCAAGCCATCATTTAGGACCTAAAGTTGCAAAGTGTCTCTTAATTATATTTTCATAGAGTCTCAGCTCCTAAACTTCTGCCAGATTTAAGGTCTACAGGCGAGTTAGCCATAAGCTATTTGGAGGTAGAATTTATCAAAGTATTTGTGTTGCGCCAGCAGTTTTTAGAGAAATGGCCTTGAAAAACATCACCATGCAGAAGAACCCATTTTCCAGGGAATACTGATTTCAAAGGCTAGGATGAACATTAATTTGTATTGAATTCTTCATAGGTCCTGTTACCCACAAAATGTTAGTATTGTCAATGATATATCCCAAAGATTTTGATTAACATATTCTTAAATGGCTCTTATTGTTCCTCTGTTTTGAAGTCAAGATGAGCCAGACATCAATAACTGCAAATAAGTACTCAATATTTGTTTGACATTGAGCTAGTAACACAGGTCACACACCATGCCCTTAGTGCATTGTGAGGTTGGTAGCATATGTTCTCACAGAGCTACTGTGAGCATTGCATTTCATAATACATGAAAATAAATTGATGAACAAGTGCTGCAAAACACCCAATGCTATTTTTAGTTTTCTGAATACTTCCAAATTTGTATTGGAATCAGCAAAATGGTTCCTTCACTTTCTTGGGAATAGTCTAGAATCTGTGCACCTCTCTCTTTCAATGGTGAATCTTACCTTCTTCTCTAGTCTTTAGAAACCTTTCCCATCCTGCCTAAGATTCCTTTCCTCTTTCCAGAGTATGAAGAAGATACATTCCCTGGGACCTGTTCAGTTTCCCCTTCTTCTCTACCTCAGCAGGCTCTCCTGCTTTCATGGTCTTCCATTTGATGTCTTGTACGCCTCTCTATGAGATCCTACATCTCTCTCCTAGGTGGTTCAACATTTGCCCACTGCAGGAAGTTGTGGACTATGTTAGTCTCTTTGCTGTTGCCTCTGTGATGACCATTATTCCATCAGACTCCCACTCTTCTTCCTTTATCATTATTACCCCAGGAATAATAGCAATTAAAATAGAAATCTTAAGCAGGATGCTAACACAAATGAATAGATAAACCTTGGTTAGCCTTTTTGTCTTACCTCTCTATCATCTGAGATTGGGAAATGTTTTAGATTGCTTCTCACACAGAAGAATTTTCACCAATCTAAACTCTAATGTCTCCATAGCTCTCCAAAACTCTTATCATTAATTTCATCTTTTCCCAGCAAAAGCCTAGAGTTACCCACAGCATATAGAGAGCATGGAAGAGTGAGAATTGTTCAGCAAGTATATGTAACTTGCTGTATCTGTGCCTGATACAGAGAACTGGGATATTCCAAAAAGACCCAGGTTTTTGCATCAGCACCCCATGCCCAAACCCAAATTCAGCAGATAGAAATGCCCTCAGTGCTATTCTATAACTGACTCTCCTCTGTGTTCTAACTGAGGGCCCATCTGTTTTAAAATGGAAAAAGGATAGCTATCATTCAGATGACTATGATAAAACACAAAGAAATCCATCTTTCCATATTGCCTTAAAGAGTCCAGGGTTTAGAAGGAAAGTGGCCAACTTGAAATTTTACACATTTATACTGAATGAATTAAATCTGAACAGTGTCATGATATCACATATGAGAGCTCACTCAATCACACCAGATGTACTCTATGGTCAAGATCAAGGTTGTCATTCACCTTTGCTTCCCTCATTTCCTACATGTTATGTAAAGTCTGAAATATTTGTATGACTGTAGATAGACTACAGTAGAGAACTTGGCAGCTACTTTTAACAAGGGAAAAAAAAATCTGTCGATCATACTCTATGAAGCATCTCACATTTCCTCATCAGAATGGGAGTTGCAAGATGACAGTCAAAGTCGTCATTGTTGGCATATTCTTCATTTCTGCTAGCAACTTTAATATTTTACAATGTTGGGAAGAATCTTTCTATAAGTTTGAATTTTTTTGCTGAATCCTTGTCTCACATTGTCACCAACCTGCACCTTATTTTGTCCTTGTCATTTTCCTGAGTTCCGCCTTTCACACTGGCACAATGAATTGTAAGAGTAAAACAGTGTCATGATGATGCGACATATTCTCCACCACATAGCTTCACTAGCTGAAGTTAAGCTAAGAAATTGCTTCAAATTCTTCTCCATATGCTCTTAACAAGCCCCTTATGGTCTTAACAAACCTTATATCAACCTGTTTGTTAATGTCTTTGCAATTATAGGGCTTATACAATTTTAATGCATCTATCTTTACTTACATATGTGTAGGTGAATTCAAAATTATGCATATGAGTTTCATTTGCAATATTGCAAAATAATGTGTATAGAATGCATATATATGTGCATATATGAACAAACACCTGTGTGTGCACATATGTTCCTGTGGACTGCCATCCAAACGATATTTGATTTCCCTTCTCCTTGGAAACCAAGAGCGCTCAACCTTCTAACCCATTGTTACATAAGCTGGGTTAGTTGAAACACTGTGTGTTTATTGGGAGGAAATGGCTTTTGCAATCTCTCACTCTGTTATTTCTCCCTCCCTGGTAGACAAATTCTACTGACGTGAGTGCCTGATGATGAATCATCCTTCTGAGAAAGGCAGGAATGAGAAGCTGTTTAATTGGAGTAACTTTGAAAGAACATATCTATTTACTTTGCTGAGAATTACTGATAAAATTAGACATTCTCTTTTGATCTCTCTCTGTCTTGTGTGAATTTGTTCATGCTGATCAGATTCATCCATGGAAACTATCAAATTCCATGCCTAGCTGAGCTCACACAAAACAAAAACCTTGTCTTGGCTATGCTAAAATTAAAGGGAAGAAGGATCCTGGCAGGTTGTGTGGTCCCCTGGGGGTCAGCAGCTGTCTGCCCTGATTCTGGGTAGTAAAATCCAATTTCTACTCTGCCCACATGGGCTGGTAAACAGCGGGTAACCCCACTGGCTTGCAAAATTGGGGCTTCTTCAACTGGGACACAGGCCCAAACACATCAATTTCAGCGGCAGGCGAGAGATTAGGAGAGTATCAGATGGGCACGAACAAATTACCATTGCTAAACACAAACCATCACGAAAGGCAGTAGACCAGAATCAGAGCCATACTCCAGGTTAGAGACCCAAGACGAAAGCACAGTGTGGCAGGAAGAAGCGATGGCCGGGCCATCCCTGCACTGATGGCAGAGGCTTCCGGAACAGTTTGTATGACGGCACAACTCATGTTGTTCCACTGTGCAGCTACCCTCAGGGACTCTCTGTTCCATTGTCCATGGAATGAAATTCAAACTTGATTTTGTGGTTTGGGGCCCATCGCCATTAAGCTTCTACTTCTCTTGGCAATGGGATTGTCTGCAGTCACTCCTTGTCCTATCTCCAAATGACTCACCAGTGTCTATGCAGACCCAGACCCCTGGAGCGACCTATATAAAATGCCTTATCAGGTTTCTCCTTTAATGCCCTACCTAGGTTGTGGAATCTCAATCTCTTGCTCTTGATCTCCCTCTCTTACTATCTCACTTTTGCTCTCTCTCTCTCTCTCTCTCTCTCTCTCTCTCTCTCTCTCTCTCTCTCTCTCTCTCTCTCTCTCTTTCTCTCTCATTTATGTTTCCCCTTGGTAGTTATTAGTTTCTGCTCCAACTAATATTATATTTCTGCACACTTAGTATCATTAAGGACTGGGTCTGCATCAAGCATACATCCTCACATTACTTTAGAATCCTTTGCATGTATATAATATGGGAAAAGCACATTATTTGATGAGTGAATAAGCATATAAGTGCATGGAAGGCATCCAACAGCAATACTAAACTGTACATTATAACCACCTCCATGAGTGCCCATGAACAGTGAGCAATTATTTCATAAGCCATATATAACCAAACCCAGGCTGTTTTACAGACACATATCACCCAGTTTTAATTCTCTGGTCATTCCGATCTTCTTCTCCATGATCTGATTTGACTTCCTAGATGTCAGGAGCATCTGTGCTGCAGTTGAGAGGCATCCCAATGCTTCTGCATCTCCCCTGGGGGCGAAATCACTGATGTAAAAGTAGAAGGAAGATAATGGTTCCAAACCTGACAAAGACAAGGAGTAGAAAGAAAATTACAGGCACTGACTATCCAGCCAGACAGATGAAAACTCAGAGCCAGAGATTAACAAGTTAGACTTGCTGTGGGATGTTCTGTATGTCCTGTGGGAGCCTGTTCTCGGGTTCCTTGTGGCTTTACCCAGCAGGTCCGCATAGAGGATGATTAGGACCACGGGCCTGAGTGCAGGTGTCTGAGATGGTCTGCACTTGGCTGTGCTGGGGGATGGTTTGTAGGTCAAGTTGCCCTGATTGGTCAATAAATAAAACCTGATTGGCCTGTGGCTAGGCAGGAAGTATAGGCAGGACTAACAGAGAGGAGAAATAAAAGAACAGGAAGGCAGAAGGAGTCACTGCCAGTCGCCACCATGACAAACAGCATGTGAAGACACCGGTAAGCCACGAGCCACATGGCAAGGTATAGATCTATGGAAATGGACTAATTTAAGATATAAGAACAGTTAGCAAGAAGCCTGCCATGGCCATACAGTTTGTAAGCAAAATAAGTCTCTGTGTTTACTTGGTTGGGTCTGAGCAGCTGTGTGACTGGCGGGTGATAAAGATTTGTCCTGACTGTGGGTCAGGCAGGAAAACTCTAGCTACACAGACTGACATGTATGTAAAAAGAAATGCATCAAACTGAGTTTCTCTTCTCATTGAATTAATAGGTGGGATCTAATATCTATTTCCTATCGCGTGAACAAGTTGAAGGAGAAAACAATGTGATTATTTCATTGGATTCAATTTGTGGATTTTATGAAACCCAACTGACTCTGGGTTAAAATAGGCCAACAATAAATAACAAAAACTCAGTGATCTTGACATAGAAGTATTCCACAGCCTGTTAAAAGTTATATGGTTTTTTTTTTTGTTTTTTGGATTTTGTTTTTGTTTTCATTTTTGTTTGTTTGTTTGTTTGTTTTTTTTGAGACAGGGTTTCTCTGTGTAGCTGTGTGCCTTTCTTGGAATTCACTCTGTAGACCAGGCTGGCCTCAAACTCACAGAGATCCACCTGGCTCTGCCTCCCAAGTGCTGGGATTAAAGGCATGTGCCACCACCACCCAGCAAAAGTTATATGGTTTTAAAAGATAATATGTACCATTTTAAGTAGTAAAACACTAAAAAGATTCCCGTTAGTATCAGAAGCCAGGCAAGAATGGAGAGTTCCCTATATTGATGACAGTTGTATCTCTCTGATCTAATGATAATCTATCACTTGTATCTTATTCAAACAAGCAAAATTCTAATGCATGCACAGGATATTTATTCAACAATGTATGCATGTATGGTGTGTGTGAGAGTGTGAAGTATGAGGAGGTGTATGCTGGCACACACGTGGAGATTGGAGAACGCCTTGAGTGTTAGTCCTCACCTCACCTTTTGTACCCTGTTTGGGGTGGGATTGTTTGTACAATGCTGGGTGTGCCAGGCTGTCTGGCCTCTGAGCTTCTAGGAATTCTCCTGTCTCCTCATTCTATATCATTACAAGCATTCTGGAATTACAGATGTGTACTACTTCACCCAATATTGTTTGATAAATTTTTATTTTTAATTAAGTGTATTGAATAGGGGTATGCGTGGATAGGCAAACATGAAAGCAGGTTTCCAGAGGCCGGAGAGATAGTTGGAGCCCCTGCAGCTGGAGTCACAGGTGACTGTAAGCAGTCCAACATGAGTTCTGGAAACTGAACTTCATCCATTGGGAGAACAGTATTGAACCCTTAACCATCTCTCCTGTCTGCTGGGGATGTCTTTCTGTATGCTGTGAAATGTGTTGCTCTGATTGGTTGGTAAATAAAATGCTGATTTGAGTCTGGTGGTGGTGGTGGTGGTGGCGGCGGCGGCGGCGGCGGCGGCGGCGGTGGCGGCAGCGCACGCCTTTAATCCCAGCACTCGGGAGGCAGAGCCAGGCGGATCTCTGTGAGTTCGAGGCCAGCCTGGTCTACCAAGTGAGTTCCAGGAAAGGCGCAAAGCTACACAAAGAAACCCTGTCTCGAAAAAACCAAAAAAAAAAAAAAAAAAAAAAAAAAAAAAAAAAAAAAAAATGCTGATTGACCGGTAGCTAGGCAGGAAGTATAGGTGGGACAAAGAGAGAGGAGAATTCTGGGAAGTGGAAGGCTGATACATGCCTAGAACATGACCCAAAAAAGACCCAATAAAACCATTGAATTTTATCAGTCAACCAAACAAAAGAGCTCCAAATTTTCACATCATGTCTATGAATGATGTAATACCCACTGAGTCTAATATTGAGCCAGACATGAATGTTCCTAACTATGAAGTTAAGAGGATATGAAACTGCATTCATCTTTTTCCTCTTTCACTGCAGGAAATCAACATATTGATGTAAATGAATATTTGAAGATAAACTTTTGTCTCTTGCTATGATTGTTATTAGCTGCAAAAAAAAATTTAGGACTGGTTCAAACTTTCCAGATTTTTTTCTCAAATAAATGGGCATACCTGTGTACACCTGCATCCATGTACATGTTTATACACATACTCCTGTATACATTCAGTAATGGCAACATAAACAGCAGCCACAAAATGGAAACAGAAAATGGAGCTATGTAGCAGAAACATCATATCTTTTTTTATTTACTTTTATTTTACATACATTGGTGTTTTGCCTGCAGGTCAGATCTTTGAGTTACAGACAGTTGTTAGCTGCCATGTGGGTGCTGGGATTTGAACCTCGGTCCTTTGGGAGAGCAGTCAGTTCCCTTAACCACTGAGCCATCTTTTCAGACCCGAGACATCATATCTTAATATACAAACATAGCTGCTAATGAGTCCTTCTATGCCTGGCACTTTGCTATATAGTAGTAATGCAATATATATGTGTGTGTGTGTGTGTGTGTGTGTGTATGCATATATGTGTTTGTGTGTATGTATATAATATATGTATATGGCATACACACATATATAACATATAATATTGTGTATATTATTGTGATGCTTTTAAAAGCTTGGATACTGGGGAAGAGAATTAAGAGTTTTACCCAGCTGTGAAACCTGTGAGCTACAGTAAGGACTGGCCTGGCAAGATATACCAACTGATGTAATAGTGGCATGAATATTACAGTAGTAACCAACAACTTTGTGGTTGGATTTAAAGCCTACCCCACAATATGGAACTCATACTTGGTGCCATTAATTGGGCTGAAAAAACCATGGCTGGTTTGTCTTGGGCACAATGGGAGAACCTTTATATAGTTCTACTTAAAGGACCGAGTAATAAACGATCACCCAAATGTTTGTCTTTATACCCATGTATTAATGCATATCTCAACTCTCATCAGAGAAGCATCTTTACTCTGTAGATGAAAGCTAATCCACAATTGGTCAACGTGAAGAGAATAAGGGACTGTGAAGTGCTTAGGCCTGAATGGGACATCTGCATCACTCTATAGCTTCCCAAAGCTCAGATATCACTGAGAAAGACAGAGTAGAAAAATAATAAGAGTCAGAAGTTGTAGCTGGAGGTTTTCCTGTGTCTCGCAGCTGCTTGGTCCCAAATAAACACATAGAGGCTTACATTAATTACATACTGTTTGGTCTGTGGCTCAGGCTTATTGCTAACTAGTTCTCTAATCTTAAATTAACCTAATTCTATTAATCTATATATCACCACGTGTCTCATGGCTTTACCTGTGTTCCATTACATCTTGCTCCCCTGGTGGCCCACAGTGTTTTCCCTGACTCTGACTTTCTTCTCCCTGTATCTTTGTTTGGATTTCCCCCCTGGCTCTAACCTGTCTTTCCATAGGCCAAAGCAGTTTCTTTATTAACCATTGGTAGAAACACATATTCACAGCACACAGAAAGATCACCCCACAGCAAGAAGTAGTGGGTGTCTGCAGTGAATCAGTGTGTCTGGACATGACACCATCGCACGTATGAACCCATAGCAGTTATGGCTGCACATACCAGATCTATGCAAGATCGGGACAGCCAAAATCACAGCAGAGATTAAAGAGAAGCTATGAATTCCCATCACTACCTGAGGAGCTATTCAACTGATGGCTTCTGAGAAAGGGAGAGTCAATTTTCTTTAGGGATGTGACCCCTGGGAGGCTACCCCCTGCTTTTGGCAGAAGATCCTACATCCATGCCCATTAAGGAAGCACTAACACTAATTGGGTTCTGTTTTGTTGTTGATGATGTTGTTTTTTTAAGGATTACATAAACTTAGGAGGAAAAGCATGTGGGAGGAATGGGGAAGGGTATTGGAGTGGAAGAAAAGGAAGTGAGCTTTATCAACACATTTACATGTGTATATAAAATTCCCCAACAATAATAAAGAAACTAAATGTAGTTTTAAAAAGAGCTCTGAGCTAATCATCTCTGCATGATCTATGTGAGAATCATCATAGGTTTCAAGAGCAGAGAAGTAGGTGGACATCTTTCCCTGGAATATGGACAGAGCCATGGAAACTTCCTGAAACCTGCCTTGAATAAAATTTAAAATATTAAGGGGCAATTGATAAGAAGATGCTTGTTCCTATGCCACAAGGAAGCACAAAGGAAGATACTGAGAGAGGAAATAAGAAGAAAACCAAAACAGGGTAAATAGTGCTCTGCAGGCTCTGATGCACAGTTGAGTTGAAGTGAACCCAAAAGGAAATTCTGATGAAAATTAAAAAGTAACAAAGGGAGAGGGTGGTAAAGGACTTTGCTATATTTTCATTTTGAAGAGGCCTCACTATGTAGCCCAGGTTGGACTTGAACTCCTATTAATCCTCCTGTCTCAGACTGCTAAGTGCTAGGATAACATGCATGACTCATCACACCACACACAACTCGATATTACATCCATAGACTCTTTTCTCTGGTCTTGAGGATCTATTAAAGGTTTAACAGCAAAACTATGCATCAGGTTTGAACTAGATAAAGTAATCTTCCAAATCACTTTTCATGGATAATTATAATAACTCAAAACAGGCTAAGTTATGGACAGAGACCCAGTTAGTAATGCATATAATTTTATACCTTGAGCCTGGAAGGTGGCTGAATTCAATCAATATTCAGATGGCAAAAATGGTAGCCTCTAAGTAGGGAATAAGAGAGAATGAAGATACAATCATCATAGTCCATTTTCTGCTAATGTAATGAAATACCTAAAGTAAGCTATCTTTATAAAGAAAAGGGGTTTTTTAGCTTACCATTCTGGAAGACATCAGTTTCATTTTGGTTTCAATGAGAACCTTATGAGTAGATGGAAGGGGAGTGTACAGGAGAACACACCCACAAATGGGAAGCCAAGGAGGCTAGTGTTTCTTATATCTTCCAAGGGTAAGCCTCAGTTGACATAAGGAACTCTTCTTTCTTAAAATTTTGACAGCATCACCCAATACCACTACTCTGGGGACCAGGCTTCAAATACTTGAATCTGTGGGGGGGGGGGGGGAGGATGAAACCAGTTTCAAAGGTGGCTGAGAAGCTCAGATGAACATGATAAGGGTGGGTATCCTCTGAAAGGTGTAAGTCAATCAGGACTTTAGCCACATATATTTACAACTAAATCCCTTGAACTATGTGTGAATAGCTAGATAGTAGAAAGGTCTGGTGGGAAGAACCCTGAAGAAAAATAATATGTAGTGGACTGGAGTGGCAGCGAGGAATCAATGAAGTGGACTAGAGGGGACAGGAGAAAACCCAAGAGGAAGTGGGAAGGGTTGACTGAGAAAAGGGAAAAGCTGGGTCCTGGGTTTAGGGGGGCAAGGAGGAGAGAGCAAGAATGCTTACGTGGAAAGGATAGCGGACGCCAAGTGCAAGAAGCTGTTGTGGAGCGGAGGTGAAGACAGGAGGGTCCTGGAGGTAAACTGGCCAGCCAGCCTAGATGAATGAGAGGTTCAGTGAGAGAACCTGTCTCCAAATATGAGGTGGACAGCTATAGAGAAAAACACTGATGTCAACCCGCCCCCCCAGCTTTTATGTGTGTTTGCACAGCTTGCACATGGGCATACACAAGCATTCACACACACACACACACACACACACACACACACACACACACACACACACCGGAGGGAGGGGGGAGGCGAGAGAGAGAGAGAGAGAGAGAGAGAGAGAGTTAATAAAACCTGAACTAAGAATTTTTTTTCCTTTTATTTTACAATACCATTCAGTTCTACATATCAGCCACGGGTCCCCCTGTTCTCCCTCCTCCCGGCCCCTCCCCTTCCCCCCAGCCCACCCTCCATTCCCACCTCCTTCAGGGCAAAGCCTCCCCTGAGGACTGAGATCAACCTGGTAGACTCAGTCCAGGCAGGTCCAGTCCCCTCCTCCCAGACTGAGCCAAGCGTCCCTGCATAAGCCCCAGGTTTCAAACAGCCAACTCATGCAATGAGCACACAGGACTCAGTCCCAGTGCCTAGTTGCCTCCCAAACAGATCAAGCCAATCAACTGTCTCACCTATTCAGAGGGCCTGATCCAGCTGGGGGCCCCTCAGCCTTTGGTTCATAGTTCATATGTTTCCATTCGTTTGGCTATTTTTTTTCAGTAATTGAGTAAAACTGAAATTTATTATAAGCCACAGTCGTCCTAGGGACCTCCATGATACATACATATATATATCATCCATGGTTCTATGGGTTATGGTCTGATTGTTCTTTATTTTATATCTAGAATCCACTTATGAGTGAGTACATACCATGACTGTCTTTCTGGGTTTGGGTTACCTCACTCAGGATGATTTTTTCTAGTTCCATCCATTTGCCTGCAAATTTTATGCTTTCATTGATTTTCTCTGCTGAGTAGTACTCCATTGTGTATATGTACCACATTTTTTCCATCCATTCTTCCGTTGATGGGCATCTAGGTTGTTTCCAGGTTCTGGCTATTACAAATAGTGCTGCTATGAACATAGCTGAGCATGTATCTTTATGGTATGAATCAGCATTCCTTGGGTATATGCCCAAGAGTGGGATGGCTGGGTCTTGAGGTAGTTCGATTCCTAATTTTCTGAGAAACTGCCATGCTGATTTCCACAGTGGTTGTACAAGCTTACATTCCCACCAACAGTGGAGGAGTGTTCCCTTTGCTCCACATCCTCTCCAACATTGACTGTCATTGGTGTTTTTGATCGTAGCCATTCTAACAGGTGTAAGGTGGTATCTCAGAATCATTTTGATTTGCATTTCTCTGATGATTAAGGATGCTGAGCATTTCTTTAAATGTCTTTCAGCCATTTGTGATTCTTGTTTTGTGAATTCTCTGTTTAGCTCTTTAGCCCATTTTTTAATTGGACTGTTCAGTATTTTGATGTCTAGTTTCTTGAGTTCTTTATATACTGTGGAGATCAATAGCCAGGCGGTGGTGGCGCACGCCTTTAATCCCAGCACTTGGGAGTCAGAGCCAGGCGGATCTCTGTGAGTTTGAGGCCAGCCTGGTCTAGAAAATGAGTTCCAGGAAAGGCACAAAACTACACAGAGAAACCCTGTCTCGAAAACCGCCCCCCCAAAAAAAAGAATTCTTTTATCTACACATATTGCACCCATGCTTGGCATGGTGTAGCATGCTAAGCCAAAGATCATGTAGAGCATACCCTGACAGAAGTAAGAAAATAGCTTCCAGCAAGACAGTCAGAATGATGGGCATTTTGTGAGTGAAGATCGTGTGGTTTCATTAAGAAGGAAAGAGAAAGTGACCTGAGAGTACTTCTAAAACTGTGGCCTAGAGTCAGGATAACACATCTAATGACCCACAGACAAACCATAACCACAGTCGCAACACTCTCACGTCAGCTAGGTTCTTCCATGTGCATGCCCCAAAAAATATATCTGGAAGAAAACAGTGCTGCTCAGTTCTGTCGAAAATGAGCGGAGAGGAAAAAAATTAAAAGAAAGCAAAACAGACTCCTATAACTAGGTTTGTAGATACAGCTCAGGCTGCAACATCTGTTCAGCCACTGCCCTCTGTGTTGGTCAGGTGTGTTGGGGCATTTCTTTGTCATGTGACTAAGAGCAGGGCAAGAGCACAGGCAGCAGCAGGACCTGATATCCCTCCCTGTACTACCCAGCATGCCTTTCTCTGCCAAAGCCACCTCAGCACCCAGTATGTATTAGTTCTGTGTTGTTCAACAGATTAGTTGCTTCTGTAGATGCCACGGGGTTCCTTTATATTTTGTGTTGTTTTTTTTTCCTTGTTAAAAGAAGTTTTAAAAAAATTTTTTTTCTAAAAATACCGAGAGAGTTAAATCACTCTTCAGGGTATTCAAATGGGCTTCTGAAGTGCTTGGCCTGTTGGGTAATAAGCACACCCTTCCTGTGTTTCCCTTCACCCGCCCACCTCCCTCTTTTCCTTCCCACATTCTTCCCAGTAGACATCTGCACCTTCAGATAAAATCCCTCAAGTCTTAGAGTAGAAGCGTCAGTTTTTCTAAAACTTGAAATTATTTTCATGCTAATAAGCTCCCCCAAATTGGGGGAGTTCATTTGAAAGTGTCCCTAGAGGCAGGAAGCCCTTCAAAAGGCCCAGGAGCTCTCCTCAGCTCTTTGACCTTCACTGGAGACTTGGATGCAGCAATAAACACTCCCAAGTTACAGAATGACTCAGCTCCTGCCAGGGCCGTATGCACGCTTTTCCGTCTCATTAGCAAAATGCTTATTCCTCATAAAACCTTGAAGGAAAAGCAATTTTCTCGCCCCAAAAAACAATCACCTCCCATCTCTAAAACTGAATTAACCCTCGCCATACAAAAAGGAAAATCTTTTTTTTTTTTTCAGTAAAAATGACTCTCCTCTCCAAACTCAGCAAGAGATAGTCTCCTTTTTGGTTCTCCCAAACTATATGGCACTTTTTGACATAGAAGTACAAGCTATTATTTCGAGTTATACACAGATGTTCAAAAATACCAGGGGGAAAGGGCTAAACAGAGGTCTAGCAAGGGGAGATAAACGCCAAAGTCTCTTTATTACACAAGGAAGGACCTTCCCATCCCCTGTGAAGGGAGCTATTTCCTTAATGTACATAGTATAGGCTTAAAACAGTGTTCAATAACATTTAAATTTATAGCAGGCGAACTAAATAATTGTAGTAAAAAAGAGAAGGCATAGGCAAATGGCTATAGCCAAGAAGAGTGAGCTAATGTTTCTAAACAATAGAATAAATACTAAATATAGGAAATATAAAAAGCCAAACGCCATTGCAGTTAAGAAGCATTGTGTGCTGAGCGATACTGCAGCACCGTGCAGTGAGGCTGTGAACCTGATCTACTAGCCTTGTGTGCTTTACAAGTGTTTCCATCCAAAACTGACAGCACCAATGAAGGATCTGACTCGTAAGTTTCAAGTTCTTGGAATTTCATTCATACACATTAGATTCATCAATGATAACAGGGAAGGAAGTGTTAGAAAGAGAAGCGGCTACAAGAGATCCAGCAGGAACTGACATACTTACAAGGCACTGGGATATTATATTACTGCAAACTAATGTCAACTGGTGTCATCATCCCCTGGTAAAATTTATTCCTCCCTATGTAGGTTAACAACCCTGCTGCTGTTAGGAAAGAGACAGGATATCTCAATTTTCATGACTTCCAGAGGAAAAAAACGGTTTAAATGAGTACTCTAGATGTAAGAGGAAAGGAGACCATCAACAAGCCATTCTCCGAGTACCTGATAAATATGGTAGTCCGGCTTTCCTGAGCATCTTCATCTTCTACCATCCTGGGTCACTCCCACACACCACAGAAGCTGGGTCTCTGATGTTTGCATAAATTGTAAGGTCTATAAATACTAGCTTGGCAAAGCAATGAGTCCAGTTTTTGCCAGGATCTCGATAACAATTCCTGTCAAACCAGGGGCTGCCGTTCCAACCTCCTTCTTGTGAGTGATATTGACCTACAAAGTTATCATCAGAACCCAAGCACCAGTCATCATTTGGCATAGTTGACCAAGCTGTTAATTCTTTTTTTTTTTTTTTTTTTTTTTTTGGTTTTTTGAGACAGGGTTTTTCTGTGTAGCTTTGTGCCTTTCCTGGAACTTGCTTTGTAGACCAGGCTGGCCTTGAACTCACAGAGATCCGCCTACCTCTGCCTTCCGAGTGCTGGGATTAAAGGCGTGCACCACCACCACTCGGCCCAAGCTGTTAACTTTTAATTCTACCAAGCAGGAAAGAAAGAAATGGGATGATTAATGGCTGGACTAATTAATAACTTGCATGAAATATCACAGCTCTAAGGTTTGTAGTCAGTTGGAAATAGAAGTAGCAGAAAAGTCTATGGCCATACTACCTTGAACATACCCTCTTATCTGATCTTGGAACCCAAGCAAGGTTGGTCCTGGCTGGACTTTGATGGGAGAAGTATCAGAAAAATATGAAAAGCAATAAGTTGGAAATAACATCAGCTGTAGACTCTTTGATATTGCTATAATCACACTGGGAAATAGCAGAACTGAGCAATCTCATTGTGATTTTGTTTTGTTTTGTTTACTTCATGGCTCATGATAGCATTTTTTCCCCATAAATGTGTTCACCATGTGGGTTCTTTTCAGATGTGTCTATATCATTTTCTAGCTTCTAAACTGGATCATTTGGTTTGTTTTCTCTTTTGTCATCTTGGACTTTTTAATTCCTGGTACACCCTGGCTATCTTTTATTAAATAAACCCTGCAATGGTTTTCTCCCATCCTGTCTTTTCACTCCGTCAATAGGTTGCTGTACAGAAAATGCTTCCTAGTTAGGTTTTCTCCAATTTGTTTATATTGACTCTTCTTGCTTGTACTTTTGGGGTCTAACCTTCTCCCCCCAAATTACTGCCTATTGCCAATGTCTTAAAACTCTTTCCCCCATATTTGGAGCCTCCTCTGCTATGGAACACTCACCGTTCTACACCTGGGAGCCTGTAGATGAGGCCTGTGTGTTTTACCTATGTGTTTCTGACCTTGTGTGATAGTATGCAAGTCATTTATTAAAGATAAAAGAAGTGTTGGAAGATAAAGGGGGGGATTAAAGGTATGTGTGACCATGCTCACTTTGAGGATCCCTAAGCTGTGTCCTGACTTAATCATCTACAGCCGTTGATGTGCGGTGAATGAGGATGAAGAGCCCTGCCATTCTAAATGTGCCCCTGAGAGGTGTTATCTTGTGGTTGTGTGCTGCATTTGACACCTGCACCTGCTGTGCCAGTAACTGAGCTACACCCTACACCACCGAGGCATCTGCCGTGTGCAGCTAGCAGCAGCAGCAGAGCATCCCCCTTCCTGCCGTGCGCATCAGCGTGAGTTCCCCTGAAAAAGAATGACGCAGTCATCAATGGATTGCAATGATACATGAACTGCAGTGGTGCAGGTAGCAATTAAACATCAACTACTGCAAAACTTTAAAGGGGAAAATAATCCTCAAGGACATGTGACTCTTTTGCTAAGAATTATATTACAGAGTACTTATCACCATCAAATTAGATATTCATATGTTCAATGTGAGCTTTTCTTGTTTTAAGAATGACTGCATAACTCTTGAGTATCAAATATACTCTCCAAATATCACACATTCAACACATTACATAAATAGTATCTTGGTCTCCTATTCCTTGTTCTCCCTCTCTGTTCTTGATCCACGTGGGATCTCCCACTCTCTTTCCCTCGACCCTCGCCCTTTATTGCTCTCACTCACGTCCAGGCTGTTCATGTAGATCTCATCCATTTCTCCGTCATTGGGTGATCCCTGTGTCTTTCTTGGGGTCCTGTTTTCCAGGTAGCCTCACTGGTGATGTGAGTAGCAGTCCAGTCATCCTTATTCCACATCTAGTATCCTCCTATGAGTGAGTACATACCAAATTTGTCTTTCTGAGTCTGGGTTACCTCACTCAGGATGATTTTTTTTCTAGATCCATCCATTTGCCTGCAAACCTCATGATGTCATTGTTTTTCTCTGCTGAGTAGTATTCCATTGTGTATATGTGCCACAATTTATTTATCCATTCTTCAGTTGAAGGGCATCTAGGTTGTTTCCAGGTTTTGGCTATTACAAACAATGCTGATATAAACATAGCTGAACAAGTGCTCTTGTGGTATAATTGAGCATTTCTTGGGTATATGCCCAAGAGTGGTATAGCTGGATCTTGGGGGAGATTTATTCCCAATTTTCTAAGAAAGTGCCATACTGATTTCCAAAGTGGTTGTACAAGCTTGCATTCCAACCAGCAGTGGAGGAGAGTTCCCCGAGTTCCACATCCTCTCCAGCATAAAGTGTCCTCAGTGTTTTTGATCTTAGCCATTCTGACAGGCGTAAGGTGGTATCTCAGAATTGTTTTGATTTGCATTTCCCTGATGATTAGGGATGTTGAGCAATTCCCACCATGGTAAATGAAGACCACATGAGAAAAGGAAGAAACAAAGTGCTAAAGAGGCCCACAGAAATCCACAAAGATACCCCCACAAAAGACTGCTGGCAATGCCCGAGAGACAGCCGGGACTGACCTACTCTGGTGATGGGATGGCCAAACACCCTAATAGTTGTGCCAGAAACCCCATCCAAGTACTGAGGAATCTGGATGCAGACATCCACGGCTAGGCCCCGGGTGGAGCGCTGGGAGTCTAATTAGCGAGAAAGAGGAGGGTTTATATGAGCGAGAATTGTTGAAACCAAGGTTGGATAAAGCACAGGGACAAATAGCCAAACGAATGGAAACACATCAACTATGAACCAAAGGCTGAGGGGCCCCCAACTGGATCAGGCCCTCTGAATAGGTGAGACAGTTGATTGGCTTGATCTGTTTGGGAGGCATCTAGGCAGTGGTACTAGGTCCTGGGCTCGCTGCATGAGATAGCTGTTTGAAACCTGGGACTTATACAGGGACGCTTGGCTCAATCTGGGAGGAGGGGACTGGACCTGCCTGGACTGAGTCTATCAGGTCGATCTCAGTCCTCGGGGGTGGCCTTGATCTGGAGGTGGTGGGAATGGGGGATGGGTGGGCTGGGGGGAAGGGGAGGGGACAGGAAGGGGGAGAACAAGGGAATCTGTGGCTGTTATGTAGAACTGAATAGTATTGTAAAATAAAATAAATAAAAGAAAAAAAACAAATAGTATCTTGGAGACCAACCATATCTTATGAGCCAGTATTATCCACTACAAATGACTTGTATTCATGTATCTACAGCATGTAGTTAGTGAAAAACTACACCTTTAGGATTCAGTTGGTCACAAAGAAGGCAAGAAGATTCATTATCATAATAATTGTCAATAGCAAAAACTAAGAATAGTCAGACCAAATACTATTGTTTAGGATACCATGCAAAAATATTTAAGATTTGGAAGTACAAAAGTAAAACAAACAAACAAAATCCAAAAAACTACAAGCATTTTTCTGGGAAATTGACAGCCACCTTCCAAGTAGCTGAACAGATCAACTACCCTTAAACCCTGCCTGACAACTGAACAATTATTGTTCCTTTAAGTCTAAAGACAGAAACCATTCTTAGGTTGCTTTGAGACAAATCAGGACATGCAGCAGAGGCCTGGGGGAAGTATAGGTTAAGATACAGTTACAATGCATTTTTTACCTAGTAGCACTGCCCAGAGAATGGTATGACTTGCATTCAACACAAAGGATATGCTGATAACACACCTGCCAATGAGACGATCACAGAATGTATAACACCCTTTATCTAGAGCTGCAGTTAACTCAGTGTCTCTTGAGGAGGGTACTGTAGGGGTGCCCACATCAGGACCTCTGCAGAGCCCATCAGTAAATAAAAACAGACTGTGGAAGAGACCAGAGGGAGCTGACATGTTAAGCCATCTGAGGGGGCAATATGGCACAGGTTCTACAGATTCCTATATTTCAGCACTGACATTTGTTTGAGTTACAGCCATGTGTATTAAAAAACACCATTAATTGTACATAAAATCAGTGGGATTGTGGAAAAAATTTGAATAAGAGCCAAGTCCGTTGATGCGGATGACATTACATATATATAAATGTTGCCTGTCCTTTGAAAATAGCACATTGTTTTCAGCTAATAATCTGTCATTAGTACATTTAAACATGTATTACCAAGCTATTTTCAGGAATCAAAAAAGAAGTGTGTGTATATATATGTATTATATGTGTATATATGTATATGTGTGTGGATAAGTAGTAAAATCATAAAGTGTAAAGTAAACCTCCTTTTTTCTCTTTTTCTTAAAAAAAATTCTTTCCCTGAGTTTTCTTCTAATGACTTCATAATGTGAGATCTTGCATTAGTTTCTGATTGATTCATTAGATCTGACTCAGTTTCGATTGATCTTCATATTAGATGAGGGGGAAAGATCATTTCTATTTTATTCATCTGAATACCCAGTTTACCCAACACCATTTATTGAAGAGTTGCACTTTCTTTAATGCATCCTTTTGTCTCTCTTTGTCAAGAATCACCTAGGTATAAGCATATGCATTACTTCCAGGCACTCCATTCTATGCCTTTAGTTTGGGTGTCAATTTTTAAAATCAGTGCTATGTTGTCTTGATCAGTATAGTTTTGTAGTATACTTTATAACTATACATGATATTGCATTTTATTATAACAATTCCATGCATGTATACAATTAATTTTGATTATATTCACACACACTCTAAGGACTCTTTCTAGTCCTTTCCCAATCCTACTGGCCGCCTTTCTCTTCCCAACCAGTCCCCTTTGATTTTCTCCTTTATTTGTTTGCTTGTATATTTATTTATTTATGACCCATCAAGATTAATTGGGGTGGCTTACAGGATCCTGGGTGAGTGGTTTTTTTTTTTTTTTTTTTTTTTTTTTTTTTTTTTTTACATGTTGGAGGAAGAAGACATTTTCCTCAGTGCTATAACCACTAGTAAAGTACCCATTCTCCTATAAATGACCAAGGATGACCCTGTGGACAGTGCTTTAAAAATCTGTTCTAATGTGACTTAAATGAAAGATTAATAATCACTGCACGTATTGATTTGGTTTATCGCTGCAACCTGCTTTGTTTCTTCCCCTCTCTCTATTGGTCATTCCCATCTCCTTGAGTGAAATCTTTCGGTTTTTTTTTTTTAGCATTGCCTTTCATTTCCTGTATTGGCCTTTTCCTTACTCTGGTTTTTTTTCTCTCTCTCTCTCTCAAGCTAATATTGTTCATTGTTTACCTACCCAAACCATTTTAGAATCATTGAGAATCAACACTTCACATCTCTCTTTTTCATGTAGCCTTTCATATATGCCATTTCTAATTCATCTGTGCCTTACTTTATATCTAATGTATACCTCAAAATACAATTGCTTTAGGAAACCTTTTGTTCCATGTTTTGAGAGTTAAATGTTTTTATTGTTTTGAAGTTAAATTTTTATTTTTGAGATTATGATAATACTTACAACATTCTCCCATCCCTTTCTTCCCTTGAAACCCTCCCATATACCCCTTCCCATTCTTTTTTCAAGTTCATGGCCTCTTTTTTTTTTTAACTAATTGTTATTGCATGCATATACGGAGATCCATATATATATATATATATATATATATATATATATATATATATAGAGAGAGAGAGAGAGAGAGAGTCTTAATTATAACCTGTTCATTCTGTATAGTGTTACTTGTATGTACATTTTCAAATCTGAACAGTTGACACTGGACAATCAATCAGTGTGCTCTTCCCTGGGGAAGACCACATCTTCCACTCCCAGCTTCCCTCAGTTGCCTGTAGTTCTTTGTGTAGGGCTGAGGTCTTATGGGATTTCCTCATCCACATTAGCAAGTCTACTGGTGTCATCCATGTTCAGCTCATATTTGGGCAGTCATATTGGTGATCCATTATGGGTGAGGTTTCTGTCATAGCTTAGTTGTAAAGTACTTGCATGGGGACCTGAATTCAGTCCTCAGAACCCATGTAACTAAATAGCTGAGAATGGTGCCATGTAGATGTCATTCCAACTCTTGGGAGGTGGAGATATGCAGACCCTTGGGCTTGGTGGCCACCCAGCTTAACCAAATAAGTGAGCACCAGGTCAATGAGAGACACAGTCTCGAGGTTATGTCTCCTGAGAAACCACACCTAAGGTTGACCTCTGTTCTCTACGCTCATCTGTACACATAGGAACACACATAGGAACACACACACACACACACACACACACACACACACAGAGTAAGTGATGGTCATCTCACTACATTTCGATGCTTCCAAAATTCATGCTTCGTCTTTTCCCTAAAAATCTAATTTCATTGTATGTTTGTTTTCTTTTCATCCCAGGGCCTGTGTATCTGCTGAAGGAGAAAAAGTGAAATCAATTTTCTATTAAAATTCTATCTCCCACTGCTGAGTTACTTGATCAAATCATCATTTGCAGTGTGTCTGGTCAGTAGTTAATGTTTTATGTGTCTGGAGTAAAATAATAGAGAGGAAGACAAATGTGCCCTGATTATCTTTTTATTTCAGTCAAAGCCTCCAGTCTCTAAAAGGGAGGATAACTCTTGGGTCTCAAGACATAATGAATTTTTTTAAATGGGAATTTCCAGGTCACTCCATCATTGTGTTATATAGCAGCTAAAGTGCGTTCAGAAGCACATTGTGAAGTAGCCAACTTTACTCTGAAAATAATTCACATTTATGACAAGTACTAAGTTTGGGTCTGTGCATTTTTAAGTATAAACCAACTAGGATTATGCTCAAGAAATAGAGGCTGGAGGGATGGCTCAGCAGTTAAGAAATTACTGTTCTTACAGAGAACCTACATTGGGTTCTAAGCTCCTAAATCAGGCAGCTCCAGTCCCAGGGGTCTGGTGCCTTCTGGCCCCTACACATGCACCCATGTGGTGCACATAAACACACCATAGATGAAAAATAACAAATCTTTTTTAAAAAATGCCTGATATGAAGTCACAAGGATGTGTCATAATGAGAATAAAATTCATGATAGCAAGGTTACCTAACCATAACTAAAATTAAGAACTAAGCATGACATAATTGAAATAAAATTAAAAGCCCAAACTAAAGGTACTGTACTCTCTGTACCAATAAGCACATGATTTTCATCCAGATTATACATAGAATCCATGTGTATCCACAAATATTACTATTACTATTATTATTATCATTATTTCCTTTGGAAAAATTGTAACAAAGGAGCTGCTTATGCCAGGAATTTTCTGGGTAGCAGAAAACTAAGACCCCAACCAAATGGAACTCACATTCCAGAAAAGGAAAAAAAATGCACAGTGTGGAAAAAACAAGCATATGAATTTATATATATTTTCACAGGTATCATGAAGCAGGCAACGAGCAGATTAATTTTGTTTGGAGTGGGCCATTTTCCTTGGAACTGTTAGGAGAGTCTATGTGGGGAAACAGAGCTGTCCACAGAATGAGACACACAGCTATGCAAACCCTGGGGAGAACATCCCAGGAACAGAGAACAGTGAGTGCAAAGGGTCTGAGACAGAAGCCGATGTGGTCCATTCAAGGTATGAGAGGGAGACCACTGGTAAGTGCGGACAGTGGCAAGGGCTGGACCTAGCAAGTCCAGACAGGCATTAGGACATACCGTTACCCACAGAACCTGGATTGTATTGTGTGTGTGTGTGTGTGTGTGTGTGTGTGTGTGTGTGTGTGTGTGTGTGACTAGAATCCTTTGGGGGAACTTTGAATGATGAGGAGCTCATCCTTTAGTTTCAATTGTAGAAAAACTAATTTGCTAACTATGTGGATAACTAGTGCTGAGAGGTGAAGAGTAGACACCATGATAGTATTACTGTTAGGATGCATGGTAGTAAAAGAGAAGATGGTGGTGGGTACCACAGAGACAGCAATAGAGATGGAGAGCTGTCAACGGCTACAGAATATATTTAAAAAAAAAAAAAGCTGTTGAGGCCAGCCTGGGCTACCAAGTGAGTTCCAGGAAAGGTGCAAAGCTACACAGAGAAACCCTGTCTCGAAAAAACAAAAAAATGTTTACCAGGAAGATGAGAATGAAGAAATCAAGGATGAGACCAGGGACCTTTGCCCAGTAAATTTGCAAGTGGTGATGGTACTTTCCAAGTCAGGGAGATCTCAGGGAAGACAGCTCAGTATTGGCGGGGGTGTAATCCCCAGTTCTATTTGTTAAACAAAACAAGATCGAGATGTACAAGAGAAATCTAGGCCAAAATGTCAAGCTGTAAATTGGGAATAAGAGGTCTTGGAAAACGATAAGTTTGGAACTGGATTTGACCACATATGGGACCTTTGAAGATAGAAGGGAGAAGAAGGGGCAGGAGAAGGAGGGAGGAGCAGAGGGGAGAGGAAGGGAAGAGGAAGCAAAGGGAAGGGAAGAATAAGGAAAAGCAGAAGGATGTAATCACAATGTGCAAAGAAAGCAGTACCTCTACTGGAGAGAGGAGCCACTTTACAGCCCAGATCCGGGCTGCGCAGAGGGCTCAACAGGTAACAAACCTACAGGACAAGTGTGAGGACGTGAGTTCAAGTACCAAGCAACCACATAAGAAGCTAGGCATGGCTTAGTGTGTGCCAGTAACTCCAGAGCTGTTGGGGGTGGAGACAAGGAGATACTGGGATGTCAGCTAAGATCCTGGTCCACCAAAGGAACAAGGCAGAAATTGAGAGAACCAGACACACAGCATCCTCCTCTGGGTCATCTTACATATGCATGTGTGCATGTACACACACACACACACACACACACACACACACACACACACACACCACAAACACACACAACACACACACCAGGAAAATTAATATAATTTCAAAGCTCAGATTTTATAATGACTAAAAGTGACAATGGAAACACAAGAACATGCCTAATCTACCTAGACCTTCTTCAGACTGTGTATATTTGTTTGTTTGTTTTTTATGGAATTGTAGAATTTTCTTGTACAATTTGTCAATTACTCCCTTATCAGATAAAAGGCTTAAAATATTTTCTCCTGCTCAGTAGATTTTCATCCTATTGATATTTCTTCTTTTGTTATTCTGAGACATCTTAGTTTAAATATGATCCCACTTAACCTATTTTTGCTTTACTTTCATGGCATATCCAGATGATTCTTAGAAAAATAAGTCACGTTTCTCAACACTAACAAAAAAACAATTGAAAAAGTCAATTAAGAAAGCAATCTCATTCACAATTGTACCCAGAAGAACAAAATACTATGCCTGTGCTTAGCCACAGAAATAAGAGACTTTTATATTGAAAACTATAAAAAAAATACTGAAAGAAATTAAGACAAAAGCAAATAAAGAGACACTTCTTGGTCGTGGATTGAAAGACTTTACATTGTTAAAATGTTCCTACAACCCAAAGATAGAAAGATCAATAGATGATAGATGGATAGATGGATAGATAGATAGATAGATAGATAGATAGATAGATAGATAGATAGATAGATGAAATCCCAAATCCCAATGCCATTTTCATGGAGAGAAAAAAATTTTAAGCTAGCTATGCCAGATACAGTGTCCCACAGCTGTAATCTCAATACTCAGGAAGCTGAGGCAGGAAGGTCGACACAAATTTGAGGCCAGACTGAGCTACATAGTAGGTTCCAGGCCAACCTTGACTATGGAGTAAGAACTAGACTTAAAAAACAAACAAACAAAAAAAGATAAACCTAAATATATTCAGAATCACAAAAAAACTAAACTATCAAAAACATATAGTAAATAATACAGTAGGTACAGATTGGCATAAAGACAGACAGATAAAGCAACAATTGAACCAGAGAACCCAGAAATAAATGCAAGCATATATTGTTACATAATTATTAAAAATTTCACAATTGGGAAAAGGTAGTCTCTTTGAAAAACAGTATTGGAAAAACTGAATATCCATATTCAAAAGAATGAAGTTAGTCTCCTATATCAAATCACATAGTCTCAGTCTGTCTGTCTGTCTGTCTCTCCTCTCTCTCTCTCTCTCTCTCTCTCTCTCTCTCTCTCTCTCTCTCTCTCTCTCTCGTGGATTAAAGCCTTACAGAGTTGAAAGTATGAAATTTTTAGAACCTTCATAGGAAACTTCACAGCAAGGATCTTAGCAATGATTTCTGAGACAAGACATACAATTCATCCTTTGCCTTTGGTCCACTTATGAAGGCCAGGTTCTATTCCCTGGTATTTGGAAGCAGTTGATCTGCTACTATCTGCTAAAAGCTCTGTTCTGTTGAGTTGCTATTGATCTGCTCTAAATTCTTTATCTCATGATCACTTCAAGTGATGTTATTAATATGCAAACTATATTGACACTTATACAACAACATTGAAAAGTGATATTTACCAACTCATACTCCTTCTTGTCCACAGCTGGTCTATCAAGTCCCGTTTGTCCTGTGTTTTCATTATTACACTGTTATTCCCACTTTCCACTAGCTCATTCTTTTCACTTTCTGTCATCTATTCCTGGGGCCATTCCTAATGTCTCCTGTCAGCTTCCAGCATCAGAGTATTCTCTCCTGGTGGAGTAAATTGATGCCCTCTGCCCCTCTCACTCACCAACCAAGTCTTACTTGCTTCCTCTTGCCTATGGACTCTTCTCCTAAACCTCTCCTAATCCTATCATCTTCTCTGTGTCATCCGGCTTCCCAACAATGCCTTCCCTCACCATGCCTCCCACTACTTGTTTTCCAAGAGCTGGGGTTACAGGTGTGCACCAGCAGACCCAGTTTCATTTACTATACTCTTAATGAATCAATGCGTGATGAGGGTTTTCATTATCGAATGAGTGAATAGTTGAGAGACACAGCAAGGTTTAGGAACGAAAAGATTTTAAGAAGGGGAATCTGAAGCTGTGCCAGTCTGATTAGTGCCCTGCCTTTTGCCACAAAAGAAGCTGATTGCAATGGTGATGCAGCAGCGGTTATTTCTTCAACTTGAGCAAGAGACAGACTGTGGTGAGAACACATCGAGATGAAAAGAATTTGATCAGAAGAGCTGGGAGAAAGGAGGCTTTCATTAAGAACTTACCGCTTGACAGTAGCAATTTTAATCACAATGTTTGCTGACCCAGGGACCCATCTAAGAGTTCTTTTATGTGTCTGTGTTTTCTTCTCAATCTGAAAACCTTGACTTTTAAAAGTCTTTACTTCTCTCTAAGAAACTCCTGATAGCTAGAACCCATTATATATTGGCTTTTCTCCTTCCAATAGAGTTTTAAATTCAAGCCCTACAGGTGAATTTATTGGACTTCATTTCTAATGCTCAGTGCAACACTCAGCAATTTTTCTTCATTTGAGCCCCACACTCCATTAAGTCTGTGGCTGTTTGAGGGGAGTAAGGAAGCTGAATTTCATTTCCTTTATAGCCCATTAAGCTATAAGGAATAAAAGGTTGTTAGTGAAAGGCAGACCTCAGATGTGATCAAAGCTCTATGATAGGATGTAGAAAGTGGACTCCCCCAGAGATGGATGGAAGGGGGAAGCATTTCCATTCTTATTCATTGAACTTCATGGGTTCATGACTAGGAAACCTATCACAAAATCAGACTGACAAGAGAATATTATACATCTGTATGTAAGATTTACATAACAATCAAAGAACCTGTGTGTTTTTGTGGTAAATTTGGTGTGGTAACTTTGATTTTAATCTTGATTATCTAAAATCACATAGGATTATCTTGGTTAACCTTGGTTCCCTTAATTGAGAAAGGAAGACTCACCCACTATGTGGGGAACCATTCCCTAGCTAGGATTCTGGACTGTGTAAGCGAAGGAGAGAGATTGAACAACATTCAGGCAAGCATGGCATTCATCCCTCTGTGTCCCGATTGTGGAGATGATGTGACCAGCTACTTGAAGCTCTTGTTGCCTTGACTTCCTCACTTCCAACTGTGAGCTGAAATAGACCCCTCCTTCCTTAAATGTTTTTACCAGGGTATTTTATCACAGGAACAGAAAAAAAACTAAGGTATTCGGTGAAGTAATTGGTTGTGAAGTATGAGTGTACCCAGTGTAACCAGGAGGCACTTCTGGCTATCAGACTATCAAAACAATGACCCCAATGAACTAAAATGTCCTCCAAGATGTGCATGCTAAGGGAAGGGAACTGTTAAAACCTTGTGTCAATGAGAGGAAGAGGCCACCTTGGTTCCTCCTCACAGGAAGAGACTTCAAACAGTTCCCATGGTTTAAATTAACATATGAAGACTTCCTGGCATCTATTTCTTCTTTTCTATGACTCTGTAACACTGCTATAGGGAAGGCAGAGAAAGATCGGAGTGGTTCACTCCCTAGTTTGGCCAAACTGAAAACTCGGTTCTCCTTTAACAGTTTCTGTTTCCTAATGTCTTGGAGATACAGGACGAGTATGAAGTGGGCAAATGAATCCAAGTGTCCAGCCATTGAATGAAATTTGATCTAACGGTGTTGGGGACTTAACAAGATCGTGTGTTTGGATTTTGCCTGAACTCCCTGGGCATCAGCATTAAGGATGTTCCTTTCCTCTGGATATAGTGGACACTTCTCACATGAGGGTTTTATGAAGATAAGACAAAAATATGAACAGAGATGCTTAAACAAAAGACCTAGTCAGTCTCTGTGACTGATTTTAATGAGTACTAACCAATTAACATTAACCAATTAGCAGGAATCCTGAGCAGAGCACAGTTGTCCCTAACATAAAGTTTGAGATTTTGTGAATGTCCTACTATTTCAGCATTTAGGTGTCTAGCGTCTTAATGGGCCCATGTTTTTCTACCTGGCACTTAATGGTCACTCAATGAATATTTATTGAGCAAAAATAAAGCAAAGCTAACAGTTTGTAGAATGATCACCACCCTAGCAATGATGCATGATGAAATATGTATTCAGTAGTGTCCCATGACATATTTATTTGCTGATTTTGTGTAAATAAACCGCTACTCATTAAATTATGGTGTTTTATATAGTACATAAACAATTTCCTTGAGCACAGTATTTTATGCTCATTCTCTTTCTGCTGTCACAGCAATCCTATAATGGTATAGGTAGCAATTATCTCTCTCGTTCTACACGTCTAGTATATGCTAGCCACAAGGACGAGGTTGCACAGTGAACAAGTATGAATTGAGATTCTAAAGGAAATATTTTTGCCTCCAAATAATGGACTCTTTTTACTGTGTAACTCTACCCAAGCTTACGATGTTAAAACATCCATAGCAGACAGATGTTTTCCTATTTATTGCTCTTCTTTTGAGTTCTGCATAGAGAGCAGTTTTGCATCATAAAGTGTACCTAATCCTCTGGAGCTGGCAAAATAGTCTTGCATTTTTATCCATTAGTTCATTTCACATGAAGAGGAGCTTCACTGGAATACAGTCTCTATCTCTGGGAGGTTACTTGTTTCATAACTAAGGTGCTTCAAACACTCACCCTGTCCTCATTCTCAGGAGACTGAACAGCAACTGACTGGCTTGGGTAGGAACAGCATTGAACACATTCTAGAGTGACCTTTAGCATGCCATGGGGGCTTGGTGGAGGGTCTCTTTTCTCTAAACATCTACATTCCTCCTCTAGATCCTGGGAAGACAGAAACAGCAGGCCATGTTGACAAAGATGCATCAAATATGAAAGCCACGTTGGAAATAAACCACTAATTGGTGGATAAGCCGCATATGCCTCAGTAGAGCTGAGAACTTGTCCACACAGTCTGCTTGCTGCCATGTGACAGAACCATGCAAATCCACACTGGCTTTACAGTTAACCAACTTTTGCTGGTATGGAAAATGAAATGTGGGTGTGGTATCAAGATCTGCCTCTGCTCCCCTAAGCTACCCAGTACTTGTGATCTCTGACAAATGAATTCAGACAAAAAAATGAATATAGTAGTAGACAAGCAGAGATTATTATGGCATATGAAGTACACTCAATGGTGAGACTAGACAACAGCCCAAACAATCACTGTGAAGAGCAATATTCTCACACTGCAAAAGCAGACAGTGGCCAAAAGAACGACTTGACAAAGTGTCAAGTACCACGTAGGTGTTTCCTCTCGGAGAGTGATACTCAAACAAAACCAGAAAGCAGTTGGATATTGTAGTGGTTAGCCGTTCCAGCTTTGACCTGGAAATACCACCCCCTTTGAGGCTTCGGTAACTGTCACGCCTACAAGGTAGAGCTGAGAGAGGACCCCTGAAGACCCAAGATCCGGATGGGCCAGTTCTCTTGGTTCCTGGATCCAGGACGCTGGAGGCAGACCTAGCATAGTTCTCCAGAGAGCAGTGCCGGACTGTGCTACACCTTTCCCGGACCTGGTTACCTATCCCTTCACTTGTAAGTTACCCCACCAAATAAACCTCCGATTTAACTACCTGGAGTGGCCTGAATATTTAAACCAATAGGGTATGCCTAACATAGTCATGCTACTTTTGCACTGGTGGGCACATCTCACCAGGCAGGTCACTGCTCTTGCTTTGGGATTGCACAGCTAGGTAGAACCATTGATGATTTTTCTTCCCCAGCAATCTACATAGCACCTCCCAGCAATAGGAAAGCTAACCTGCAGGGAGGAAAGTTGCCGCTCATATCCAGCTGGATTTCTCAATGTCTTGCCACCCAAGTATGTGAGGCCATCAGCAATAAGTTAGCACACGACCATTTCAAGTGGGAAACCAAGAACATTGGCAATCGCCTGTTGTGTTTTAGGCAATGCTCTAGGGAGCAACAGCTCAAAGGGAGGTATGTCATACCTAGCAGCCGATTTTCATTTAAGAACTTTCACCCATACAGGGAGTCTCCGTTCAAATATTTTGTAGATGTACCAAACAATAGGTTTCTAGAGTACTTTTTTTGTTTGTTTGTTTGTTTGTTTTTCAAGACAGGCATTCTCTGTGTGGCTTTGCGCCTCCTGAGTGCTGGGATTAAAGGCTTGTGCCACCACTGCCCGACAAGTGCTTTTTTTTTTTTTTACACATCTTTAATTTTGGTTTTCTGTTCCCCCTACTGTCTTCTCTCACCTGTCCCTTCGCCTCCATCTCCTTTGAACTTTTCCACTCTGATACTCCCTGCCCACTTTCCTATTGTGTACCTTCTGCTCTCACATTGTGTGTGTGTTGCCATCCCTTAGAAAGACCTCATCTTCCTCTCTCCCTCTAATGGTCCCTTCCTATCTTCCTGGTCTTTATAAGCACCTCAAGTCAAACACTCCAGTCTCAGAATTCAAAGCGGTGGTTCACACACGAGAAAGAGAATGTTCCATTTGTCTTTAAGGGCCTGGTTCACCTGGCTAGGTGTAATGTTTTTCTAGTTCTGCCTATTTTCCTGCAAATTTAATAACTTTATTTTCTGTACAGTTGAATGAAATTTCGTTGTATATGTGTATATGCATGTATACCACAATTGTGTTATCTTTTTGCCAGTTGACAATCACGCAGGCTGGTTCCATTTCCTAGATCCTGGCAGCAGAGCAGCAATGAACATAGATGGACAGGTGTTTCTATTGCAGGATATGGAGTCCTTTGGCTATGCCTGGGAATGTAAAAGCAGGCTCATATGATAGATCTATTTTTAGGTGTTTTTTTTTTTTTTTTTGAGAAATACCCATACTGATTTCCATAGTGGCTACAAATACTAATTCACATTCCCTCTAGCAATGAATAAGTGCTCTCCTTTTCTTACATCTTCACTAGTATTGGCTGCTATTTGGTTTTGGTTTGGTTTGGCTGTTGTTTCTGTTAATAGCCATTATGGCTCCATATTTTCTATCTCACATTAAATACCACCTATCCAAAAATAAAATAAAATGAATAAAAATAAAAGGATGTTCTATCATCATAGAAGCTGATGCTTAGACAGTAAAAACTCACTTTCAGTTGACACAGACCTTAGTGACAGTGGTTTTATTTTATCAGAGTTACTTTACCAACTCAGAACCTAAGTTCACAGAGAAGAGAATTATTCTGGTATCGCACACAATTTGGTTTGAAAAGTCATCCGTGACTGTCCTTGTCTTTGTTAGGATTTCTACTGCTGTGAAGAGATACCATGACTACAGCAACTCTTATAAAGGAAAGCGTTTCACTGGGGCTGGCTCACGGTTTCAGAAGTTTAGTCTATTTTTGTCATGGAGGAAAGCATGGCAGTGTGCAGGCACACATGGTACTCGAGAAGGAGCTGAGAGTTCTACATCTTTATCCACAGTCAGCAGAAGGAGACTGTGTACCACACTGGTCATAGCTTGAGCATAGGAGACCTCAAAGCCGGCCCCCAGAGTGACACACGTCCTCCAACAAGGCCACACCTCCTCATAGTGCTACTCCTTATGAGCCAAGCATTCAAACACCTACGTTTTGGGCGGCCATACCTATTCAAACCACCACATGCCTCCAACCTTATTCTGGTGTTTGTGTGTGTGTGTGTGTGTGTGTGTGTGTGTGTGTGTGTGTGTGTGTGTGTGTTCAGATTTGATGCCATAGCTATAATTTACATATCACTTGTCCAGCAAAGACCCATTCCTGGAGCAAACTTTAGTTGAGCTCCTCCAAATCCTCTCTGAACTTCAACCTTGGGCTTCTGTGTCTATCCTTTCATAGTTCAGTTTAGTGAGTACTATGATAAGTAGGTTTGGAGAGAATCCTTCTGCTCTTCCATCTCACACAGAACTGAAGACCCCATGGCTCACAGCTTCATTGCTGCTTGCCCACAGCATCCCAGTGAAATAACTCTCCTTCTGACAGAGCCCTGATGCGTTCTGATTTTCATTCAGAATCTCTTTCCTGAGACAATATAGTTAGTGGAGTAGAGTAAGTTCAGATTTTGTTGTTTGACTGACCTTCATCTAAATCACTAACCACAGCTTGAGTTACTTTTGCATTACTGTGACCGAAATACCTGACAGAATCAACTGAAAAGAGGGTCTGTTTACTATGGCTTCTAGTTTTATGGGTCCAATGCATGGTCTCTTGGCTCTTTATCTTTGTATGAACACCTTGGTGTCCAGAAAACAGTAAGAAGTGCACATACAGGAAAAGATCAAGGCAAAATATAGCCCCCAAAGACATGCTTCCAATGAATGATTTTCTCCAACTAAGTTCCACTTCCTATCTTTCCCCAACTCTCATTAATATGTCATATTAGAACCCATCAAAATATTAATCTACATTATAGGTCAAAACCCTCAGGATTTAACTGTGTCTAAATAAGTAAATACTAAATATGTAATCACAGACATGTCCTAGTGTGTATTAGACCAGTCCTCTAGGGGATTCATTGTACAATAAAGTTGATACTCAAAATTAACCATCGTGGCTTCCCTAGCTATGAAATCGAGGTGAATTTGTAGCTTTTCATTTGTTCATATGTAAAAGATAATCAATATTTTTATTTTAAAAAGCATTGTGAAAATGGCACTATTAGTAATTAATGATTATGTGAAGTGCTCAAAATAATGTTTTCCCACATGAGAATTGCTCAAGGGCTAACTGTTATTGCTTTTGACATGTTGTGAGCTCTTGAGAACATTGATTCATTTGTTTGCCTCTCATCAGGAAATCTTCCTCACTTCTGTGTGTCTACATCTAACCCATTTCTCATGTACCTACTGACCATATCCCACATTCACAAAAATGCCTACTTTTCTCCCTGATTACAATAAATTTCCCAATTTCCTATCATCAGTCACCTTGTGTGCTCCCGTTTGCAGTTTCCTTGCAGTAGTTTTCATACCACACTTGGTACCACAGTAGTTCATGTGGGAAAGACTCTATTAACCTGATAGAGCATGCTCTATTAATCCTTGGTGTCTGGCATGTAATTGGTTCCTAGTTCATAATAATTTGATTTAACTGAACTAACTTGCGAATTTAAAAGATAATTCTAAAATAGGCTACAAAGTCAAATGTATGAATTTTGAAACAAAACATTGTAATACTGGGCCATTGGCATGGCCTCTGTTCAGTTTTATGAGTTATACCCAGCTCATTTGTTTTCTGTAGTCTATTGCTTCAACTATAGGAGGGACTGGAAGTGGAAGAAAAAGATCTTCAAGGTGTCATGGTGAAACATCCTCCAAAAATGTGATCAGTATACATAGTACCCAGTTCCAGTGAAGTGTTAATTGTTTTCAGGAAGTCTCTGGAACATAGTCATTGATTAAGTTATCACCCTCCTGATACTGATCATGGAACGTGAAAGATGTTATTCATCATTGATTCTTTTTACAATAATTGTTAAGGGCATGAAATGTGTGTGAGTAGTAAAGAAGGAAGTGACTCATGAAGTCAGAAACTGAAAGTCCCAGTGTTTTTGGATTTGTTTTATTTTTAATGATAGATAAGTAAAATGTCTTCAAGTAAGGCTGTCCTTTCTTCTAGCCATTTATCCATCTATTCATCCATCCATCTGTCCATCTATATAATGGATAAAAAGGGGAGGATATCGATTACCTGCTGCATTTGGGTTACAGGGTGTGTGGAGAATCATAGTGCTGATTTCTCTACTTAATTTCACTATGTTTGGAAATTTTACTGATAAAGTGTGAAGATTAAATTGAGTGTTCCTTGAAAAGACAAACTATAAAGTACACCAATTTGAAGTATACATTAAGCAGAGGGTTTAAAGAAGAGAACACTGTGAGTTCAGTAGCAGAGCTATGGAGGAGAAATGGCCTCTGCACAAGCCCAAGTAGGATGGGGGTGGGGGGTAGGCAATACATGACACTACAACAGGAAGGTGACTACCCAAAGTGACTTGCTGAACAGCAAGGTCTCCAATGGAACAGAATGCATGAATGACCTCATAGCCTTCATGAAGTAGGATGCAGTAACTGCTTCTTCTGAGGTGAAAGTACCACTGCCTGGGGCCCAATCCCCAGGAGCATGGGACTCAAAGGGCTCTTCAATGTCCCTGTTACCAGGTGCCAGGTATTTCTGTCTGGGGTGGGGTAGCTTCCAGCAGCTTTTTTATCTAAGGGGGAGAAGGGAAAAAGACATGCACACTCTCTCTTGATGGTTTCCTTCTTTATTCTCTATTCTTCTACCGTATGCTTTTTTCTACAGTTTATATACCCCAACAAGATCTTTCAGGCAATATAAAAATTACAGTGTGGTTGTATTCTGTTTCTCATATGAATAATTACAATGAATACAAGTAAAAACAGCATGTTTTTCATATCCCTTACAAGAGTAAACATTTTACGTATTACAGGTGAAAAACAAGTTATCCCAAGAACTCACGTACATTCATCCCCAAGCAACTTATTATATAGATTAACCATCTAGGCAAGCAAGATATTCTTCTCAGTCAGATCATTTAGTAGCAGGCTGAGTTTTGCAGTTACATAGAAAGGGCCAATTACTTTATTACTTATTTTTGAAAGGTAATCTTTCATGGAATCTTAAAGGAATCGCAAACCTAAACTTTTATATATGAAAAAGAATCAGCTCTACTTTAAACCTTTAGGGTACATACCCACTCATCAATAGTTTTTGTTTTTTAATATCAAGAGATTGAGGGAAGAAATGGATATAAGGAATTAATCATCACCTTTGGTCATCAACCAATCCTAGTAAGAAAAGTACATCAGCCAGTAATAATTGGGCTGCTTTGTTCTTGTTCCCTGACCTTATTGAGTTCCTCATTCAACTATGTACCTTTCTAAAACTTTAGATTGTCTTCTTGAGTTTTTCACCTCAAAGCTATTTGACAAAAATATCAGTCTAACTTTATTTTCAAAGCTTTTGTTCAGCTATGTTGCACCCTAAAACCTGTGAACACATCTCCCAACATTAAGGTTGAAAAATTTAAGCTAGCTGGGCTACTGGGACTCATTTGTTTTCTTTAATCATTAACCTAAGCCACAGTCTATGTGGCTCCTCAATAGAAACTCATATGTTCTAACTATGTGACACTTCCCCTTTTTATTTCGTGTCATCAAATCTCTATTTATACTAACATTATCATTATCATTATTATTATTATTATTATTATTATTATTATTACCAATTAGACAGTACAGATTAGGAAGAAATCATCTTCCTAATAATCCACAGGTAAAAATGCCCAGTAGAATGGGATGTTTCCATGAGGTAAATACACTACATTACATGCAGTGGGGATCTCCCCACACCCATTCACACCATGCCAGACACCAGAGAAAGATGACAGCAGCAAACATATAAAGGCAGAGCAGGAGCAAAAGACATTCTGGAGTCTGTGGTCTCAGAGCCTTGCCTATCTGAGATTCACCCATCAAGGATTTTCCTCCTGGTAGACTGACACCCTGAAGTTGATTGCCACCTGCTGCTCCTCTGATGTGGCCACCATCATGAATGATATGTTAGGGATGAGAGATTGACCCAGAAGCATCAAGGGGACACACCAGCCTCTTTTCTACAGCATTGGCTACAGAAACAATAAGAAATAGAGAACACAGAATGAGCAGAAGAAGGGGGAAGTCCATAGACAAAGAGGATCTCACTGGCCAGACCTTGTGTGCTGAAGAGCTGGTGAAGAGAATGGAGATGAAGCACTCAGAACACTAGCATATACAGTGACATTATGGACACCAAGGTCCAGCAGGCAGAAGATGATGGAGTATGACCAGAAATTGCTCTATCTGCTCCTGAGCCATCAGCACCTGGATGAGGAAGTCTACTAAGGAGATGGTCATGGCTTCTGGTGTCTGCTAAAGAGGACATGCGGGGGAGCAGACATAGTGAAGATGGGGAATTGCTCCCATTCGATTTGATGTCTTCTTTCTCCCTTGCAGTCCTATGAGCTCAGCTCCTGAAGAAATTATCTTTCCATGTGGGCCAATTCAGGGTGTGGATGCATACCTTTGATAGAGTGTTGAGTTGATTAAGCATGACAGCATGTTCAGAGTCAACAAGTGCATGACACATACAGAGCAATGGTCAAGTGGCTAAAATTAATAATGATTTAGGAAGAGCCTCGACTAAACTATGTAGGTATAGTAGACTTAATGAAGCTGAAAGATGGGAAGAAACCTCGTCTAAAGGCCTAGAGTTGTTGTCATGTGGAAATAGAACACCAAACACACAGAGGACTCAGGAGGAACCATTTGGAGGGAAACTCTAATAGGCTTCCTTTCCTATACCAACTTCTACCTGCTGAGACTCTGAAAACAGACCTCAGCCATCCCTTTCCCATCACTGAGGACTAAGCCTTCCTGCAGGTCTAAGAAAGGCAGATCATTCAGGTCTTAGCAGTGTTTTGAACAAACTTAACCAGTCCCTACTCTGTCATGTACAGACACACTGTGGGTCCAAGAGAGGAACCATCCAGCTATAGTTAGGAATTGATGAACTGTTTAAATTCTATTTCTGTTTTTATAAATGGAGATGTTGGTTAAAGTAGAATGTATTTTAGAGACATAGCTAATATGTTTTAAAATAACAGAATACTTAAATAAAACAGAGTTCAGAACTATCTAAATTCTAACTGCGTGACCCATTACCCTGGCTTCTGCAGAGGCCACTGGTTAAAATGAATTTTTCTGGGGCAAACTGGATAAAATATAGCAAAGGAAGAGAGGGAGGAAGGAGTGAAAGAGGGGAAAAAGAGAGCAGCTGGGAAGTGGAAAGAGGATTAGCTGCCTCTAAATTAAGGTGGCTGGGCTGAGATATTAGAGATTTCCAGCAAGAGAGTTCACAGGAAGCAGCAAAGCCTCTGGCCTTGTGTTTGCTTTGCAATCTGATTTCCCCTTCTGCAGGCAGGTCTTCTGCCTTCAGCTCTGCTGGCGGGATCTAGCATGTGCTTTACCTCTTCCCGCCCTTGGTACAGCTTGTACCACTTGGACTGTTTGCCTGGATTCTGACCAGTTGAGCTTCATTTCTTGTTTCAGGCATCTCAAATGCCCTGTACGCCCCTCAGGACCCCCCAGTACTTGGCACTTTTCACACTAGCACAGTGGCCCAATTGCTTGTCCCTCTTATCACAAACCCATGATCCCCTGGGAGAAAGGAGTGTTTATTAGCATCTTTATTTCCACAGGACACACCCCTTAAAAATGGAAACCCACTTCTGCTTCCTTAAATCAGTGAGTCAGGCATGAAGCAACTCTCACCTCTGTGATGTTCTTTCTGAGGTGTGTTGATGCCTGCCCAACCCCTTCATTCATGACGGAGCACCAGTATTCTGTGAAGCACTGTCCACCAAGATTACTCTGTTTCATCAAACAGTACTTATAAATGATGAGTGAATGGTTCAGAATACTATAAAGGTTTGTGGAATAGGAGGTTGTGTATGCAGTAGGAGGTACTGAAAGGTAAGTGTGAAAGCCAGTCATGGTGGCCTTTAATCTCAGTATTCAAAAGGCAGAAGTAGGCAGATCTCTGTGAGTTCAAGGCCAGCCTGGTCCATATAGAGAGCTCCAGGACAGCCAGGGCTATGTAGAGGGACCTCTCAAAAAGAAAGGAAGGTAAGTGTGACAAACTACTTCATGAGAAGATTCTTGTTCTTTCTCATATACACTTCCTTCTCAGCCTTTTCCTTGAGATCTCTCTCTCTCTTCCTCTCTCCCTCCCTCCTTCCTACCCTCCCTCCTTTACTCTCTCATCTTCTCTTCTTTCCTCCTCTTAGTCTCTCTCCTTCCCATCTGTTTCCATATCTCCCACATCCAACCTGGGAGCCAGGGCTACAGTAGGAGACATTGTACAAGAAAGGGTGGTACCTTGAGTAATTCTCATTCCATTGGGGACATCTGGATCACAGGGTGAGACTTGGAGACAGACACCTGATCTCTGTGCTCTAACTCAGAGGGACTTTTATAATTGTTCTATGACCTGATCCTCGAGGCCCAGGAAGAAGGGACCAAGCAGCCCAGAGCAGGTATGAATCAGCTGTCTGCCTTACAACCAAATCTTTCCCTATTTTAAAGAAATCTTTACATAAAAGACATACTTGTGAGTGTCTTTTATGTAAAGTCTCAGAGTGACTGGAGAGATGGCTCAGCAGTTAAGAGCACTGCCTGTTGTTCCAAAGGGCCCGGGTTCAATTCCCAGCATCCACATGGCAGCTTACAACTGTCTGTAACCCCAGTTTCAGGGGATCCAAAAAGAAAGCTCAGAGTTCCTTATCCAGATACAGGATCACTATCCTCTCCCTACTATACTTTAAGTCTCTTTGCAGGCAGTGACTAGCTTAAGAATCTTTGCAGAGCATCCATCTCACAGTAAACCACACTTAAACATGCCCCAAATGAATGAACAAACAAGTGAATGAATCAATGAATGACGGAGAGCATGATGGACTAACCTGAGTCACATTCAAAATAATTCAAGCACAACTTAAGTTGTATATGTAAGTTGGTATTCAAGGCCTGAGGTTCACAAGTGTGGTGAGTGGGCTCAAAAAGTCATCAGATGATTTTTATTTTGATGAGAAAAAGACTGGGTTTGATTATCCCACGTTTAGTGAAATGAAACCAAAAAAGAAGACAAATGGTCAGATAACAAAGCTGAGGAGAATTTTATATTTTTTTAGTCTAGATTATATGTTTCTGGTTATAGGTTTTGGGGAAATTTTAGTGCTCTCTGCTCTGGCATGCAATGCCAGAGAGGCCACCCTTGGCTGCTTTTGAAGGGTCTGTAGAGCAAGGAGTACACCCCACAGGCATAACACTTGCTATCTTAGCTCTCACTGCAGTGATCCCTGAGGTTTATTACAGAAAATATTTAAAACAAAAAAACAGTGGGGCATGGACTGGTCCACATCCTCAGCTTTCACAGACTGACAGACAGGCAGCTGCATCATGTTCCGCCTCCCTGGACTTGCTACATTGAGTTCCAAGGCTAAGGTCAGGTTCGTTGGGGCTGTAGGGAATGCCATCAGGCTGTCTGGGAGCTAAAGGCCTCCCTGCCAGGCCTAGATTATCCATGGTATGGGAAGAGCACAGCCTGGAGAAGTTTGTAAACAGTTTTAGCAGGGAAGGCAACCTGAGTTAAACATTTCATGGTTCCTGAGTTCCCAGCAACTTCACAGTGCCTACTTTCTTTCTGAGCCAAATGGCAGGATACCAATTAAAGGTTCTTTGCAAAGGTCCTTAGGCCATACTGTGTCTCTATAGGCACCTACATTTTATTTGATGACAGTGACATTGGTGTATAATAGTTTCCACCTCCGCAAATGATTATGGATTCTATAACTGATGTAGTTGAGAGATTTGCTGCAAAATTTAACACTTTAAGTAAGCAGTACTCTCCTAAATATGAAGTCTTTCTGTGTGTGATCTGATACAAGGTCAATATCCCTTATCCAAGCTTGTAAACAAAGCACGATGCTTTCAACTCTCAATCCTGTCTCACAGCATCCTCTCATTTTGACCCCACTGCCTTTTTCTTCTCAAGATGCCTGTGATTTGATTGGCCCTATCCAAATGATTCAGAATGATCTCATGTCTGCATCCTTCAGGCATTCTGCACAGAGCCTTTAACTACATAAATGAACATCACAAATTCTGGACATTTGGAGATAAGGTACACAGTACCTTAAATCAGCCTACAGTAATTGATTTATGCTTGGTTTATCAGCTGTGATAAATGGTTATTTATCAATAAATGGTTTATTGATGTGATAAATGTCTACCCATTATCAAGGTAACCTACAGAAGGAAGCATCTATTGGGGCTTGTAATTTCAGAGAGGGAGGGATGAGGTACACATGGTAGCAGGTGGCCAGATCAAGAAGCTGGGTGCTCACATCTTCATCCAAACACAGGAAGCAGAGAGGGAACTGGAAGTGAAACAAAACTTTGTGTTCTCAAAGCCCACCTCCACTGAAGTACTTTCTCCAGCAAGTCTCTATCTCCTAAAGGTTCTTAAGTTTTTAAAACAGTACCACCAACCAGGAACCAAGTGTTCAAATAAATATGTGAGCTTATGGGAGACATTTCCCATTCAAACCACCATAATTGTTAACATATAAAATCTAAAACAGCCAGCTCTCACACTGGGAGAGGGTTTTTATGGGTACTGAATATTGTATTTGGTATAAAATTAGAAAAAACCAGTCCAAACAGATGTAAGATACAACCAATCAGAGACATTGATACTGTTTATTCCTATAACCCCAAATGTTTTATACCCAGTAGATTGAGCCAGGACAGCTTAGAAACACAATCGATGTTTAGTAATATATATATATATATATATATATATATATATATATATATATATTATATGCTATATATATATATATATATTCTTAATGTTCTTAATTTTTTATTTTATGGTTTTTGAACCCTTAAATCATTTAATGAGGAAATAAAACTGTAGGAATTTCATAGAGCTTGTTGCTTGACTCATGCACTGATCTGCTCATTTGTAAACAGTAGTGCTCTCATTGATGGGACAAGGGTCTCTACAAAGAGTAACACTTATGAATACAGACAAGGATATGGTAAGAAACAACTGCTGGAGAGCTACAATGGATCCTAGTTACCCATTTCTTCACAAGGATCCTGTTAGTTGTTATTTATCACTTAAGATGTGCTTGAAATTATTTTTCTTTTCCTCTTGCTGCTGTTTTGAGAAGCATTTGATCTTATTTTGTTATCCATGCTGCTTCACTTCTACAGTATTGCATAACAAACTACTATAATACTCAGTATCTAAAACAACTGCTGCTCTGAGATATTACATGAATGTGCAGTCAGGCGTCTTGGCAGGGTGTTCCTGACCAAGTCAGTCCCTGGTGAAGTACATTGTACTCAAAGGGCGGCGTTCAGCTGGCAGCTGTGGTTCACTTCCCTCTCTTATTTGGGGGTAGAGCAAGGCTGGGCTCAGTAATAACCCATCTTCCCATCTTTGCATCACCATGCAATGTTGGAGGTTCTCTCACATCCCTCCATCAGGGTAGTTAGATTTCTGACTTACAAGAGACAGTGCCCCAAGTCTCAGGAAGCGGATGCTGCTAATCTGTCAACTCCATGTCTGGAAGCTAACTGAGCAATCACACTCTTCTCTGTTGGGCAGACTAGTCACTGAGGTTCTCAGGATTTCAAAGCTGGGGGCAGAGATCTACTTCCTAATGTGTAGAATCTTCTACATGTAGAGTCATCCATGATACAAACCTACATACAGTCCACTCCCACTGTAGCCCAGGGAGTTCTTTTTATTATAATTTTGACAAGTATTTATTTATTTGTCTGCTTATTTGTTTGTGTGTGTGTGTGTGTGTGTGTGTGTGTGTGTGTGTGTGTGTGTGTGTGTAGCACATATGTGGAGGTCAGAGGACAACTTGAACGAGTCAGTTCTCACCTTCCACAACATAGGTCCTGGGGTTTGAACTTGGGTCATCAGCCTTGTTTGCAAGACCCTTTATCTATCAAGGCAACTCACCTCCATGAAGAAGTTCTTTTCAGAGATCTCCATAAAGACAAAATCAGGACTTGTGTATTGAATACAGAAAACGTTGCAAGACCAACCAATGTGAAACTAAGTTGGGGGTTTATTAAGAGACATTTTTGACATAGATCTTGAACACAGGGGTTAATAGAAAAGAGAACATGACATGCTCAAGCATAGCTGTGGGCTCTTCCAGGGACAGTTGCATTTAACTGACCTTTTTTTTTTTTTTTAACAATAGTTACTATATTTTGGTGGCTTTCTGGGTGTTGCTATGAAATTCCACTACACACACACACACACACACACACACACACACACACACACACACACTTTTTTAATATTCCTCAAAATGTAGTCACAAGTTTAAATGTTTCAAGAGTTTTTAAACAAAGTAACAAGGTGGATTTATGAAGGTCACAATTCAGGCTCCGGACTGAGAGGAGAAGGCTGAAGGATCCGAGGTCATAGATTATTTTTTCCCTAAGAAAGCATTGTTCATTTACAGTCTCTGACAACTGTTATTAAAAGTTCTATAGTAGGGCATGGGCTATCTTGGTAAGTCATTTTGACTTGATCAGTGGTATCAGTTCCCTGGCTCTCTGGGTACCACAGGCAAGCCAGACTCCATGATGAAAGGGCATTTTCCTTCCCCATGCATCATGCTCCCTTCCTGTGTCTCCATGATCTTCTCTCCATCTTTTTATGCTGCTGCCAAAGAGTCTTCAGCTTTCTGTCATCTGCTGTAAATGCTAACAAATGTGTGTTCCCCATGTTCTATCCATGAGAGACCAAACAGTCATGAAAGGAATAAAAGGATGCTATCCTGGGAAATAGTATGAAATATTTTGATCAAAATCCCTGACAGGCACACAAACTGAACAGAAAGAAGACTTCACTAGGAAGAATAAAGCAAAAAAAAAAAAAAATCAGGTGAGGACACAAGACTTCAAGACAGTGGCAGCCTGCAGCTGACATGTTCAGGGTCAGCCAGCAAAAAGTATGAGTCATTACCGTGGACATCAGTGGTCTCTCTGGAGGTGGTAAGGGGGGCTCATCACTCTGTCTGTTTATTCAACATTTGATGAGCTTCTACTGTCAACAAAGCCCAGAACTGGTAATGGATGGTGTTAAAGATGATGTCTTTTCTTCTAAGAGGAAGGAAGAGTTGGCAAATGCTATAATGTCTATGATTTGTTCTCTCCAGAATGGCTTGAGCTAGCAAAACTAGGTTACACCAAGCCAAAGTACTTAAGAAAGTCAAATAAATAAGACCGAGTTATATCTATTTAATTATCTTTATAATTACTCTGTAAAATATATCCCCCTATGAAACTTAACTACTGAATTTCCTTAATGTTCTGGAAAATCCCTAAGTTAGTAATTGCTCATTTTCAGTGGTACTAGGGTTTGTTTTCGAGTCTTGACTCATCCATTATACAATATTGATTGATGTGCTTGGTATGCACAGTCCTTAGAGATGACACCCCCCATTCCTGGGGAACTTCTGGTTCTTTTTGGTATAGGACACAAGCCACCCCTTACCAGTATCTATATCATGTGATTCATACTGAAACCTTTCTCTGTGCTTAGTTCTAGCCTAGGTAATGACAAGACAAATTAAGAGGCTTCCCTCATGAACCTTATATTCCCACAAGGATGCTGAGATTGAAGAAGTAATCAAGTGTGTATATATTACAGTCTCAGCGAACTGTATGCTGAATGGAGAAACATGGGGAAAGACCATGGTGACCAGGGACAAGAGAGTGAGGTGAGAAACTCATACTCATGCATAAGTAATCATCTCCCAGAAAATCAGTCTAGGATAGTGGTTCTCAACCCTTGGGTTGCAACCCTGTTGGGGGGTCAACAACACTTTCACAGAAGATCATGTATCAGATATTCTGCATATCAGATATTTACATTATGATTCATTACTATGACAAAATTACAGTTATGAAGTAGCAACTGAAATCATTTTATGGCTAGGGGTCACTACAACATGAAGAACTGTATTAAAGGGTCGCAGTACTAGGAAGGTTGAGAACCACTGATTAGGACTTCATTTGGAGGAATTTGGTACTACATGGCCCGGTCAGTGTGGTAATACATTTAAGTGGTAAGCAATTGCCTATAGTTAGTGGAAGGAACAGAGAAGAAGTATGTATGTAGGAAGAAAGGACATATCTTGCCTACATTTTCAAGCCACGGAAGTTAAATAGTAAACACCAACCATGTCTGTGCAATTATGACCTACATTAGCTGCTTTGGAAACACAACTTCATTCCATTCTCTTGACAACCCCCAAAGGAGAAGCAATGTCACTTGCTTAAATTCACACACCTAGTAATGACAGAGTTTCGACTTCACTTCAGGACCATTTTGCTAGCATGTCTGCATTGTTGCTGTTTGGGCTTTACCAACAGCAAAAATGTTTAGTGTTTATCAAGGCTCATCACTTGGATGTTTTCCAGTTCTCTGAAAATTAGCACCCTAAGACCATCCATTTAGCTGTTACTATATAATGTACTCCTCCAAAACAAAGAAACCCAATACAAGGCAGTCCCTCCATGTCATAGTGGTCAGTGGTTTGCTCCTAGGATCTGTACCACTCAGAAGCCCACACTGGGTATAAATACCCCTTTGTCAACAGGCAATCTTGCTGTAAAATAATCCTTCTGGACACTGTGTGAATATATGTTGCTATGGTTGGTTTAATAAACAAGCTGACTGGTCATTAGCTGAACAGGATATAGTTAGGCAGAAAAGCCAAACTGAGAATGCTGGGATGAAGAAGGGCAGAGTCAAAAGAGTCACTAGCAGATGTTGAACAAGTCAGATATACAAAATTGAATAGAAGTAAAAGCCATAAGCCTCAGGACAGCACATAGATTAAGAGAAATGGGTTAAGTTATAAGAGCTAGTTAGTAACAAGCCTGAGCTATTGACTGAGCATTTATAATTTATACTAAGAATCTGAGTCAGTTATTTGGGAAGTGGCTGCCAGTTATTCTGGGAGCAGGCAGTCAAGGCAGGAAAACTCTGCCTACACAATCCTCTTTTCAGGACTCTGCCTTGCCAGTTAACTTTAGGAGTTCACAGATGTGCTCCTCTGACTCCATGCAGAGCTGAGAGTTCCCACTGAAGCAAGAGTGAAAGCCTCAATGGGTAAACACTGCCAAGGCTCAACTATCACACTGTTTTTATTAAGAAATGTTTTATTCATTTTACATACCAATCACAGATCCCTCTTTCCTCCTCCTACCCCTTCACTGTCCCCCGCCCAACCCACCCACCCCCATTCCCTCCTACAAGAAGGTAAGGCCTCTCATGGGGAGTCAGAAGAGCCTGGTACATTCAGTAGAAGCAGGTCCAAGCCCCTCCCTCTGCCTCACACTATTGTTGTACAGGCCAGAGCAAGTCCCAAGGCCAAAGCCAGAGCCACTGTGAGAAGAACAAAGAAGGACATGCAATTCCTGTGGCCATTTCCCATGCAACATGGCATACTACTCTTTGGTCAAGTGGCCCTTAATTCATTTAATCAGCCAGCTCCAGCTAAGTATCTTCATGGTTGGGTTCATCCTGGGCTGTGAAAATAGCTTTGACTATAGTTTCCAACCAAGCAGGAGATACCTGCATGAAAATGGGGCCAATGTAGTATTTCATATGACACAGATGTCTCAATCTGTTTGGACTGCTCTAACAAAATCCCAGAACCTGGGAACCTGATGAACAGGATTTGTTTGCTGTGGTCCGAAAGGCTGAGCAGTGTAAAATCAAGTCCCTGCCAGGGACTATATGGTGTGGGTGCTGGGAACTGAATTCAGGTTCTCCAGAAAAGCAGCAAGTGATCATAACCACTGAGTTGTCTCTCTAGGCCACTGGTTCTCAACCTTCCTAATCTGTGACTCTTTAATATGGTACCTCATGTTGTGGTGACACCCAACCATAAAATTATTTTGTTGTTACTTCATAACTATAATTTTGCTACTGTTATGAATTGTAATATAAATATCTCATTTGGCAGGATATCTGATATGTGACTCCCAAAGGAGTCCTGACCCACAGGTTAAGAACTACTGCCCTAGACCCACAGTAAAAATCTTAAGGTGCTGCTCCCCATGGGCATCTCCATGACCCTTTTCCCTCATAACTTTGCCTGTACTATGCATAGCTGATGCTAGAACTTGGCATTGAGGTGATGGTCAAGGGCACAGACCTTCAGCCAGAGCACTTAGATCATGCACTGATGACACTGCTTATATATCATGGTAATCTTTGGTAGGTTACAACCTCCTCCAGCAGAGGCTGAAAATGGATTCTACTGTGCAGGGCTTGTATTGCAGATTATCAATGCTAACGACATGCCTCGTTTAAATGCAGACTAATTACGACAGCTGTGTTTTCTTGCGTTCAGGTCCTTCTCCATCCTATGGATACTCCTGGGAGGTGCCACCACAGAATGGCTTCCTAATGGCACACTCGCGTCACAGCAGATGCGGCAGGTAAATGGATACCCCAGGCAAAGCAGACTTAGAAACCAGCGACCATAAACCTCACTGACACCTGGACTTCACTGTCCCGGAAAGAGCTGGAGCTAGGGAAGGTCCACGGCAAGGCTTTTCCAGCATTCTTTGTTCCGTGAAACAAAGCTCAGGTTCTAAAATTACACCAGCACCCCAAACTGCTGCGTGCACTTGAGTGTTGCCTACATTAAGAGGAGGGTTTTTTTTTTCCGGCTGATCTCATTACCATGGTTACACCTGCAAGAGTAAAAATTACAGGGTGGCTGCCTCTGTGCAATCGGACCTGTTTCGGGAGATTGTGGCCTGTGGCTGGAACATGGCCGATGACTGCTCTCCAGAGGATCATGATCAGATGGTGGAGGTGTGTGTGTGTGTGTGTGTGTGTGTGTGTGTGTGTGTGTGTGTGTGTGTGTGCTGAATCTCAGACATGCGATTCCTTCTGATAGGACACTGAGTAGTAGTAAGGGCTGCCATGGAAATGTGTTAGTGGCACAAAGCTGGCAAGACCAGAGCTGTGATACATCCACCAGTCAGGTCTGGAAGGCGGCGCCGACTATACATGGGATTCCTAGACTCTGAGAAAGATAGACACCTGAATCATGGCGTGGAGGACCCAGCAAATGCTTGGGCTTCGAGAGTTCTCCCTCTCCCAGTGTGGGCATTACTAAGAGGTAGAGACAAAAGTCGAGTAGCCTGAGGCCAGTAGGCGTCCTTTATGAATGATCAAGTGGGTTGAAGTTAGGTTGGAAGGTTTGAAGGCTTGAAAGGGCTGAAGGTGTGACTTCCATTTTCTAAAGCATTGAGCTCGCTCCTGCTCCGCTGAACACGTTAACTCACTGCTGCAGCCTCTGCAGATCACAGGCCTCTTCCAGACCTGGAAAGCAGCCGTCTGTTCTCCCACGTGCACCCACCACCCCACCGAGCAGGCCTGAGTCATTCGTTCAGATCCATCACTAAGCAAAGCACGTCCTTCCAAAGGTTTTAGCAAGTGGCCAACAGCTTACACTGAAGCTCTGTGAAGGATCAGAGAATAAACATCTCATGTTCTCGGTCCACATAAGATCTGTTCCACACTCTTAGTTTTCCTTCACCCTAAGCCATCAAAAATGTAAGTAAGCAGGCAGCTCAGCTCCTGGGTCAGATCAAAGCAGGCCACTCTTACTTCTTTTTGTCCCAAGGGCGACCTTTATCTCACTGGAGTTTGGAAATCAGAACTCTTCCTGTTCTTACAGAAAACCTGGGTTGGATTCTGAGCTACCCCATCAGGAAGCACACAAACAGCTCTAAGTCCAGCTCTAGGGGATCGAGCACCCCCTCTGGCCTCCTCAGGCCCTGGATTCCTGTTAACATGTCCCCACACAGACACATACATCTGAAGTTAATTAAAAATAAAAATAGGATGTCAGAAAGGGGTCAGAATCCCAGCTCACACTGCAGACAAACTGACATCGAATATGTAGTGTAAGCTTGATCCCAAGGGAAATTGAGAAGTGCTAGAAAATTCCTCAAAATAAGGTAAGAAGGTAAGGACAACATGGGGGGGGGGATTAGGGAAGAAAAATAAAGGAAAGGGAAAATGAGATGGAGGAACCTCTAAGCCTTGAATGATGCTCTTCTTCAGCAATTTCTGTGCATAGAGTGCGCTCTCCTCTCTCCTCTCTCTGTCTCAATATGTTATTGTACTTTCTCATCCTCATTCTAGTAACAATATGAGATGGGATGAATATCGAGTATCAACTCCTAACATTAGGCTGCTACATCGGGGTTAGTTGAACACCAGCACGTCCATACACTCTGGCAGTCAGTCAGATAATTGGAGATTTATCAGTGTGAGTAGAAGGTGGGCAGCATATCCAGTGTGGATATACTAAACAATAGGATGATACACATCCAGGGAAGGATGGAGCAGGATTATGCAACATACCATTTTGTTACAGAGAATTGGAAATTTACAAACACAGGTATTGTTGAGTTCTGAAGGTTTTGTTTGACGTTTTCATACTGTGCATGACTGTGGCTAGTCAAAACCACAAATAAGGCAGTATAGCTGTACCTGGAATAAAAGTTTCAGGACCCTGGAAATACCCAGATAATCGACATGCTGAGCCTTGCGCCTGCTGTTGAGTTACTTGTTGTGAACATGCGCCATCTGCTGGACATAGAAGATCATTAACAATGGCCTCAAAATTATTGTCAAATCCAAGTGGCTCTGAATTGTGGTTCTACTGTTCTCAATAATGAATAGTACAACAAAAATGTTATGTACTTGAAAATTCTATAATTTTCTTTCCATGTCCAAGTATCCATAGGGAAGATCCAGAAAATGAAAAATTAGAATCTACTTCAATGTATGTCCATATATTCTCAGATATGATACACACAAATTCAATATCACATACTTTATATGAATTACCATTTGATCAACACTTCAACAAATTCATGTTGAATATATTGAGCTCTTATCATGTTTCAGGAACTGTATGAAGCAGGTGGCAGGGAACAGAGACACAGTGAGAGAATATTGAAATAAGAATTGAATAGGTAAGGAGAAATCAGGTGCTCTGGTGTCCAGCATTTAGATGTCTAGGTCAGAGGGAGCTGTGAAAGCCAAGTTCCAGAGGCCAGAATGACCCTGGGATGTTTTCAGATCATGAGAAATCTCTGTTGCTGGGGTGGAGTTAGCTGCAGAGTGAGAGAAGGGATGGGAGAGGAAACTCAAAGGTAGGGTGTGTCCGCTGTATTGGACCTTAGGGCAGAGTTGATTGATTCTGTGGAAAATCATTAGAAGACTTCAATAAAGGCTGATATGATCTTTCTGAGAACTGGGACATGCCATTCTTGATCTGAGAGGAAATGAGTACTAAGGATGCAGAAGCAAGACCAGTCAAGAGGCCATTGTATTTCCATAGGCAGAAATGGTAGCTGCTCAGACCAAGGGGGACTGGATGAAACCAAAGAAATGTGTAAAAAACAATGGTATTAAAAGTCTAATATTTTCATTCTACATTTCACTGGATTGTTAGTGCATGCTGCATTAGAAACCATAAATCTGGGCTTAGGGAAGTAAGGATGCTTCCCTTCATTCAAACTTAGGTGTCCATCCATGAGTGAATGAATGAGAAAATGCGGTGAATGTACTAAGTGGAATTCTATTTGGCCTCAAGGAAAGAAAAAAACCTGTAACTTATAGCATGGGTGAGCCTAGAAGACACTATGTTAAATGAAAGAGTCAGGTACAAAAGACAATATCAGGATAACCTCACATAGGTGAGGATGGGGAGGGGAGGTAGAGAGTGGGTTAGGCAAAACTAAGGAAATGTGAATAAGCCCTGTAGAAACCTACAAGTTACCCAACTAATATCAAAATACAGTCAGCTCTGAAAACATACATACAGGTAATATTATATAGACTGAGCAGTTTATATTTAGGGATATATATTTGCATGCACATAATTAAGCCAGGCAATATCCATGCATTGAAGTGAGGGGTGATCTCCAGGCCCTACTTCATACTTAGTAACCATTGGCAGTTGATTATTTCTGGGGAAGGAAGAATTATTCCTTTCTGAATGACTGCCAAGATCCCTATGCATCAGTGAATGGCCTTACATCCATGAACATATATGCAGCACTAACTGAACTTAGCTATTGTTTCAAAAACATGAGTTGGGGAGAGATAAATGAGAAATTGGAAGGGGAAATGGGACTCGATATAATCATATTTTATTGTATGCATGTATTGTATATTCACTAATAAATAAAGATATTAAATACAATGAAGATCCAAGTTCATAGACACATAGAATAGAGCAGTGGTTCCCAGATACTTGAAGGTAGAAGTGGGGACCTGGCGCTTTGTTATTCAAATGACACACAAAATGTTAGGTGACAGAGGCAGATTCAAGAGATCTATTGTCTATTGGACATCACAGCTAATAACATTCATTATAATTAATAATAGTTAATAACATGCATTATATCATTAAAACTACTTCTCATGACAAAAAATGATACACAAGGCAATACACATTAGAGATGGCCATTCCCCTAATATACATATTTCAAAATCAGCATATGGTTGATAACAAATGTATGTAACATTTGTTGACCTAACAGACATTTAACACTACCTAAAAAAGTAATATGCACCTGAGATTCTGGGGACCCAGGCCGATCATCAAGGAGACCTACCTTAAAAATCCCAGCTCATGATGTCTGGAACAAGGCTCAAAGAAGTATGCTTTCATAATTGTTCAGGTATAAGACACCTGAGGACCACATGTAAAGAAAGAAAATCTTCAACAGAGTGCAAGAGCAAGGAGATTCAATCCAGAATGTGCATAGAACAGGAAGCAGCTTCCTATCAGGATTCCAGAAGGCAGATGAGGGTGGGTGGCAAATGCCGTCCAGTGAGCCCCATCCCCTATCTGTGCAGTGGCTCCAGGACTGCCATGCTCATCAAAGAGCCATTATTGAAAATGTAAGCTGCCTCGCCCCACCTGACAGTCCTGGCAATAGACTCTCTACCAGGTGTTGTATATGTCCTGTGTATGTATACAGACAACTAACCAGGGGGGGGGTGTTGCTCCCCATTTGTCTAGATTTGGAGGCCACAGAGCTTACTGTTTTCTTCTGTCCTCCCTTTCTCCCTGCATTTTCCTCCCTTTCTTCCTTCTTCCCTCTCTTTCTTCCTTCTTCCCTCTCTGTTTTCTTTTTTGCCATTCTAGCTTCCTTCCTTTCTTTTTCTTTCCTACTCATCCCTTCTTCCCATTCAGGCCCCTTTCTTTGAGCAAACACTTCTCAACATCCACTGGAAGAGGAGGGGCACACACCTGTAAGAGGCACTGGAAACACAAACACTAAGCCAGCTGTCACTCTGCTCTCCGGGCACTCGCTGTCCCTGGAGCTAAACTTCTGAGAAAGGATGAAGCAAGGCCACCACTGTGTAGAGTAGTCTGGCCCTCAGAACCTGAGGAGAGTTGCAGAATTGAAGGAACATGAAGAAAACATTCATCCCAATTAATTGTTTTCACAATACAAAGTACACATTTTTATCATCAAACAGAGGAAAGGTAATGATTATAGGACTATGCTTTTAGAAAGGATAAGAAACACCACACTGGGTACCCAATGCTGCCTTGGATTAGGACATCCTGTCATTAACTAACATGTGAAAATATTCCCAGATTAAATTCAATCTCCAGCCTGAGGCTGTTATCTCAGTCTAGGAGAAGCCCTGAAGTCTAGTGCATGCAGTGATCATATTAGTTCTGCTTGGGTACCTGATATTTATCCTTCTTTGTTGGTGATCCTATTGTTTAAAATGAACAACAAAACACACACAAAAAACCCACATAAAATGTGGCAAAAAATAGATGACGGAAATGAAACAATATGGCCCTGTCCTTGGGCTAACACACTGTCTACTGCTCCCAACTTCCTGACTGACCCATGGACTGGCAGGCACATAAAAAACAATACACTCATCATCATGAACACTGACCTTGGTGTAGTTTCTTAAGGAGGATTAATGTGGTGATAACTAACATACATTTGAGCAACTCTTAATATCTTTCTACCCTTTCTTCCACAATGATCTCCAACCCTTGAGAACAGAGGGTGTGATATAGTATACATGGGCACTTAGGGTTGAGTGTTCCCCAGTCTCTTAATCTCCACATGTTGACCAGCTGTGGTGTTTGTGTTAATCACCACCTACTGCAAAAAAGAAGCTTCTCTGTTGAGAGATGTGCTAATCTATAACAATGCCATTAGGGGTAGGTTTAATACTCTACCCATTTAGCTGAGGGATAGTAGTAGTCTCTATTATAGGAGCTATGAGCTATCTAGCCACACTTTCATGCTCTGCTAATAGTGCTAGGTATGGGTTTCAACTTGTGGAGCAGGCTTTAAATCCAAGCAGAAGGTGGTTGGTTACTTCCATGATGTTCATGCCACTATTGCGTCAGTGGGTATATCTTGTCAGGCCAGTCATCTCTGTAGCTAGCAGGGTAAATAGTTGGGTAAGATTAATGATTAGTTTTTCCTCCAGTGGTGTACACAGAACCTTCCAGCACTGTGAAAGCGAGCCAATAGGGATGGGACTTCCACATTTATTTCTCCACATTGTATGACAAGTATGTAGTGTCTTCAGCAACAGAGCCTTACCATTAAGTGCTGGAACATAACCAATGGCACTGGAAACCAGTCATGTTTGGGGCGTTACGGTACCTCTTTGGCCAACAATGCCAAGAGAGATAACCTATTTCTGGAACAGGATTCTTATTTGTTAGCTGCAGTATCGAGTAGGAGCATTGTTTCCCCATTACAGAGTGACTCTGTTTAAACTCCTTTTACACATGTATGTGTATATAGGTTTTAGGAAGTTTCTACAGTACTACACTTCCACATGATTTTTCTGATGGTCTTTAATGTTAGTTATCCTCCCTATGTTCCCTCCTCTACCCTGACTTTCCATCCTTGATCTAGCTAATCCTTCATGTCCCATTATTTCCCTTTAATCCGTTATCTCACTGCCTTCTCTCTCCATCCTTTGAAGTCCTACTGCCACATTCTTTACTAATTTCCTTACCTCTAAAAGTATTCCAAATGGAGCACAAATGTCTTAATATTTAAATTACATGAGTATCTTTAGTGTTTTGCCTCAGTTGTATTATACAATAACATCTTAAAGAATAAAAGAAGAGAGTCAGTTTCAGGTCGCAAGTATTTTATGCACCCTGTTTCTATAGGTACCACCTCCGTTTCGAGTCTAGAATCACCTCTCATATTCAGTGTATACTGTGGGTGACCCCTGATCACCTACCACATACTCACTTGAAGTTGGCCAGGATGATTTCATCTTCATAAATAGCCACTTAGCTTATATATTTAGGGTGTTGCTGTCCATGTACATAGTCCCCCAAGGGACCCTAATACAGATTTTCACATTAATAAGCAGGCATGTTTCTTTAATAGTGAGCACCTGTTCAATAGCCACATACCAGGTAGCCTCAGGTCACTTTGACCATTGACAATGGCAAGCTAAAGGAGTCGAGCTTTGTTGGATGACTGCACACCGTGAGTGTGATGTTGGGTAATTATTCATGCTTGCTTACCTTCTGCTGGAAGTTCTGCAAATTAGACTTGAACACCTCAGAGTTATGTAATTAATTTCATGCAGCTTCAATAACGATCACTAATTGATTCAAGCCACCAGCAGGGCACCTGGCAGTGTCAGTTACATATTACAGGTGGCTTCACTGGGGCCTAAGATGACATTGAGAACTCAATCTTTAAAAGGACTTAAGTTCTCTGTTTGGCTAAACTTGGTTGGCTTATAGTTAGCCCTCAGTTGAAACATTTAATATCCAGTTTCCAATGAAGATTATTTGAAAGATTTGACATATAACAGCTAAATATATCTAATTTAAGTATATTTCTAAAAGTTGATAATAAAACCAATGAACACTGTGACATTTTATATATATTTGTGTGTATTTATGCATGTACATATAAGTATGTATATATGTAAAAAGATCATGACAGGAATAAAAAGAAATAGCCATATACTCATACATGTCTGTGTGCATATGTGCTTGTAGACACGTGGGCATGTATGAGAAGGGCCTTGACAGGCACAGGCAGAAAAAGAGATAAGGATATACATTAAGACTTTTCCCTCTTTCAGCCCTTCCTCCTCACACAGGCCTCCTATGATGAGGAACTATGAAGGAAAGCTGGGGTCAGATATGGTGAGGACTTCAGTGTGACCTGGCATTGTACCTCTGGGCCTTAGCCAACATTCCTTCCTGTCTAGTGGAGCAGTTTTATGGGTTACTTAGTGATTCTCCTTTCTTGTTGAGACAATCAAGGAGGGAAATGTTTAGAGCTTTCCACGCTTCTCTCCAAGTCTCTACGGTCTCCACTCAACTGTGTGTGTAGGTTACAGATGTGTGCTTCTGTGTTCTGGCAATAGAGCTTTGCAATGCCTCCATGTGCCCCACCCAGGGGTGTACACACCATGCTTTAGGTGCAGAGAGAGTGCAATCTCCAGTGGGTGAGGGTATCGTCTTAATCTCTGCTTCATTGCTGACAGCACATTCATTGTAACTTGGAAGGAGAACTCAGATTTACACAGAGAGTGACATACACTTTATACCTTTATATGCTATTAGTTATAAAAAAATTAATCTGTGTACCATTTATCTTTCACTGAAACAAACAAACACAAAGCTATATGGAGACTAAGCTTTTCTTTGCAAGAGAAAATGCTTTTGGGTATGACCATAATTTATTTTTTAAAATTTAAGAAATTTAAAACCATGTCTGAAAATGTAAATATAAAAAAGTTTTAAAACATGTTTTCCATTAACCATGTAGAAACAAATATGTAAACTGCTAGAATTCTAAGAAATAATCTATAATGTTGAAGCTATAACTTTTGTATTAATATTTTTATAATGAAAGTTCATCTTGTTTGTTTCATAATGAAGATCATCCATTTTCTCACTTTATTCTCTATGTGTTACTCCATAACATTTTCTTTTCCGTGACTAGGAATCTAGGTCAGAAGATATCCATAGTCTGAGAGATATTTCAGAATACCACCAGCCACCCAAAAAGAAACCTCAGGATATTTAGGGCAAAGTCAGTCACTTCAGATTGACTTCATTCGAAAGGGACTGTGTGTCACAGGGTGGTGGCCTCTCCCTCTGGGCCTGAAGGCAGGCAGCTGCTCCCCTCTGAGTGATAGTGCTCTGGTGAAGTTCCTGTGGAGCGTCTGACTGAATGCCCTTGGGTCCTGAGTAGCTGCCTGAGTAAAACTCATGAGCAAATTAACATCTGATTGAGACTCACTCAGTGCCAACTTTTTCAATAAAGGGAACTTTGTCACATGATAACAAACATGCCCTTGGTAAAATTCCATTTACAAAGTTGTCAGTAAAAGACTGAACAGGAAGGATTGTGCCAGAGTTGACCTGGGAAATGATAGGTCATGGATAAAATTTATTTGGAGCCTCCTCCTAAGAGGAAGTAAGAAGTCACCTTCTAGCAAACTTTCTTATGACTAAACATCCAAAGATTCTTAGCCCGGGATTCTTTTCCTTGAAAGTACTATGCAGACATTTGTGGCTTCCTGTCAAATATCCCAGCACTGTGGAATTTTCCAGCAGATCTGCTGAAGATCTCTACTCACAGCAAACCTTCCTTGTGAACTCCATTCCACTGTCACTGCAGACACACGCACTCTGCTCTCCACTTTCCATCCTACAGCTGCAGCATCTCCAGGCCTGTTGCTCTAGCACCCACCTCAATGTCAATAAACAGCAGCTGAAGATGTTTGGGTGGGTGGGTGGGATGGATGGATGAATGAGTGGATGGATGGATAGATAGATAGATAGATAGATAGATAGATAGATAGATAGATAGATAGATGCATAGATGCATAGATACATAGATACATACTAAACAGATACATAAGTAGATACATAGATGAAAGATAGATAGATAGATAGATAGATAGATAGATAGATAGATAGATAAAAATAAATTCCATAAATGAAGTGTTTAGGGATTATTTTTTAACAAACTTTAAGCTTTTCACAAGGCTCTCTCAGAATCATGTTTCTGCAATATGTTCACAACTCTGAGTGGGCACACCTGTAGTGGGTAGCCATTCAGCTTGGATCTGGAAGTTCCAACCCCCATTGAGACTCTGGCAACTGTCACGCCTATGATGCAGGGCCAGCGGAGGCGCCTAGAGACCCGAGAGCTGGATGGGCCAGCGCTCTCTCTGTGTGCTCTCTCTGTGCCGGGACACTGAACGTTGGAGGTGGACTGAGCAGAGCTCCAGAGAACACCGCTGGACTGCGATACACCTTTCCCAGACCCTGCAACCTACCTTTTCACTGAATTTGTGAGTTACGCCATTCAATAAATATCCTTTTAATTACGTGGAGTGGCCAAAATAATTTCTCCAATACACACCTATTTGCTGGACCAAGGGAACAGATCTTTAATTGGGGTGTGAATAAAAACAAAAGTGAAGAGAGAAAAGTGAGTTTGGGAAAGATGGGAAAAGAGGGGGAAACCTGTTCTGCTCCCTAGAAACCCTGGCATCCACTTATTTGCAGAGGTCAGAGAAAGAGGGGAAATAGCAAGAACTAATAGAAGCCCCAGGAGTTGGTCTTCCTCAGGCTCTAGGAGGAGAAGAATCCACAAGGAGCCAAGTGTAGAGGCTGGGAGACCAGTTAAAAGGTTGATGCTGGTAGAAACACTCCAAGTGAGAGAACACAGTGGCTGGACCAGAGGAGTAGCCTAGAGGAGAAGGAGCAGTCTTCTGTTATACTTTGAAGGTAGACCCATCAGTCCACTCCACCAGGAGCCATGTAGCCACGCCCCTGTGCAACAGAGGCTTTATTTACAGAGTCTCTAAGTTAGTGTTGAGCTAACAGTTGTTTTGTTAACTAGCTCACTGGTGGCTTAGCCTAGGAGCTGATGTCCCTTTTGCCCGGCTTGTCTGGATTTCTTTATATACCCCAATATGGGATTGAGTTTCAAGGACCAATTTGTGCCTACACCATGGCTATAATGCTTCTTTCTTGGGCCTAGTATATGTTTTTCTGTCTTAAGGAGGCTTCAACCACTGTCTGAGACACTAATAAAAAACACCCCTGAAATAATTCTGTAATCTCAGGCCAGGTATCTTGCAAGCAGTCCCAGAAGGTAGGTACTTTATTGTCTTCGTCTCATGGGAAGAGAAAGTGAATGTAAAGTTAAGGTGGGTGAAGTCACAGATCTAGTCTTGAGAACTAAGGGCCCAAAGCCAGTTGTTGAGCGTTGGGCCTGTGTTCTTAACTATCATCCTTGTCACCTGCCTACATAAACCTGCCTCGGTGCTCATAATTGGGATTTGGAAAGAGGGTGAATCATACATTGCAAAAGTACAAATAGCTTTAATTTGAAGATGGTAAGGGTGGGGCTTGACAAAACCAGAAGGTGAATTTGTTTTTAGTCCATCTCTAAGAAGATTTCATTTTCAAAGACTGTTTTCATTTTGGGTGCTTACCCTAACTTATTTGATATGTGAAGGGGCCAGCGGAGCCCGGGTTCTTTGCTAGCATGAACATGCTCACCAGATCCTGTTGCTGTGGCCTTAGCCGTTGAGAAGGTAGTGGTAGCTGGTATTTGCACCTGGGGGACAGGATCCGAAGAAACATCCCTACTTCCATCTTGATCATGTTTCCACTTCAAGCTTGAACTGAGTCGCCTCTGCAGGGGCAGGAGAGCAGGCCCGCGGCGGGAAACCAAGCCTCGTGTGCACAAGACAGGCAGAGTGGATGGCAGAATTTCAACCACCAGCATGATCATTGAGGACAATAAATTCACTATGCACAAGGCCAGCTGCAGCCCACACATGGGTGCCTAGGGGCTGAAACCGAAACAAACACAAGCAGGAAGATCCATCCAGAATCGTAGAACCGAACAGACTGGTGTTGGAGCGTGGACTCCGTTCTTGCCCCCTTGATGCTTTGTAAGCACCTGTCTCTTCCTGTGAGATGACCCTGAGTTTGTTGAAAGGTCACTGGAAATTTCTTTGTCCATTCTGCTCCACCACCTCTTTTTTTTTCCAAGCCAGGTCACCGTAAATCCCAGAATCAATCTCTGAGCACTTCAATTTGCCAGTGAGAGGGACTCCCAAGAGAGGAATGTAGGGATGAGGCAGACACTGCCGTGTGGGGAAGTCTGGAAGGTTAGACATGGTGTTTCTAAACCTCTTCACTGTTTGCTGAATGCATGGCTCCTCCTCTGTCCCAGCAAGCACTGGTCCCCTGCCTGCCTTGTTTCTTTAGGATGAAGTCATTTCTTCCCATCTCTTCTCCCATGCTCCATCTACAGACTTTTAGACCTACCTGCCTCAGCTCCTGCCACATTCCTACAAATCCTGATGCCTACCAGTTGGGGCTGGCTTTCTTCTGTTGGCTTAATTCAGGGAGACTCTCGAAACTCGAACGGTGGCATCCATGGGAAATAGTTTACCATCAAGAAGTAGCTGTGAACACAGCAGTAATGGTACTCATAAAGGGCAGGAGGGGGATGGCGAGGCGAAGGGTCTGGTACATGGGAGCCAGTGAGTTACAATGACTCCTGTCTGTCATTGCATATTGAGAGCATCTCTCCTGATTGGAACCCAAACTGACAAAGAATCGGGAGCAAATTCATAAGCTTTGAAACCTGACTCCACAGCCTCCTAGTGGTGTGGCTTTTGCTGAACATTTGGAAGATGACTTTCCAGTACTATCATAGATACCTGTGCTAAATCAACGTATAAAGTTAAAAGGTTGTTTTGGCACATTGCTTTAGAGGTTAATCTGTAGCTGGAAGGTTTCTCTGGTCCTGCCCAGCCCAGCGGTCCCACAGCTGCTTATAAAATAATCATTCAGAGGCTTAATATTATTTAGAAACTGTATGGCCTATGGCAGGCTCCTTGCTAGCTAGCTCTTTCATCTTAAATTGACCCACTTCTATTAATCTATGTTTTGCCACATGGCTGTGGTTTTACCAGTCTGTTGGTATCTTGCTTCTCCTTCAGCAGTGGCTGGCATCTCTCTCTCTCCTCTCTTTTCTTCTCTCCATATATCTGCTTCGATTTCATGCCTGCTTCTAAGCTGCCTTGCCATAGGCCAGTGCAGCTTTATTTATCGACCAGTCCGAGCAACACATATTCATAGCATACAGAAAGACATCCCACAGCATTAGTCAATGATCAGTTGGCCCAATGCTTTCGGGTCTGTGATGGATGGGATAGCATATTATGGTGGAGGGGAGGGTGGGTCTTAGAGGAAACTGCTCATCTTGTAGCAGGGAAGTGAAAGAGAGAGAAAGAAAGGAAGAGGCATCAGTCCCACAGTCCTCCTGTAGAGATGCTTCCAATGAGCCATTGACTTCAGACCTTAAAGTTTCCACTGCCTTGTGTGGTCACCAAGCTGAGGATCAAGCCTTTAACATACACATTTTCCCTTAGGGAACATTTAAGATACAGAGTACAACACTAATGTATGGACCCCTTAGGGCTTGAGTTAACTTTTCTCTACACTTCCTAATGGAATCCATTACAATAATAGCTCCAGTTTTGAGATTTCAATAATATACGCATAATATACCAAGTTCGAGTTGGACATGTGGTAGGTATTTTACAGATGTTAGTCATCTAAATGGCATATTCAGAGACCATAGAGGGGTTCATAGAGGTTGGAGTACTAAAGATGGGGGATGTCATCAAGGAAGCCGTGTTTCCCAGACACAGCCAGGCAGGGGCACACTCGAACTCACAGCAATTATGACAGCATGCAGGAGACTGGCCCCAGCTCAATCTGGACTAAATCTCAGCATGAAGGAGGGGGAGATGGGCATGGAATACCACCACTAGCAGAGGAGACGCTGGCATTTGATAACTGCTGGAGGAGGAAGGCTCTGTCTTCTTTAATGATGTTAGTTTGATCCCACTCAAGGGCAGGCCCTCTCCCTTGATTGTCTTCCAAACACACATTAGCAGCTCAAGTTGTCTGTACTCTGCGTGTCTCTGTTGTCTGGCTGTCGACTCCCTTGAGGTTGTGTCTGGGCAATGTGTGCTCCAAGGTTCAAATCCCACCCTCTAAATTCCGGACTGGCTGCTGGGAAGCTTTGAGAGGGGACGCTGATCATTCACAGAAGACTTCCTGGAGGAAGCAGGACTGGGATGGAGATCAACTGATCGAAAATTAGAGGGAGGAGATGGGTGCTCGATTGGCCTTCCCTTCCTCTAAAAGAGTAGCCTTAAGTAAAATTAGACATAGGACTTCAATGGCAGATGTCCCAAGATGCTAAGAAGGAGGAGTTTCAGAACAGTAATCGGTGTGCCCATCTTGTGCCTTCATCTGCTTACAGATTCAGAAATGCTCCCCCACCCGCCCCCGGGACCTGGCTTTGTCCATCTGAGAAATAAGTGCGTGAGGCTGTATTGGTCTCTACAGGACTCCTCAGCTCTCAGCCTCTAGGACGTTAGCTTTAAGCATCCTTAGAACCGTGACACACATTCAGCCCTGTGGTCCTTCAGCTGACCCTTCAGGGACAGCCGGACATCTGCTGAGCATCACCCTGGAACCTCATAGCCAAATTACAAAGCCAGCCCAACACATCTGTTTTCTCAGAGTAAGTGGTAACGACTCCATTTGGCCACCAGGGGGCAATACTTACTAAGACACTGTGCAGTCCACTGGAAAGTCTTTGAATGCCCTTGAAGCATGATGATCTGCAAAAATGTTACTCGGACTGGTATTTCGTAAAGGCAGTGGGGTGCTAGCTCCCAGGGGGATGAGAAGGAATTCACACATAATCAGATAACAGAGCAGAGTAAAACGTGGGGAGGAAGCTAAAGAAAGCAGGCTCTTCCTAGAGTGTTTGCACAGCAAGCAAGGCTTGATGGGAGAGGTGGGGGCCGAGCTCTACCTCAGTACTCATTCTGGCCTAATGGTTTCCACACCCCCACCTCTGCCTCCTTGACCCAGCATTACCCAGTGCGACCTCTTCCCACAGCTGTGAACTCCAGGCCAGGAGAATGTTGCAATGTTTGTGGGGGGGGCGGGGGGGGGCGCGGACAAGACAGTTGTTTCTCTGACCCATGGGGTTTGGCCCGTGGACCCTGCAGCTGTCTCGACAAGAGCTAAAGGCAGGCGGGGCTAGAGAGACAGAACCAGGAAGCTATCTCTTCAGCGTCTGCTTCTGCCTCTCATGAATTCAGCAAATCCCAATGACCTCTTCGTCTGCACCAGGCCTCCAGGAGAAAGAGCTGGCCTCACTTCCGGTTAGCACATCGTAAGAGTTCGACACTGAGGTGACTCATAGGTGACAGGATAGAGGGAGGCCAACTGGTCCACCAAGGGGAGGAGAGAGTATACTTCAATTCTGAAGGGGGCTTGGAGTCGTCAAGCGAGGCTGATGGAGCTAAGGACACGTGAGCTGGCACAGAAGGGTGGGGCTGGAACGGAGGTGCCGAGAACAAGGGCATCTGGCCATAAGGAAAAGCCTGGGGCTTGGTGGGGGTGGTATTTTGATACAGCTGGGCCGGGCGGTGGTGGTGCACGCCTTTAATCCTAGCACTCGGGAGGCGGAGCCAGGCGGATCTCTGTGAGTTCGAGGTCAGCCTGGGCTACCAAGTGAGTCCCAGGAAAGGCGCAAAGCTGTACAGAGAAACCCTGTCTCAAAAAACTAAAGAGAGAGAGAGAGAGAGAGAGAGAGAGAGAGAGAGAGAGAGAGAGAGAGAGAGAGAGAGAGAGAGAGAGAGAGAGAGAGAGAGAGAGAGAGAGAGAAGGGACATCTACAACAGAGGCAGGCAGGGGCTGAAGAAAGGGCAGCAAATAATCCCGGTGTGGTGCTGGAAAGTGGTCCCACAGGATCCAAGCATCAGATAGTTGCCATGGTGCTTTAAGCAGGAGACTGGAACAGTCCGTCTAGTAGCAAGATGGTGGCTGCGTTCTAACACAGAGATGGGTGGTTCGAAGCCGCGTGGGGTAAGGCCTAAGCCAAGCTTACAAATGGCTCTTCTGCTGCTTGGCCATAGAAGCCTGAGGAGTATTGCTTGCCAGCAACGGCAGCCCAAGAAAAACAAGCCCCCTTTCTTGGTCCGAAGTATCCTTTTGATAATGCCATGGAAGAGCAACCCCCAAGATGTAATTTATGTGTAAATCAGTGGGTGTTTTCCCTAGTTGACAGAAGAGGATATTTGAAGATCTTGTCATCCCCCCTTTTTGTCCGCTGATATTTTCTGATGAAATCGTTTGAAAACCCCAAGGTTAATATACCTTGGAACTGTCCCAACCTTAGCCGTATACGGTGTCATTTCCCACTTCTGGGGAGTCACTGGCCTCAGTAAAGTGGGGGGGGGGACACGACACAGAGGGGATGAAGCCAGGATCAAAAGGCAGAAAATAAAATACGTGTTGATGAAGCAGAGAGGGTCACGGGACCGATTTCCTTTCACAGCTGTTTTTACTTGGTGTTTATATCAAGTCTCCAAGGAGTGTAGATGGCCCCCCTCCCTGCCCTCATTGCTCCTCATCAGAGGTAACTCAGAAGCAGGGCGGGCAGCCAAGGGCTGGACACGTGAGAAAAGCTTCCTCTGAGTCTCCGTGCCTGCATCTGCTGGATGCATCTGTTCTCTGAGTACTTTGCAAAACCAGGGCACAAGCCACAGCTGCTCCCTCTGCAGAGAGTCCGAGAGGGAGGGAAAATGAGGCATATCCTCAAGCAGGAAGCTGTGCTAGACACCAGATCCAATACAGGTAACTACATGGACAGCTTGCCACGGGACAAACAGAGCCTGGCTCTGTTCTTGGCAAGATGCCAAGAGTGTTTGCAGGGGACATGCCACCAAGAAAATGAGACTGTCATCCTTGAATAGGCAAATACAGGAGGTAGTTCGGGACCAGGGGTACATCTGTCATAGAGTAGGAGGCTTGTACAAGACAGTTGGCTTGTAGTCCAGACGTCATAGTCAGACCACCGTACAGACTTCAACCTATTACTTAGATTATCATACGTTCTGGCTTTTTATACCCTCTCATCACCCCGCTGAGACAAATGAGAGGGTTTAACAGAGTAGTCTCTGCATTCCTATTTAGCATTCTGGTTCCGCCAAGACTATATCACTCACTGATTCAGGGTGACTCTTCAGTTGAGAACAGAAGATGCAGCCCAGATAACTGACAGTCACCCCCACACCCACATATCAGAAGGTGATGGTATACACTGAGGACAGAGAGATAAGGTCAGTGGGGAGGGAAGGCTGGGACTGGTCAGGAAGACAGGCACCAGGGAAGCGATGGGGTGCAGCAAGCTGTAAAGGACAATGAGGGGCCTGAGAGACACCAGGTAGGATGCAGCAGGCAGAGGGAGCAGCAGGTGCTGGGCAAGCTGAGAGCAACTTAGTGCTCTTTGTTCTTAGAAACTACTCCAGCTAAACGGGGGACCCTGCATCAGGCTGAACTGAAGGGAAAGAGATTGGATTGGGTTCCTGCAAGAAGCCAAGCGAGACACTAAAACGTTACCTACATCACCCACTTAAACCTTTTAACAACTTTGGTTGCCACAGTTATTATCTCCAGTTTCAAAACAGAGACCGGACACTACAGTGCGAAATATTTGCTGAATCCAGTGATGATCACCAGGACTGCTAACCCCAGAACCTGATGCCACGATGGTGAGCATCTATGTGCTAAAGGAGGGATGGAGACAGTAGGGGTGGAGAGATGCAGCCAACAGAAAGCGCTGTCCCAGGGGAAGGGCTTGAGAACATCACACGGTCTTCCGACCCTGACAGTGGCTGGGGATGATAATACATTCACTGTACTCATTTCCTAGGACTTTCAAAGCAAAAAAATGGCTAAATAAAAGTATGCATTGAAGCATTATAAACTTGTTTTCTCCTAGTTCTAGAGACTCCGAAGAGTAGCTGGCAACTGTCCGTGTGCCCTGGCTGACATCTGGTCACTCTGCTCTCTGCCTCCATTTTCCATAGCCCCCTTCCCATCTCGCCTCACCTAAGGACACTTGTTGGACTTAGAGCCCATGTTAATTCAGAATAGTCTCCCCTGGGGACTGTTAACATAATTAGAACTGCAAAGATCCTCTTACCAAGTAAGGTCACATACTCAGATTCTGGTAAATATATATTAAAGGAAACACCATTCAGTCTACATCATCAGCTAGGGTCTAGAATTTAGAAGGAAGAGGAGGAGGAGGAGGAGGAGGAGCAGCAGCAGCAGGAGAGCAGGAGGAGGAGGTGTGGTGGTGTTGTGTTCCCAATATATTGTGCACCCTATTAAACTTATCTGGGGGTCAGAGACAGAACAGCCACAATATTAAACATAAAGGTTAGGCAGTGGTAGCACATGCCTTTAATCCTAGCATTCAGGATCCTAGATGGATCTCTGTGAGTTCAAAGCCACACTGGAAACAGCCAGGCATGGTGACTCACGTCTTTAATCCCAGGAAGTGATGGCAGGAAGCAGAAAGGTATATAAGGCCTGAGGACCAGGAACTAGAGCTTGGTTAACTTGTAAGGCTTTGAGCAGCAGTTCAGCTGAGATCTATTTAGATGAGGATATAGAAGCTTCCAGTTTGAGGAAATGAGATCAGCTGAGGAATTGGTGAGGTGAGGTCTGTGGCTTGTTCTATTTCTCTGATCTTCCAGCATTCACCCCATTATCTGGCTCCAGGTTTGTTTATATTAATAATACCCTTTAAGATTCATGCTACAAGGAGGAGGAAGAGGAGGGGAGAAAGAGTAGGAGGAAGAAGAGAAGAAGGAGAAGGAAGAGAAGGAGGAGGAGGAAGAGGAGGAGGAGACTGACCTTAGTAAATACCATGAGTTCCATGTGTTTGTAAAGCTAAAACAAAAGTGTTGATGAAATTCCTGAAGACAAATATCTGGTAGGTAGTTGGGCCTGAAGTCATAGGTGCACTGTCAATACTGAAGTATCAGACATCTTCCATAAGGCTGGAGGAAATGTGTTGAGATACAAACAAGACTTAGAGAAAATCGGAGGCAGGAAGAGAGCAAGGGAAGCTCATTAAAATAAACAAACAAACAAAGGTGCATTTGGCTTGAGACTAGCATGCAGGAGGCAGAAGAGAGTGATGGACATGAAGGAAGAGGAAGGGTCCAAGAGGAAGGGAAGGGTTATGCTGACAAAAGCCACCAAGCCGCCCGTGGGAGATGTCTTGAGAAGCGGGACACTTGTGTCAGCCATTTGGGAGCCTTTAGAGACGCCATCTCAGGTAAGAACTGGGAGTAAGATGCAGACAGCATGGCCAAGGCTCGTTGTGAAAGGAAAATGAAGGGGTGCTGCTTTTAGAGGTACCCAAAGTAATGTGAACTGCAGAGGTCGATCCGGGAAGCCAGGATTCAAAGGCCAGGAGCAGGACTTTGAGAGCACGTGAGTGTGAGGGACTAGGATTGTCTAGGGTTGGGACACATGGCGCAGCAGGAAGATGGCTCCTGCTGTAGAGAGGAGTTCTTGCCCAGAGAGTGGTGGAGTAAGTGCTATGTTTGGAGGTGTGAAGGCAGAAAGCTGGGAAGAATGGAACCTGCTACCACCTGCTTTCTCTCTGTGCAGTGGAAGATACGGTTATCTCGTATGGAGGGAGTGGGAAGCGGTGGGTGGAAACTTTGAGGATTGTCAAGAGTGTTTTTAAATAGCTGCTAGGGGTGAGAGCACGCCGATGGGGAAGCAGAAGGACTGCTCGGCAGTTTTGGCAGATGTCACCGTGATGTCCTCAGGTGACAGTCTTCACGGCGGTGTGAATCTCCCTAGAGGGGCTGAGATGGTTACAGAGGCAACGCGGGATAGGAGCGCAGGATAAGAAAGAGATTGACAGGCAAATGAAGGTGAAAAGATGGGCCCTGAAGCTCGTATAGAAGAAAGAAAGAAGATGACAGGGAGAGGGGGAAGAAGAAAAGAAAGAAAGGAAGAAAGAAAGAGAGGGGGAAGAGAGGGGGAGAGAGAGAATGAATGAATGAATGAATGAATGAATGAATGAATGAATGAATGCCTTGAAGGGAAAAGGAGGACTCTGAGCAGGACACCATGCTGCATGCAAGGACTAGAGATAGAATGGGATCCGCCAGAGTTCCAAGAGCACACGAGGCTGGGGGGCTGAGAATTGGGTTTGAATTTAAGAATCTCAGGCATAGCAACCCCAGTCTTTGGTGATATCCACTAGGACACACTGTGGCCCTAAGGAGCAGGAAGGGCTCTGTCTTAGGTTGGGGTTTGCAGAGTTAGAGCCTGAGGCCCTGATTCCCGTGGCTGTTGGTGTACTGTGAGGAGTACACATTTCTTGAGGAGCATTCTGAGGATGGCGACTAGGCAAGTGAATATGTGGTACTGCCTGGTTCTTCCTGGTTCTGCCTGACCTGAGAGAGCTCAGGAAAACAAATTGGAGCCTAACATTGGTGCCACCACTGGAACTCGGGGTAAGAGGCCAGCATTGTATAACTCTATGTCAGTTTGGTATTGGCCCCTTGCACAAGTTGGCCCTGGGTTGATCAAGGGCTATTCTTCAGAGAAGGGAGAAGAATGGAGTAGTTGGCAGCCCATGTATACAGCCCCGAGGAAATGCTTCTCGTTGCATGAACCTCTGAAATTACATAAACCAAGTCTCATCACCAACTACTTGGAAATGCTTCGGAGTAAGGTACCAGCAGGCTCTACTATGGATGCGGCTCTACTATGCATGCGGCTCAACTTCCAGCCCTTTATGCTTAGACTCAAGGAGGGTCAGAAGTTATCACAAAAGAAAATGCTGGCAATACCAGGTCCTTGAGAAGATAGGCTGCTCAATAAAGGGTCTGGGGAACCAGGGAAAACAGTTCTCCATCAAATCAGTAGATCCAAAGGACAAAAGAAAATTTCTAGCCTGACTTCGTTAAGACATCAGCTCATCCCAATGAATTGGACAATTAGTGGGTGGGTCAGGACCACTGCTCAAGATGTCTCATTTCCCCAGAGATGACCCAGAGCCTAAGACCTTCTCCTGGATCCACATCTTCCCTTATGCTTGTAAGCAGAGCCTGAGGAGTCATCCACAGAAGTCTCTGGCCACAGAAGGAGATGCTTCCTGCTGCATCTCATTCTACCACACCTTCAAGCTCACCAGCTGAGCTCAGGCAAGGACTATCTTTCCAGGGTCAGTTTAGACAACTGGAGATCCATGTTCCCATGCAGGCAATCCACAGTGACAAAACATCAGCCCGAGAGGCCCACAGGACACCAACTGCCATCAGATACACCAAGCCAGAGAGCCAGGCCTGGCGAGGAGGAGAGGAGAGGATCACCGCAGCTGTTGGGAGGCCTATTCTCATATTTCTCTTTCAGCATGAGAACTTGAGTCTGGGATTTGCGGGTGACCAAATTTCTAAATCATTAAGCAGCCCCGGCATCCTAAGTGCTGAGCTGAAGAAATCAAAACATCTTGGCACCAAAACACCTGGGTAGGACTGGGCTCCACAGCTCTACATAGTAATTGACTGTGGCTTTCTGTACTGGACTCCATCTGTTAGCGAGAAAACATTTCTCGGTAAGGGGTAAAGATTACACTCATCTGTGGGTGTAAGGACAAATGTTTATAGATTGTTAGGGATTGTGCTGGTTATGTAAATTAGTGGCTGTAGATTCCCCTTCAATAACCACAATTTCACTAACTCTGATGAATTAGATTTCCAGTAGTAGGAATTCTATCCCTCTTGTTGATCAGTTCTCAACTCCAATTTTAGAGCAGTTGAGTACCACCAAGGTATGTATGTACCCTATCGCACCGATGGGGTTATGATGCCATGCTGGCCGCTGGTGTGGTTCATCAGTGTCATAGCTGGGTAGGACTGCCAGTTGCCTCTCTCCTTTGGTAGTTTGCATGTACCTTGTGATACTATGAACATTAATCCTCAAGGAGAGTTCGATCTGTCAGTTCCATCCAGCTCAGGGGCTTCTGGCTCTGGGCCCTTTCTGGGACAGTTTGGAGGGAAGAGAGGAAAGGGAGAAATGTTATCATTGAAATACAATCTCAAAACTAAACAAGAAGAAGACTACCTGGGTGCACTAGCTTCTGTCATGCTATTTAAAACTCCAACTTTAGACAAATTCCTTGACCTTTCTGAATGTTACATTCCTCATCTGAATAGTGAAGGAATCCCTAATCTGCCTTCCAGACTTCCCACCATCGCTAAGGAAAGCTGTGTGTGTGTGTGTGTGTGTGTGTATGTGTGTGTGTGTGTGTGTGGTATGTGCTTAAGCAAGACATTAACTTCCAGTTTTACTCCTCAGCTACCATCCACCCTCTTTTTGAGCCACCAAGTATGGTAGGATGGCTGACTGGCAAGCCCTAGGGAGCTGCATGTTTCCTCCACCCAGCACTAGGATTCTAAGCACATGCCATCACACCCAGGCTTTTTAAAGAGCATTGTGGAGACTGAACTTGGGTCTTAGTGCTTGCTTGCAAGGCAAGTGCGACACTGACTGAGCCAGTAACTCCCAACATCCCCAACACCTTCAAGGACCTGGTGTCAATAAGGATCCTTCATAGCAGGAGAGTAGCAATACCACATGTGTAGGCTATGTCCCTGCTCATGGCTTCGACTCAAGCAGATATCTCCCAGAAACTTGGGCATCCTTGCATTTGTCACCACAGCTAGAGATAGGGTATCCAGAGTGGTGCCAGTAGAAACAGAGAATTGGTCTTCACTGAACTTCAGAATGCTGGGCCCAGGGCAGCTTGTGTTCCAGTATAGGATTTCGAGGTACCACTGAAATTATGCCGATCATGCATCATCACTGGCCACTGAGGCATACTGCTTATTTTTCCTGGGGCAGGGGGTGGGGTGGGGGAACTTCCGTTTAGAAAATGTCTTTGGATTATGAAAGAATTGTTTGAAAAAACTAATGACAATATTGAAACTCCATACTGAACTCCATTTATTTGATTCTGTTAAGGATTTTTTTTTTTTTTTTTTTTTTTAGGTTGTCAGAGGAAGAGTGGGTAAATGGGTGGAGAAACTGTTGCTGACATCATGGTGAGGGATGCAACAAGGTCTGTGGTGTCTTTCAGCTCTAAGCCTGCAGATCTCAGAACCTATGATGCAGATAAATGATGACTCTAGCCGAGACTCAAAGGGAGATGGGAAGCAGATCAGAGAGAAACCTTAAAAGGAACAAAACTGTTGGCTATTGCCTGACCTTGAATGTTCCCCCTTTCCAGCAGTCTCTTACAGTTCTCTCCCCTGCTCCCCAATCTGATCACTCATATTCCCAACCCCCCCTTGAGTCTTCCTTGTTACCTAGTCTCTCTGGGTCTGTGGATTGTAGCACAGTTATCCTTTATTTTACATCTAATATCCAGTTATGAATGAGTATATACCGTGTTTGTCTTTCTGGGTCTGAATTACCTCATGCAGGATGATTTTTTTTTTCTAGTTCCATCCATCTGCCTTCATATTTATTTTTTTAATTTATTTTACTTAATTAACATTTTTCTATTTATTTTACATATCCACTACAGGTTTCCCCTCCATCCTCTCCTCCCAGTCCCCCCTGCCCCTGACACCTCCCAAGAGCTTGGGGAATCTTACAGAAGAGAGGGAGAAGGATTAGGGGAGTCAGAGGATTCAAAGACACCACAAGAAAACCCACAGAATCAACTAGCCATGAGACTGACCTAGGCACTCTGCAAATATGTGACAGTTGTGTAGCTTGGTCCTCTTGCGGGACTTCTAACAGTGGGAACAGGGGCTTCTCTGACTCTTTTACTGGCTTTTAGGACCCTACTCCTCATACTGGGTCACCTTGCCCAGCCTTAATACATGGGGAGGTGCTTAGTTTTACTACAACTTCATATGCCATGTTTTTGTGGATATCCCTGGGAGACCTGTCCTTTCTTAAATAGCAACAGGGGAGGAGTGGATTGGGGGTGGGAATAGAGGGGTGGGGGAGGGACTGAGAGAAGAGGAGGGAGGGGAAACTATGGCTGGGATGTAAGAAAGAAAGATAGGTAGATAGATAAATAGATAGATAGATAGATAGATAGATAGATAGATAGATAGATAGATAGATAGGTGATAGGTAATAGATAAGTAGATAGATAGATAGATAGATAGATAGATAGATAGATAGATAGATAGATAGATGATAGATGGATGGATGGATGGATGGATGGACGGACGGATGGATGGACGGATGGATGGATGGATGGACAGACAGACAAATAGACAAAATATTTGAGATACAACAGCAAAAAAGGAACAAAACTGCTCGGTGGGATGGCACGTGCCTTTAATCGTAGCACTCAGGAGACAGAAGTAGGTGCATCTCTATTATGAGTTCAAGGCCAGCCTGGTCCACATAGTACGTTCCAGTCCAGGGAAGGTATACACTGAGACCTTGCCACAGACAGAACAGATTAAATTGAAGTAAAAATCCACAATCATGGAGACTAAAAGTCCAAGGTGGAAAATGTCATCTGTGTCTCCTGGGGCCCCTCCCCTTGTTTTGGAGACAGTCGCCTGTTCCTCCTAGGGTCTTCCCTCTGTGACTCTGTGTCCTGCTCTTCTTGTCTTACAAGGACATCAGTCATTGGAGAAGGGCTTCTACATCTGGCCTGGGTGGTTCCTTTGTCATTTCTTTAAATGCTGTATCTCCAAATGAAGCACACCTTGAGATGCTGGGGGTTAGGTCCTCAGGAGAAGAATTTTGAGGGGTCACAGTTCATCTCAAGACCCCATACATACTTGGTTTTCTGTTACAATCTGTACATCCAGGTAATCCACTTCATTCTTTTCATCACTCCTCATCAAACAATAGGAGGGATTTCCCGCTCGCCCTTGGGCCGTATCCTAGGCTGACTCCATCTTTTCTAGTTTCCCTAGATTGCTAGACTAAATCCAAAGGTCTATTTGAGTACAAAGTAAATGAAATGCCAGACCCTGTGTAGACTAAACCCCTCCCTTCTTTCTTGTTCTTCTGCTTCCTCTGTTTACCACCCATCCTGTGGCCCCTCCAGGTCGCGGCAGCCACCATCACCTCCATTCTGAGTCAGGCACATATTACCGTGTTTCCATACATTCCCGTGGATTGTGCTCAAGCTCTTCCAGTGCATTCATAGATGCTCCTGTCCCTTGGTGATGGGGAAAATGGCCATTTTCTTTTCTCCCATGAGCTGGGGGTGACTCTAAGAAAGCCAACACTCTTCACAGAGAACTCTCACATTTCCACTCCTCAACCTTTTTGTAGGCTAAGAACTAAGAAGCAAATTTTTCATTTTTTTCAACTGCCCTGCATGATCGCCTACCATCTATTTTATTGATCCCATCCTGTGTGACTGAAGCAGAAACCAATACAGAATGTCTTAATATTTTTTATCATAATTTTTGTATAATTTAAGGGACAACAGAAATCTTAAAATACATCAAGACTCTGGAAGAAGAGACTGGCCAAAGACTTCCCAGGAGGCAACAGGATGCTCAGGGCTCCAATGTCATACCCCTAGGATCTGATGTTCCCTGTATGCCACAAGTACATTCTACCTAAGTTGACACACTGTCTGACCCTTGTTCTCCAAACTGAAGAATGCATCATTACCAACATATTAATGCAACGTGCTTGAGACTACTTTCCAAATGCTTCCAACTCGACATGTTACGTACATCTTTTGTATCTATGTGCCCAGAACTGAGGTTGTCAGATGCCCTCTGGTTGAAAGGAAAAGAGGACAGAATAAATTATGACTGAGGTCAAAGAGAAGAGCTTGACATGACTACAAAAGTATGCTTATGTCTTGGATCCGACGTCACAATGCACTCATGGGTTAAGCATTTTGTAACTTTTCCTGTTCATCTCAGGTTCCTTCTCTCTCCTTCCCTTATTCCCTGAGTATCTCCTCCCAGCACAAGCATGTTTAAATTCTGGAAGAAGAGCTCCCATCTGCTTCATGTTCCACTGTCACCATGGTTACCAGGCCCAGAGTGGTCTCTGTGGAGACAGAGGCAGAACAGTAACCAGGGACAACTACAGAGCCAAAGGCTGGAAAAGTGATAATTTTTTAAAACCCTGTTTAAACTGGGATGCCCATACTGATCTCTCTTTCCTTCCTTCCATCCTTCTTCTTTCATAACAACATATCAGATTTTAAAGTCTTGTGATCCAAAGCATTTTTTGGATCACAACGCATTACAAAATGTAATGTGCCCCAACAATTTTGCATAACTATGTTTTTTTAAGATTTATTTATTTATTATGTATACAACATTCTGCCTCCATGTATCCTTGCATGCCAGAAGAAGGCACCAGATCTCATTATAGATGGCTGTGAGCCACCATGTAGGTGCTGGGAATTGAACTCAGGACCTCTGGAAGAGAAGTCAATGCTCTTAAGCGCTGAGCCATGTCTCCAGACCCGACTATGTTTTTTTAATCAGTATTAAAGATGTGCTTCATCTCAAATCTTGAAGGCAAGTGTTTTGAGTAATGTAAAGTTGGTGGACAGGTCTCAGCCCACAAGTAGAGTGCGGTCAGTCCAGAGTTGGTGGTCAGATCTCAGCCCATAAGGAGAGTGTGATCAATCCAGAGTCTGGGTAGATTGAGATGATAAGGAGTGGAGATAGAGGGTGAGCTCTAAATTAAGCACAAAACATGGTGGTTATAAAGCCTGATCCTCAACAATCTTATTGCAGCACCCCAAAAAGTCTCTATCATATCTCAGCTTCTGCAGGTGGAATAGACTAAATGTGACCCCTCCTCCTACTGGAAGTCTAACCTAAACTTGATGGTGCTTAGAGGACAGGCACCCAGGAATGGCTAAGTCATGAGAGTAGCACTTTATGGATGTGTGAATGTATGGATTGTGCTTTTGTTAGAGACCAAAGAACCAGCTCATGTTTTTTCTACCGTATTAGAGTTCAAGAAGGGCACAGCCCACCACATGGAAAAGGACCCTCACATGAACTGAGCATACTGCCAGTCCAGCCTCAGACTGTCAGTCTTCCCCACCATGAGAACTGGGCTCACACCATGCTTAAGACTCCTCGTCTACGGTTAGTTCCGGATGGCACTCCTGACATGCCAACAACACCCCCCAACACATCTTCTGAAATTCCTTTCGTGTCAGCCCTTGACTGTGCTCTTCCGGGCTCATGGGCTAAGGAGGAAGGGAACAGGAAGAATGCTGACATGAAGTGTACAGGGATCACTTTCCCTTCGGTATGCAGGAGTATGAGTTTTAGAGGCACAGCGTCTTCACTTCCCCTAGATTTGGCTTGACTGCGAACACATCACCACTGGCACCACACGTTTATCTCTGTGAAGACGAGAACAGCGCATGTCAACCCTAATTGCACTTTGGAGTTACCAGGAGTGTGTCAAAAAATACCCCTGCCCTGGATCACACCCCACACTGTTAAACCAGGATCCCAGTTTAGCATAATTTCTAAAGCTATCCCAGATGAGGGTAATGGGTTTTCAGGTTAAAGGCATTGGCACAGAGGGCCTCCCACATACCTTCTTGCTCTGAGCTATGACTCCACGAACAAATGAGAGGGAACTTGTAGCAAGAGGAAATACCTAGAGTGGACCACACACAAGTGTGGCCAGCTGGCAGGAGGTTCTGGTGCTGGGGGTGCTTCTGGCTCGGAACCTCTGGTATAAGGAGAGTTGGGGCTGAGTGGAGCCCAGAGGCACAGCCCTCTGTCAGCCAGTGGAGCTGGCACTGAGAAAGGGAGCCATAAACCAGCTGGGTGGCCTGAAGAAACTCTTTCCCACTCCGAGTTTCTCTCTCTAAAATCAGAGAGGCAATACTCTGCAAACTTGAGCCTGTAGAGAGTCTAACATTGAACTAGCTGGTAATGTGAACTTTGAAGCAGATTAATTAACCATTCTAGACTTTGATTTCTCACCTGTAAAGTGTAAAGAATAACGGGATGGAGTGTAAATGCATGCAAAATGCTCATCTCTGTCCCTCTTTATTAAATATTCCATAAATGGTGAGACTCACATATCACCATGACAATATTACAAATTAGACAAGGTAGAGCAGGTGCTGTCTGGACATTTTCTCCTCCTTTGTCACTGAGGCTGGGTTCTGGGTAACAGAACATGCATTTGATTTGGCAGAGTGAGGAGATGGGTGCTTCCAACAGAGAACAGAGGCAAAGGGCACCTGTGTATTCACAAGGCTAGGAAGAGGGACTGTAGAGACAAGCAGTGGGGGATTCATCAGGGATTTGGATTTTATCCTTAGACGAAGTAACAAAGAGAAGTGATAGAGGATAATGTTGGGGTATGGAGCTGGGCTATTTCATGTACATTAGTGATTGCTGATATAAAGTAGTGGCTTTCAACCTTAGATATTAAAACACATCTGAGTGTATAGTCATGGAAGCTAGTGAATTGATGCCTGGATGGGATCTAGCATCCCTCATCCTGTGGTCCTCCCTTTACCATGCATGGCAGGACCCTCAGGAGCCCCATTGGCCCCTTGGAACTCCAAGAAACATAATTATTATGCATCCCTGGAAGAAACAAAGACTTACTGGCACTTGGGGAACCCCTGATTCCTGTCTTTGCTGTTCATTGGTTTCTCAGTTTGTGGTCCGCAGACTCTGGGCTTGCATATAATCTGCAGGCTAGATGGAGAGGGTGAGGAACTAAAAGAATCCTTGAGCTCCCTCTAAGGTCAGAGACTCCATTCTTGAGCAGTAGAGTCTTTGAATCTGAACAATTACATATTCTGAGGCAGGTATCCAGAGCTTGCTGTTAAAAGGGCAACTTGAGTTTAGTAAAGGCAAATATGTATTATCCTGCTTCATGGCTAGCATACAATCCCAGGTGAATTACTGGCTAGCTGTGACGCTATTGCTTTCTGGGACTGGCTGTGTTTGGCCCTAAGCAATGACTTAGATTTCAATTAGCTCTCCATGTGTACGCATCTCAGAGGCAGCAGCTTCCAAAGTATTTTTATTTTCCTGGTGTAGTGTGCAGATAAGCCTGGCAGAACCTTCCCACAATTCCTACAACTGCAAATCGAAGATGTCTGTCATCCTCCTATAATTCATTAACCTATATGAGACATTGTCTTAGTCACTGTTCTGTTGCCGTGAAGAGACACCATGACTGAGGTGACTCTTGTGAAAGAAAGCATTTACCTGGGGGCTTTCTCACAGTTTTAGAGGTTTAGTCCATTTATCATCATGGCAGGGAGCATGGTGGTGTGCAGGCACATGCTGGAGCAGTAGCTGAGAGCTACATCCTGATCTGCAGGCACAAACACATAGAGAGAGAGAGACAGAGACAGAGACAGACAGACAGACTGGGCCTAGCATAAGCTTTTGACAACTCAAAGCCCACTCCCAGTGACACACTTCCTCCCACAAAGCCACACCTCCTAATCTTTCTAATCTTTTCAAATAGTTCCACTCTCTGGTAACTAAGCATTCAAATATATGAGCCTTTTAGGGGTCATTCTTGTCAAATCAGGACAGTTATTATAGCAAAGGTCAAAGACAATGGAACAAGTTACATTCTGCTCCCAGGGAAGACTTGGCGAGAGAAGTGGAGACAGGAAGAATGATCCATAGGTCACATCATTTTCCCCAGGTGAGGGTGATGGGAAACTGAACACACACCAACCTGGAAACTTCTCTGCTCTTCCCTCCCCTTCCATATTCAGCTTCTCTGGCAAGCTTCCAGTCTCAGATCAAAAGGAATCCACGACTCTGAAGCCCTCTCCAGCCTTGGCATTGGCCCCTTGGGTAGCCATCTTCTAATGGAGATAACCATGGGTGAACTCAAAAAGAATTGTCTGGTCAATTTTAGTTACTTGATGAGGAAGCATTCATAAAACTCTCCAGGATAGGAGGGTGAGATAATAAGCTCAGAGGGCATCCCACACCCTTTTCATACTGTCAAGAGCTGCCTTTAAACATGGATGGATAAAATAAAGACTTTGTGGGGAAGAATTAGAGTAAAATGATAGTCTGGTATGTTCCAGTTCTATGACCTTGGACACATTGCCTCACTTTATATACAAAATAGAAATAACAGTAATTATTCTGCATTATGGTTATTGATTTTCAAACCAATTACTTGCAGTAATATCTCAATAGATTTTTAACTAGCTGTCTCTTTCCTCCACACATCTTTCTCCCATTTCTCTGTGTGACTATGGCTTATACCAACTTCAGCCAGCTCTACCGAAGTCCTGCTTTATTGACAAGACTTTCTTCAGTGTTTTATATAAATTGTATCCACTACCATACTCAGACTTCTTGCCTTTTTTACATCTTATTATGTTTAAGAATGCTCACTGGGTGCTTATTTCTGGGCAGGCAAAACTCTCCATTACGGACACTGGGACATTGTCATTTAAATATGTTTAATAATTTCCATAGCTTTGTCAGCTACAGTGATGCCTGGAAGCTCTTAATACATTTTTTCTTAAATTAATGAAAGGATTATGAATGAGTCACGTCTACCTAGTCCCAACACCACATTTGACACATGGTGCACATTTAGCAAACAGTGGCCATTGCTGCTAAAGTAGCATCTTCTGGCCTGTGCCCATTCTATGTCCAGACTCATCTGACTCTGGGGACAGAGGATACAGCTGGCCGAAGGAGAGTGCCGTGTATCTGTCTGGGCACCTGCCTGCCTGCAGACAGACACATACTTAAGCATTCTCAAGCTCTTTGCCCTCTTCCTCCATCCCTAACAAACAGAAGAGCCTTGATCTTGAGGGGGCCAGAGTGGATTTCACCAGCTCTTCTGTCTCCAAGAGCCCTGAACACATCATCATCTAACCCTGTCATGTGAATCACAGGCATTCAGCTCTTTCCTAAATGCCTCCCTCTGTGCGAGGCACAAAATTCAAGCCGGAAAACTGAACTCTCGTTAAGCACAGGCACAGATCCATTCTACTCTGCCAGAAAAGCCTTTTTTTTTTATGGCAGAGTATATCGACATAAATTGTGTGCCTGAAAATTGGTTTACAGGCAAAAGTACTAATCACAACCTTTAGCGTGCAGTGATGACTTTGACCGTTGTGTTAGGAGGTTTACAGGCTCTCTGTAGAAGTGAGGTAAGGCTGGGGAAATGAGAGAAACAAGCATAGAGTTTGGTGAAAAGGAACTGCAATATAGCTCAAAGCTCAACAGTCCTGCTCCACAGGTAGGTTAGATTAGGGTCCATTTGTCTAATCCAAGAGCAATAATTCCACCTTATTAAAGTGAAGTAGGACTCAGGGCTAAGTGATTTATTTATTCAAGAGTAGCCTGTATGTTAGACACTTGTCCATTTAAGTTTATATTAACACTTTCTTTATAATAGGCAAGTTATAGAATTAGCTTAGGCATCTGTCAATTGGTGAATGAGGGAAAGTGATATATATATGAATGAAATTGTATTCGACCAGAAAGGAGAATGAAGTAACATTGTATGAAGGAAATATGGATGCAGCTTGAGGTCTTGATACTTGGAAAACTAACTCAGACTCAGGAAATGAAATATTGAGCTTTCTCTCACTTGTGGATCTTACATTTCATAGAGATACATAAAATCATTTGTGTGTATGTGTGTATGGCAAGAAAGACAGAGGAAGCTTGTCTGAGAGAAGGAAGTGGACTAGTTGTACTGAAGGGTGAAAAATAGGAGTGTGGAAGTGTCCATGTCAAAGTGCTGGATGTAGTTAAATAAAAATGACTTTATTAATTCTGTCACTGTGCAGAATAAATATACATCAATTAAAAAAAAGAATAGCCTGTATACCAATCACATGCTAAGTGCTGGCTCCAGTCTTGGAGATAAGTTTTAATATAGTCCCTGCCCTCCAGGACCAGCCCTTGTAGAGATCCAGCCATATTCATAGTGAGTGCCCAAAGAAGGAAGCACTGTGCCTTGCCAGAACTGCGGCCCAAAGAAAGGAGCAAGTACCAAAGAGTGTGATACTCCTAAGAAACAACTGAGCTTCTTCATATGAGATGAGAATGTCCAGAGCAGGAAGGAGACATTGTAGGCCATGGGAACAGCATGCAGTGTGGTTTTGTGGAGACACAGAGCAACAGAGACAGTTCAGGGAAGCGTGTGGTATTTACTAGGATTTGAAAGATGGAGATTTCTATATGAAATTGTTCCTTTAGAACAGTACCAAATGCAGTTACATATGGTATCAGAGGAAAAAGAAAAAAAAAACTTTGACTGTGTACTTTTTGCATAGGAGTTTTAACGACACAAACTGTTCAGCCTCTACTCTTAAAACTGACTTAGTCAGAAACTGTGCCTTTCAGAACTGTGGAGCATCTATGGAAGAAATGCTACCTTTCAGGAGGCCTCAACTAAATGGAACACCGCCATCTCTCCCCATCTGGCATGATGATATGCATCCACATTCCTACTTTCAACCTTGCATGGTTCAACCTACATGTGTATTCTCCAGTCTTTCTGATCTCAGGTTACACCGTGTATTGGTTCTCATTTGGTTTGACTGTCCAGCAAGCGACTGATGTGTTGTTGAAGGCTTGGTTGCCAGCCTGTGGTGCTGTGGGGAGGTGGTCGAGTCGTTGGTATGTGTGGCTTAGAATAGGAAAGTTAGCTCATCGAAAGCATGTCCTTGAAGGAGACCTCTACCCTCATCTCTGTGTCTGTTTGCTGACTGCCATTAGAGTACTAGGCTTCCCTGCCACATATTGCCATCACGATGCACTGTACCATCAAGTAACCATGGGTTAAAACCTCTAAGACTGTGAGCCAAAATGAAGCCTTCTTCGTAAGTCAGTGACAGAAAGGTAACTCACATACTGTTCTCATTTTCAAGTTTTTCTGTAGCCCCTTACTATTCTTCCATGGCTATTTATGCAGGACAAAGCCATGTGGTGAAGCTGACCTAGAAGATCCCTTGCAGGCCTGCCTACCTACCTTTCCACCCCATCTCTGACTCCTCCCACGTGGACCACGTGTCCCCACATTTAGCAGCTCCGAGCATCCAGTCCATATGCATTCATTTCTTTATTTCTCCAATTGTCTTTCCCACCTTTTTGGAATATTCCCACCTTTTTGCCTGCTCAGTTCTTGCTGAGCCTCAGCCCTCCCCTCAAATGTCACCGTGACTGCTTTCTCTGGGCAAGGCAGCATTTCTTACTGGCTGTGTACATTTTATACAATTCGCAGAGTGTTGGTGCTTCCTTGGCTGCTGGCTTGCTGGCTTCTGTTCAGATAGCATGTCATTCTCTCCTCTCCTCACTTTCCCCTCAGGTATGGTGCCTGAGACCCATGAGACTCTCAAGGGAAGATGAAGATGTTGTAATCACTTAAAATCAAAAGACAAACTAAACATAGTTGCTATGCATATGGAATAATGAACCCAGTCCAGATTGCCTTCATCTTTATGCGGATGCAGTCAGTAGACTGTAAGTTTCCATTTTACATATCTGCTGTAAGAAAGAAGGTAAAAGTGCCTAGACACTTCACAGCCACATAGCAGCCTTCCATGAGCAACCATGAACCGTGAATCCCCTTCAGAGCAGTCTGTGTGCTTCCCAAGAGGCTGCTCTGATGGCCTCTTCCGTGCCTGCTCTGTTCATCACCTACTATGCTCATTAGAGAAATACTGGAGACACTGAACTACGAGGGCAGAGAAGTAGCTGTCAGCATCCCTGTAAGACAGTGGCTCTCAACCTTCCTAGCGTTGAGACCCTTTAATACAGTTCCTCATGGTGTGGTGACCCCCAATCATAGAATTATTTTTGTTGCTACTTCATAACTGTAATTTTGCTACTGTTATGAATCATATTGTAAGTTTCTCTGTTTTCTGATGATCTTAGGTGAGCCCTGGAAAAGGGTCATCCAACCCCAAAGGGTCGCAACCCACAGGTTAAGAACCACTGCTTTAAGAGAACCAGGACACCAGTCCTATGAAATCCACCCATGACCCTAAAATTACTGATATGAGCCGAGAGAGGGGAATTTTGAATAATTGGGAATTTTGGGGAAAGTATAAATACAACAGGTGTTTGGGCCTAGAGTTTAAATATCTCTTGCATTTCAGAGATATTTAAAGGGTTATATGTGATTATATGAAAGGATTTGCTCTGACAGAGTCCCCCCAAAATCCTGTGAAATTGAAGTAATTCCATGGAGCAAATGAGACAGGCCTGTGAAACCCAGGAAAATGAGTGGTAAGTGACATTTGATGTGATTTTTCAATACATGGCTCCTGGAATGAAAAAATTCATTGCTGACCAAAGTTTTGACACCTGCAGCTAAACTGCTTTACCCACATAGTAAAAAGGCATCCGTGTTATTTGAATAAATTATTTAAATTCTGAACGTTTTTGCTGAAAGAAATTTTACACCTTCCCAGGTAAGAGGTAAATTGAGTCCAAAAATAAAACCAGGAAGTAAAAAGTTCTCAGCCACAGAATCTTAGATTGGATCAACCAGTAAGAGACACGGAGAACATTCCAGGCCTCCTGTCATTGTGTAGACACAGACACTGAGGCGCTCAGTGGGCACTAAGAGACCCAGTGCCATCTATGAAGGTACCCAGCAAGGACAGAATGCAGTTTTAGTCCCTGAGCTCAAGGCTAGTGATCACCTAGCCATGCTGCAGCTCCATATAATGAGAATAAAGAAGACATTGTGCAAATATCCGTTTCCCTTTTGAAGTTTCCAGAAATTTAGGGTTCTTTCCTTGAGAACCAGGAGCAGCTGTGGGAGTATGGAAAGCTGTTTCTGATTGCTACAATTGTTAACGCAGATGGAGTCGCGCTTCTGGCTACACTGGGTCGTTTTCTGTCCAGCGGCTCCTGCGTTGGTCCTGCCTCCCTGAAGAGTCTCCAGCAGAATCTTTCTACAGCTGGCAAGTCAGTGTTCAGCGTCGGGTCACAAGACTGTTAGACAAAGTGGTGGGGGGGGGTGCAGAAGAAGACGCTGTACCCCTCGGCTCAAGTCACCAACACCCACAATACAGGCAGGGTGCAGTAAGAGCTCCCTTTTGTGCCCCAGGTTGGCACTCAGTGTGGTGTCCCAGGGAGGTGCATCATCCATGAGGCTGACAACAGCACACTGAAATGCATCTACTCAAGGGGAACTTCCCCCTTCGCCTAGTCACCTCTGGTTGGGGAGGGGAGTCCAGGGAACGGGGCAGGAGGGTCATCATTCTTACTTTCTGCCCTGAGCCCTTGGAGTGGGATAATCCATTCACGGTGGTTTTCCGTTCCTGTGAGTTCACTAGTAGACTTAAATTTTTTTTTTTTAAAGAAAAGAGTTGTATTGCTTTACTTATCTGAATCTCAGTGAGTCAAATGGGAATATCAGAACAGTGGAGTTTAATAAACTGACCGCAGTGAGAGAAGGGGAAGTCCCTAGTTGTTGCATTCTTGGTTTTACAACATATTGTTCCATTCCTACAAGCTTTGAGTCTGCACTTCCTGTCAGTCACTGGAATGGGAAGATGAAGGATCATGGTTCCCTGGAATGGGAAGATGAAGGATCATGGTCCTCTGGAATGGGAAGATGAAGGATCATGGTCCTCTGGAATGGGAAGATGAAGGATCATGGTCCTCTGGAATGGGGAGATGAAGGATTATGGTCCTCTGGAATGGGGAGATGAAGGATCATGGTCCTCTGGAATGGGGAGATGAAGGATCTCAGTCCTCTGGAATGGGAAGATGAAGGATCTTGGTCCTTTGTTTTTGAGAAGTTCTGGGAGTAGTTAGACAGACTGGCCATGACAACTGTGACCAGTGTGAAGGCTGAAGAATTTCCAGAGTGGAAATTCTATTTGAACAATGTGATACTGACAGAGCGAGCTTCACTAAAACACAGTTTGACTGTAGTTAAAAGATTGAAAGCATACTTTGTGGCAGACAGAGAGGGAAGAGGAATTCCTTAGAAGCCAGAAGGACAAGGAAGCATCAAGAATGAGGCCACAGGCAGTACATGTCCTGAAGGCACATAACTCTGTGAGGACTGGATGCACTGACTTCTGGGTCTCCAGCATTTGGGTTTGAATGAACAACAGATAGATAGATAGATAGATAGATAGATAGATAGATAGATAGATAGATAGAAGATAAGTGTAGGCCTTCAGCAGACCTTACTAAGTCAAGCGTACCCACAAAAGTCAAACACTTTAGGTGGAAAGACAAGAGTGACAAACCCTACCTTGTGGTGGAAAAAGAAAATAGATTTGGTTAGTTTACACTATAGCATGTAGGGCAAGTCACACTGAATCCACTATTATGTAAATTAGTAATGAGTTAATCTGAAAACTTACTTTTCTTATAAATAAATAATAAATTTTTTAAATTTCTTTTCTTTTTCCAGAGCTGAGGATGGAACCCAGGGCCTTGTACTTGCTAGGCAAGCACTCTACCACTGAGCTAAATCCCCAACCCCTTAATATTTCTTATAATAAAATATTAGCCCATGCTCTTGTTTGTGGTCAAAAATAAATTTCTTCATGAGCCAAAATAAATAAATACATACATACATACACATAAATATACATACATACACACATAATTGTAGTGTTTAGATGTTAATGACCCTACAATGTAGTTAGTCTGGAGATGCTAAGGTCAAACACTCTGTGGTCAAATACACATTCAACCAAAGCAGCAATGGATCCCACAGATAAAAATCTAAAGAACATGTGTCTGCAATCAGAACTCACTAAACAAACCAGGAGAAACGACACTGTTAGGGTCCACATAGATACTATACATTTACCCAAGGACTTCTGTACTGAAGGCTTGGGGCGTAGCCGTGGTGCTACTGGGGGCGGGGGCAGAGGTGGCCCCTTTAAGAAGCAGTGCCTCATGAAGCACAGCTTTGAAGAGGATTTTAGAACTCCAGGCCATTTCTCTCTCTCTCTCTCTCTCTCTCTCTCTCTCTCTCTCTCTCTCTCTCTCTCTCTTTCTTCACTGCTGCCAGGAGGTAAACAGGGCTCCTCTACTACACACACACACACACACACACACACACACACACACACGTGAGTAACAGGCTGAGTGACCTTGGTGACATCCGAGGGAAGAAGGGGTTGAATTCGCAAAAGGCGTACAGAGATTTCCAAGGAGCCAGAAAGTAAAGAAGAGGATGGGAATCTGGATATTTGTTTCATTATTATTTTCTTAAAGTATTCAGATGCAAGGTATGTGCTTATTCTCATGTTTTAAGGGGTTTCCAAAATACTGAAATGCAGGAGAGAGGAGAAAAATGCATGTTAAGAGAGCCAAGGAGAAGAAAACAGTGGTCATCACACACTTAAAGCAGCCACGTATTGTCTAGGTTTCTCACAGGACAGATGTCCTTTGGGGAGGGTAAAGAGAAGCAGCCGCCCAGATGAACTGGTGGCCAGCCTCAGGGGCAGCTCAGAACATTGAGTGTGGAAAAGTACAAGTGGTTTTGTTAACAAACAGCGCTAGTGCACCCGGGGCTTGGGGGAGATGGGGCTGGAACTGGGGCAGGAGCTGGGTTTGTTTGGAGTCTTGTTTGTGCTTTGGTGTCGTAAGCAGGAAGGCTTTTTTGCAGGCTTGGAATTTCCTCTTGGTGATGGCCCGAGATGTAATATTTTATGTGGGTGACAGGGATGAGATTCGTTTGAAGTGAAGCACACAGAAATCGTTATTCTGAACAGCCTCACCAAACCCAGGCTGGAGGAAGAACTGCAAACTTCAGCCCAGAGGTGACAAGAAACATCTCTTCAGTAGAAAGGAGACAGATATCTCCATAGACACAGACTGCCAGCATTTCAGCAGAAGCAAGCCAACAAAACTTTCCCTGGGGTTGGAAAAGCACTGTGGCTATATTAAATCTTTTTACTTAAAGCATACTTTCTACTTTCAAGTACAGAATTTTTTTTTTTTTTTTGAAGTTTAAAGTACAATGGAGAAGCGTTACCCGAGTGACAAGGGATCAGTCATAGGAACCGGTGACAGAGCAGTGATTCAAACCCTGGGCTCCTGGAAGCACTGGTGAGATGAGGAACCTGGAGTGGAAACTTTCAGGCTGGTCCTCTCCACCCTGGGGCCACAGGTAAGAGGAGCATAGCATACTCCTGTGACCACAAAAAACCTGTGAGACATGGAATCTACAAGTGAACGAGACCAACAGAGCAAAATTCTGGGTAGAAAATGAACCCCACTCTTTTGAGGGGTCTGTGGTATGAACTACCTCACCAAGAGCTAGGAGATAGTGTACAGAGGATATAGAGACCAGCCCCTCTGAAAATGCTATGGTTCCCAATTTCATCGACCCATGCTCACATCTTGTTTTGTTGTGCTCAATGTTCCCATATAACTGAGGCAGGTAAAGATTCGGCATGTGTATAATTTCCTTTCAGCCATTCTCCCCAGGGATCACACTCCCTTCTCTTCTGAGAATGGACTGACCTGCCCTTTCCTCTCACGCGTTGTCTCAGATCTATCAAGGCTTTGATGTTCGTAGTTCAATGAAGTTCTGAGAAAGGTGGTAGGCATATGTGAGACACCCCTCCTCTGCGGTGAGATAAGACAAGTTGATTGTTGCATCATTGTCTGCCATGGGTCCTCCTATGTAACAGAGTCAACAAATGAGCTTTCAGGAGAACCTGCCCCTAGTAAAAGCCCGATGAGTGATAGTCAGAGGGAGTGGAAGGAATCCCAGACATTGAACAGAACCTTAAATGCAGAAACCATAGAAGGAACAGTGTCTCCACTACCTCAGGCATCTCGAGACTGTGGCCAGAGAGCACCTGCTTCTCTGCTGTGATAAAAAGACAGACCAATCCTGATGGGAACTTACCTTGATTCTTGGGGAAAGCACTGGCAGACTTCAAGTGTGAAACTCATGGGCATTGCTTGCTTTTTGTTTACATTGTTCATTCCTCCTGTTGTATGAGGAAAAATAATACCAGAAACATCCTAAGGCTGCGGGTGTAGACGAGTAGGTAGTGTGCTTGCTGGGTACTCATGTTTGATCTCCAGAACTACGTCAAACCAGAAATGGTGGCACATGCTATCATGAAGTTCAAGGTTATTTCCAAATATGTAGCAAGTTTGGGGCCAGCCTGGGATATGTCAAATCATGTCTCAATGGTAGAAAAAAAAAGAAATACTTTGAAAAGTTGAAACAGGGCTGAGTCGTTAAGTTCCCCTAAATCCTTGTGTGAAGATTGAAGTGGACATTTTAATATTATCTGGCCATTGTAATGGGAAAGCATTTGAAAGTTGGTGAACAGATAGCTCTTTAGCCCCAAGAAAACTGTTACTAGGAGAGTCAGAGAATATATTAGGGAATCAGATGGCCGAAAATCTGGGTCTTGAACACAAAACACTATCTTATACAAATGCCACTGTGTGTATTATCCTGAAAAATCTATTTGATGTTGCAATTTGTCCCTGAAAAGAACACCATCTATGAAGCATCCTCAGAAAGTACATTCTATTCTTCTCTCCCTCTGGAGAGAATGTTTCCTATCTGCCTCCTCCCAAGCCTGCTGAGTAGAGCACTCTCCTGGGACTCATTTGTGGTACCCTTGTGCTCTTCAGTAACTGAACAGGATTGCCTTCTCTATAATGTCTTGATCACACTTACATTAGTCATACGTGGTTGTTCTTTTCTAGTCTCTACCTTCATAATTATTTCCCAGTCTTCCTCTCAGATGAAACTCCAATTTCTGGGTGTCCATTAATGCCCAGCTGAACATATCTACATACTCATGTTTTGGTTTTCTGGTGGTTTGTAGCCTATCCCTTGGCAATGTTGATAAGAAGTCAACTCTGAAGCAAGCAGATCTTAGTGCACTTCAATTTTCCAGAAGATGGGACCATATATCCAAAAGGCTGAATGGGTTCTGCATCCTCCAAAGCCCAGCCTCCAACCTTCACTGTCCTCTGTCCTCCTGAGAATTTAGAGAGAACCTATGTGGAGGCAACTTCCCTTGTGCCACTCAATGGGGCAGAAAAATCTCTCGATTCTGTGCTATGCAGTGGTGCTAAGGTCTTAATGTCTGACTGTGTGTTGGATATTTGACCTGAGAATTTGATGTATTTTGTAGTGGTCACATCCAGATCCTAATAGTATATGGGTTTTCATCATGTCTCCCTTTACTTCTGGCCAACAGCTTTCTGGCTTCCATTCTGAATCACATGTGCACACAAACAAGGCCATCCTGGTCATCACTGTCCTACCCTCTGCCCCTTTGACCCTGTGCTTTCATTCACAAAGCACCAAGGAAAGCATCGGAGGAAGGCTTTTCAGCATCCCTTTTGTGTGGTCCATCACTTCCCATCGTTTCTCTGGGATTCTGTATTTTCCAGTATTCAACCACCATTTGATGGAAACCTTACAGAGCCTTGAGAATGCTTTTCACTGGAAATCAACCTTCTGGCAGTTCAGTTTGGTATATGAGGTGATCATGAAAACCAACAACTGAAAATGCAGCAGCATCAATGCGAGAACTGAAAAGGATCCTGGATTCTCTGAAGTCACATAGCCAGTGACTAGGAGAAGAGGATGAGAATCCAGGTTTCCAGCATCAGGTTAGAAGTGGAACTTCGGATATTAGTATAAGACACAACGCCTACTCTGAAGGCACGAAAGTACTTGTTGTAGGACATTAGCGAAGTTTTCCAGGAAAAGAAAATACAATAATTTTTCGTTGTGATAGATCAAAAGAGACTTAGTACATTAACTTCGTTGCCCATATCTACGAAGAACTTTACAAGGGTTCAATAAATAAACAGTCATGAGAGAGACAGAGAAGGAGGAGGGGGAGGAGAGGAGGAAAGAGAAGTGAGAAGAAGGAGGAGGGGGAAGAGGAGAGGAGAGGAAAAGGAAGAGAAAAAATAAAAAGTTTAAACATCAGAACAATGACCACACTAGTATTCTATTTTAAGAAGATGGGGAGCAGGCACACCTTGCCAGCAGGACTTCATCCAAGCTGCAGAAGGAGGCTCCAAAGTCCTCTGGGGTCAACATGACTCACAGAAGAGAGTTGGGAAACCCTGTACATCACAGCTCAGGCTTTGGGCCTCTCCAAAAACACCTATTTTTAGGGCTTTTTTTTCCCTTCCAATTAAGGAAAGTGGATTGATTTCCTCTTGGATTGTTCAGACAAAGCAGACAGATTCCCGAAGATACCAGAAGAGGCAGAAGTCAGATATTCATTGTAGTGTCCCCAACCTGGCTCTAACGGAAGAAATATTGGCCAAATCCCAAAAGGCAACAGAAGAATATAAACTGAATGCAAAAGAAAGGAAAATGTAATGAGATGGAAAAACCCAAATTTGGAGTCCACGTACCTGGGTTCATGTGTTGCCTCCTCATCCCATGTGTACCCAGCAGTCACTGTTGCTTGTGTGCAATGGGGGAAATAAAGGCTTCTTCTGTGCTTGATTCCCAGGATGGCAGAATGGCAAGGGAAAGATCATGGAATTCCAGCAATGCTGTTCCCAACTTGGTAGAGTGATGGACTAACTGGCGGTGTATGCACTGGCTGGTTTTGTGTGTCATCTTGACACAAGCTAGAGTCATCAGATAGGAAGGAGCCTCAGTTGAGGAGATGCTTCCATGAGATTCAACTCTAAGACGTTTTCTCAATTAGTGATCAATGGAGGGAGGGCCCAGCCCATGGTGGGTGGTGTTATTCCTGGGCTGGTGGTCCTGGGCTCTATAAGAAAGCAGGCTGAGCAAGCCATGAGAGCAAGTCAGTAAGCAGCACCCCTCCATGGTCTCTGCATCAGCTCCTGCCTCCAGGTTCCTGCCCTGTTTGAGTTTCTGCCCTCACTTCCATCAGTGATGAACAGCAATATGAACATGTAAGCTGAATAAAACCTTTCTTCCCCAATTAGTTTTATGATCCTGGTGTTCCATTGCAGCAATAGAAACCCTAACTAAGGCAGTGTGTGATAACTCCAATTCATAGAATTACACACCACTGCATCCTTTCATCCTACCTGTAAACACCGCCTAAATATTCCTTCCAAGCCCCATGCTAAAAGTGGAAGTCCAAATAATAACACAACATGTCACCTTCCTCAAAGGCACCATCAAGGTAGTAGATGAAGACATTCCAATAGGTAGCCAAATATGGACAGCAAAAAGCACAATAAAGAGGCTAATTACCTACTCTGTGAGACAAGGGTAATCTCTCAGATCAAAGAAACCACAACTACCTCTTGAAGGGTGTGTAAAAGATTGATGCTAGGTTAGGGATTAGAAAAGCTGAAAATACAGTTTAGTCAGGAAAATGAGCCCAAACTGCTTGAGCGAGAAGACATTGAGTCCTGTGGACTACCTGCCCCTTAGTCTTTGCTAGAAGGTTCCCTCTTCCTCCCCTAGATTCTGACTCAGGGGCCCAGAGCATGTGATGCTCTCCTTTCCTCACTGGCATTAGAATTATGGAAATGAACATTCCGCCACAGGTTCAAGAGGTACCAAATCTTTCAGGAGTCTTGGGATGGTGAAACTGTTTTAAGAGACACTTTGTGTACATAATTATTGTAATATATCCACGAATGTGTTTCTGCATTTTTATGTGGCTGAATTTTTATGTTGGTGCAAAATTCAAGAATGGCCCCTACAAAAACCAGGGTAGAAACTGTGTGGTCATGCACTGCAAATCCAAGCATCCAGTTCCCAGGTCCCAAACATGCACTGTGTTGGTAATTACAAGGATAATGGAAGGTCTTCTTGGATGGATGTGTTGAAGCGCAGTGCTGTTATTCAGGAACAGGCACATTTCCATGCTGCATTATCGATGCTCTGGGAAGAAGGCCTTTGTTTCAAGTATAAATATGCCTAAAAACAAGCTGTGTGGAATCCTACCTCTGACTATGTTTAAGTCCTTCCTGCTTCCATTTCCTCTGCTCACAGAAAACCTCTGTACCTTTTACAGTGCACAACATTCATATACCTGCAACAAGTCTTACCACTTCAGATGAATTTCATCTTCTGGTTTTCATGCTACCACTTTCCCAGTTGGAACTAAACCTTGAAGTTTTCATGACAATGAACCATTGCTCTTTCGGGAGGAAAGGTCTGGGTGACAGGGTCTCATTGCATAACCCAGTTCCACCGGAAACTTTGATCTTTTGCCTTCACCACCCCAAGGGCTAGGATCACCAGGCATGCATCAAGCCCACCCAGTGTCCTCCTTTCTTCTTGCTGTGGAGACTATGACATTCCACAGACTATGCATGTTGTTTGCCTTTTTGTTTTGTTTTGCCTCAGGCACAGTTGTCCTGAACATCTCAGTGGAGCATTCTCCTGATTACTGTCTGCTATGGCTTTAATGTGAGCAATTCTCCCAACCATTCTTGCATTGTGTTAAAGGTGTGGTCTCCAGTGTGGTGCTATTGGGAAATTGTAGGAGATTGTTTAGATCATTGAGATAATCCCTTTAAGAAGATCATGGGACCCAGCCCCTTCCTGTCTCACTTTGTTTTCTGGCTCATGAAGTAAGCCATTTGCTCTGTCCAAGCACCGTCACCATGCAGTATCATCACAGGTCCCCAAAGCAAAGGGGTCACTCAAACTGAGCTAAAAACTATAGGACCATGAGCTAGAAGAAACCTATTCTTAGCGGCCTTGAGTATTTCATTGCAGTAACGGGAAGCTGTCAGTCCCCTCTGGACCTCTTGGACTGCCCTTCATCTATAGCCAGTCTCCCTTCTACATGGTTGGCCTATGGAGTTCCTCAAACACAAACATCTAAATAACTCAAAAGTCCCAAGCTCTGTACTGAGTGGATCGTAGATCATATTGGTAAGTACATAAGTTCTCCTGAGTCTGTACCCTTCTAGCGATATTTCCAATTCCACCCCAGCACAGTGGGCTGTTACAGAGAGACTTGTCTACATCATCTTCCTCAACCATGTGGCTTGCTGGCTATGGACCATGGCAATTCCATATGCTCTCCTCTTTATCATTGGATATATCACACTCTTTCCTCCAAGACACTGCCAGAGCCTTGTGCCCTTAAAACACTGTCCCAAATCATGGTGAACTTCCCCAAGGCATAAATTGCTACTGGTTTTCCAAGTGACTGGAATTATTTATTTTTAGAGGGTTTTTTTTTTTCCTGAGTGTATATGTCAACTTCTTAGCTAGATAATAAATTTCTCTAGGATAGGGATAATAAATTACAGGTGTGGCCTGCTGAGCTTGACACATAGAAGATATTTGGTAAGCTCTTTGAATCAAAGACTTATTTGAGGGCAAATGGTCAGAAACAGATGTGTGTGTGTTGTAAAATATGTGTGTGTGTGTGTGTGTGTGTGTGTGTATATATATATATATATATATATATATGCCCATGTATGCCTGTAAGCTCATACATGTGATTATGTTTTAAGCAAAAGAAAAAAAGTTACATATTATCCTACTAATTGTGTGATTATTCTATTAATATAATTCCTAGTAATTTTAAGAGTGTCACAGTGTTAGGCCTAGAAGAGAATTATCAAGATTTCGTTTTACAGATAAGGTGATGTACAGAAAGGGGTTTAATATTTTTCCTGAGGATTATAATAAACTGTTTATAAGGTATGGTGTTGGGACAATTTCTCCAGTTCTTGGTCTAGAGCTGAGGCCCCACGAGCTTTCTCTCTTCCACATTATCATGTCTATTAATGTCATCATTATTCAGGTCTTGTTTAGGCAGCCATGTAGATGTGACTTCATGGATGTAGGCTCTCTGACGTTTCCAGTGGACACAATCATACAGCATCAAACTTCCTCTGTCCTCTGTCTCTTACGATCTTTCCGCCCCTTCTTCCACAATTATCCTCCAACCTTAGGTGCAGGGATTGGGCTGTAGGTGTATCAGTTGGGACTGGAAACCAGACAATCTCTTGCTCCTCCCATTTTGATCACGGGTGGGCTTTTGTTGATCTGTTGCAAAGAAAGAAGTTGCTTCGGTGAAGGGTGAGAACTGCACTTATCTGTTGGTATAAGGATAAATATTAAAAATGTTATTGGTGAAATTATTAAGGCCACTCCATGTAGTTAAAAGGGAGGTTTATTTTGTGGAGTAACTTACAAGTGAAGGGATAGTTTACAGGGTCTGGGGGGGAAAAGGTGTAGCGCAGTCTGGAGGTGTTCTCTGGAGAACTCTGCTCGGTCTACCTCCAGCGTCCAGGGTCCAGGAACCAAAAGAGCCTGCACATCCGGATCTTGGGTCTTCAGCGTTCTCTCTCGGCCCCGCTTTGTAGGCATGACAGTTACCGAAGCCTCAATACCCGCTCCAACTGGCTTGGAACTTCTAGGTCAAAGCTGGAATGGCTACCCACTACAAAATGTAGTTAGAAATTATGCTGGTTTAGTAAAGGAGTTGCTGTAAGTTCACCTCCAAGGTCCATGTCTTCCTGTCCCTGGGTAGTTGGCTGCTTCCCCTACCAGAAGTGGTTTTCTTCTTGTTAAGCAGATCTTAGGTCCAATTAGCTAGCCGTTGGTTACCACCAAGGTAAGCATGCCGCTACTACGCTCACGGGGATATTGTGCCATTTAGGTCACTGTTGTGGTTTGTCAAAGACAACATAGCTGGGTAGGACTATTGGTTGCTTCCCTTCCTCAGAAGCTTGCATGCTGCCTTCTGGTAACGTGAAAGCTAGATATCATGGAGGGCGCTTCCAGGCCAGGTCTAGCTCAGGTCATCTTAGCCCTGTGTCTGAAGTGTGTGCTGTCTTCAGCAATGGGAATTTGCCTCTTACCCCTGAGAGGTGGCCAAGGGAAACAGCAAAAACTTGTGATGTTTTTGGAGTCTCTTGGAGAGCCCTGGCCAGAGACTCAAAGGGGGGCTTCTTGCGCTTGCTGTTGGAGTTTCTGTGAGTCTGTGGGACCATCTATTGAATGGTGCATAATCAGCCCAGATGGGATATTTGTCTCTAAACACTTTCTGTATATTTATAGTCAACCTTATATGTGTTATACAAAATTTTGTAGAGTAGATAATAATATGATGCATTATAACCTTTTGAAACATCCTTACCATTGTTTATCCTTCCCCTCCCCCCAATTAAAGTTTCCCCATTTCCCATTCCCCCCTCAGATCACTTGTTCCCTGCTGTTCTCCTTTCTTTTGCTCCCACGCCCCAGCCCCTGACACAATGGTCCCCTTTAACTTTCCTGGTTTCTGAAGTTACCCCAGGTTGTACACTCACATCTGAAGACTTGAAGCTAGGAGCCACAGGTGAGAGGGAACATGTTCTATTCTTCTTTCTGGATTTGGGTTACCTCACCTGATAGGGTCTTTTCTGGTTCTGTCCACTTCCCTGTGAACTTTTTTATTTCATTTTTCTTCATTGATGAATCACATTCCACAGTGTATATGCACCCCATTTTTATTAGCCATTCATCAGCTGAAGTACATTTTGATTGTTTTTCATTCATAGCTGTTGTGAACTAAAAAGTAATGCTATCTGTGGAGCAGGATGTCAAGTCCTTTAGGCATGTTCTGAGGAGTGGTATCTATCATTGGGTCCTTTGGTAGATTTATTTTTAGCCTTGTGAGAGCTCTCTACGTGGATTTCCAAAGTGGCTGGACCACTTTGTAATTCCACCTGCCCACCAGTGAATGAAGGGTCCATTCCCCCACATCCTCACCAGGATTTGTGGTCCATTATTTGGTTCATCTTTGCCATTCTGACTGCAATGAGATGAAATCCCAAAGCTGTTTTGATTTGCATTTTCCTGATTGCTAGGAATGATGAATATCTTTTGAGATATTTCTTAGCCATTTTTATTTCCTCCTTTGAGAAGTCCCTGTTCAGATCTCAAGCCTATTTCTTGAATGAGTCTTTTTTTTTCTTTTGTTTTTTGTTTGTTTTGAGTTATTTATATATTCTTGATCTTAATCTTGTCAGATATGTAACTGCCAAAGATTCTTTCCCATTCTTTGGGATTCTGCTTCATTAAATTAATTGTTTGATCATTAAATTAATTGTTTAAGAATCACTTACTATTCTTGCAGAGGACCCAGGACTGGTTCCCAGCACCCACATGGCAGCTCACAACCATCTGTAACTCCAGTCCAGGGGATCCGATGCTCTCTTCTCATCTCTGCATGCATATGCATATATAAACTCATCCAGGCACACATATATTCATAATATATAATAATAATTAAATTATTGTTATAAATTAATTATAATAAAATAATAAATTATTTATATATTATATTTATATATTTATTAATGAAGCGAGTTAATTATAATAAAATAATAAAATGAACATAATGTGTTCATAATATATAATAATAATAAAAATGAATACATCTAAATCAGAGAAAGAGAAAGGGGGAAATCCCAATAGGAGTTTGTGGCAAAATTGGGGGCAGATTCAAAGATAGCCATACAGGAGGTGTGAAACACCTGAACTCTGACCCCTGGCTTGTGGAGCTCCAGCTGTTTGTCTTTCCTATTGATGCTGATTTATATTTCCAAGTGGTGGCCCACCCACTTTTACTGGAACCTCTAATTGCAGAATTACACACTTTTCCCAGGGAGAAGATGCTGCCTCCCTGCTGACTCATGGCCAGTTACTGAACAACATCCTACCCCACACAGAAGAAGAAATCCTTTGCTCTCTTGCTGTCTCCCATGCCAGTATTTCTCTTGACCCTCTCATGGAGCCCAAGCCTCTAGGTCTATTAGGAAAACACATTACCCGTTATTAGTCCTCTCTAAACTGCAGCGATCGTCATGAGGAAGAGCAGTATAAAAATCTTTGAAGAGGCTGCTGTGGATAGAAAGACCTAGATAATTGTTCTGGGTGCTTTGTCGCTGGCATGAGCTGTATAAAATTGTGCCCTTCCTTCTATTCCTAGCCTCATCAAGAAGCTAGTTGGGATGGTTGAACCTGGAAGGGGACTGTTGAGAAACGCTCTTCTCTGGGCATGACATAACACGCTTTTGCCCTCTTGAACTTTCAGCAGCTGTAATTACCTTTGAGAGAACTGTACAAAATTTGACACATAAAACATTCGCCTAAGGGAGGGGGCACTGAGGAGGCCTCTCCCTCTTCTCCGCGGGTGCACAGACAGGGTGTAACCTTGCTGGAGGAGAGGGTGATTTTCTTCAATGGTGGAGCCATTCATGAGTTGCTCAGACTCCTGTGAGTAGCTTGGATGAAGCTATACTTGGGTGGAATGACTTCTCTGGTGTGTTATTAGGCTTGTGTGCAGTGGGCAGATGCTAATTTGTGTCCCCGGGAAAAGTTTACAGAACGGGGACCGATTTGCTGATGAAGGAGATTTCCAAGACAACGCCACACTAGTTCATGTCACACTAGCTCATGTCTAACTACCTCAGTGCCTGCTGTAGGTCTAAGGTGCTGCAACAACAGATCTTGTCGGTTCAGGAGAAAGGGCTTGAGTCAAAGAATGAGATACTCGAGCTGTGAGCTGCAACTCTAGCCGACTGATGGTCAAGGAAAACAAGGATGAAGGAAAGTGCACAAGTTGGGAGATGATGGCTCTGTGATGCATCCCAGAATGCCCAGCGGAGTGAGAGGACTTCAGGACCCCCAGCCACGGTCCTATGGGAACTGAAAGTTCTGAGAGGAGAGCAAACAGGCTTCTCTGGCCTGCCTCTGAGACCCGCCTGTCACTCACCTGCCTAACAGGATTTAAGACCATGAAGGCTCCTTTAGGATGAGAGGCGCCCAAGAGAACAAACTACGGATTAGATCAGGGATCATAGCTCAGGGTCTTCATTGAGAAACACTGGCAAACAGCTCTGAATTCTCTGAACCTTCATGTTTTCAGTTTCCTACACCCCATAGTCTAGCCTTCTGTCTGGCAATTGTCATTTGGACACAGTGCCTATCACTATCACACAGGGGTATGGTGGAGTACCATGACAGAGCACCAATAGGCCCTAAACACAGACCACTATTAGCAATTTGATGTCCAGTGTCATTTGAGATGCTAAGGGAATCCGATAGACTCATCCTGTAAAAAAAAAAAAAAAAAAAAAAAAAAAAAACTTTCATAATGCCCAGTTACAGATGACATGGATGTGTTCCCAAGGTCATGTATTATTTGGGAGAGATGATGGGCTGAACCCAGTTCCTCCAGGAATCTGCCTCCTAACGACAGTCTCCAGTTATTTAGAGCGACAGTAGTGACAACAGATTAGCGCAGCGGGTGACAAACTGGGCAGATGACGCAGAAAGGGTGGTTTCAGAATAAGTGGCATCAGAGCTCAAGACAGCGTGAGCTCAGAGCCACCCCTTGGGTGTAGCTCTTTGGGAACCTGAATCCGGGATTCAGATAAGCTGGCTAGTACATCCTGACAGCCTAGGAATGTCTCTCTTTGTCATAGTTTCAGACCCAAAGCCCCATAAGCCTCTCCAGTGGCCCCATGACAATATATAATAGAATATATGCTGAATATACTGGCCACTGCCTCTGACTGAGGACACAGAGATGCTGTAACAAATGACTAATTGACCCAAACAGGTACTGACAGCCTTCCAGGCCCTTACCCACTGTTTGAGAAATGGTCATCTCGGACAGAAAGTTATCGGGGGAAAAAAAATACATACATGTGCATGCACACAAACATGCACTCACAGATAAGCATGCACCTACACTCACACCTCCATGCATATATGTATACATGCACATTCATACATACACACACAGACACCCTCACACACCCCTCCTTCCCAAGAGTGTACTTGTCTTGTGACAGACGGAATCTATATCTGTTCCCAAGAACATGAGGCACAATCAGCAAGAAGGCAGAGAGCCGCAGAGCCTGCTCAGCCTGGCCCGGCCCCACATCACGGAGCAGGTTTTGGGGATGGGCTTGGAAGCTCCTCCGTTGCCAGTCATTTGTGATGAGCTGACACTTCACAAATGCTATTTCTCTCTGGTTCTGGGAAGTCTGCATAGTTACACATGTCGTTATGGCAAGGCGACAGTGTGGGAGTGTGTGGGTTTATTTTTTTTTTGGTGTTGTTAAAAATAGATCCATAGAGGGTCACAATTCAAAATCATTTTTCCATTTCTGGTTTTCCAAAGGGACACCCACAGAAGGCAAGCGGCTTGTCCAAGGGCACACCCTGAGTTCTCAGAGCACCTGGAAAACAAAGAAGCCAATGACCCCACCCCCAGGACATTCCCTCTAATGAAGTCACCCACCATTTTCTTTATGAAAGACAATTATGAGCATCTATAGAACAATCAAGGGTCCAGACTGCCTCCTCTCTTCATGCTGCCCTATGAGTTTCTGATTCTAGGAAGGAAAAAAACAACAAACCCAGTAAAGCAAAATAATCTTTTACTGTCCGACGGCACATCTTTGAGTTGTTCTTTATGCAAATGCTTTGTCTTGTTCATCCTCTTCTCCTTTGAAGCTTTCAGAGTAGCTTTGATTTTCTCTGTTCTTGCTTTTGAACTAGCCTAGCTGGTATTGATCTACTCTGCGCCAAGGACTACAGATTACAACTTAGTCCTCAGGAGGCGGTAACATTCCAGGGAGCTGCACCCCTGTGGAGACGTCCCGGCAAGCCTGGGACAAAGACGGATTGGTAGGACTCCTACCCCTCATCCCCGAGCCCCATCGCAGATGCCAGCTGCTCTGGAAAGCTTTCTTCCTTTGCAAGGGAACATCCCAACTGTATTTCTGAGCCACCTTCTTCTTAAGGATCCCTGGGTATTGCCCACTTTGAAGAAGCATCACTGTTAAGCACAGAGGAAGAATGTACAATGGCATGGTGTGTGGTCAATGCCAGGTCCAGAATAAACTGACTAAAGCCTGTATTATTGTTCTCTCCATTTGGCCTTCTGAAGGTCCCATTCCAGCCAGATTGGCATGGTGTTGACAAGCCAATCAACTCCAAAATGCTGCTGTTGATCCTGCTTGCAGCCTCTGGTTTTGACCAACTCCACCATGTTCTCCATCTTAATACCTCATACCTTGTCACTCAGTCTTCTGCAACCCATTGCCAAGAACACAACTCCCACGGAGGAAGACCCTTCAATATAGCACACACACACACACACACACACACACACACACACACACACACACACCTGTGTACTTGAAGTGGCCATCTCCATCTGAGCCATCCTTGAAAAACACTGTCATTGGATAAGATGGATGCTGATATCACCTATCAGAAGTCTCACAGCAAAACCTTGGAGTGCAGCTGGAGAGATGGCTCTGTTAGTGAGGGTATGACTGCTCTTGTAGAAGACCAGGGTTCACTTCCCAGCACCCACATAATGGCTCACAGCCACCTCTAACTCCAATTCTAGATCTGATGCCTTCTTCTGGACTCCACTGGCGCTATTTGCAAGTGTCGCACGCGCGCGCACGCACACACACACACACACACACACAGGCATACACACACCAAAAACAACAGCAACAAATACATTTTTTTAAATGTAGGAAGCAAGAATTGGTGGGAAAGTGTGGAAATGGGAGCCACACCATTTTTCTGGACACCCTGAGATTGCACAACTCATGGTCACCTGTTTCCACAGAGCCCAGCAGGCTTTTTCATCATGTCGCCCGTCATCGTAGAAGCCAGCCTAGGAGAAGGGTCAAATTCCATAGACTTTCCATCTGACTCCAGCCTGGAGCCCCAGACTTCTGCTTGAAAACACACTATGCCGGCAAGATAAACTCTTAGGGGGAAGATCTTCCACACCAGGCCCTCTGTGTGACCTCTGCAATGTGGAGAAGTCTGTCCAACAGAACTCCATAAGGAGGGCTGTCCTACTCCCTGGACTAGTTCATCATGGCCCACAGAATCTGAATTCAGGGGCTCAGGGAGCATCCTACTAACCTCGCCACAGCTTGACCATTGACCCCTCGGTGGATAATAGAGCCAGTGTTCCAGAACAGGCCCTGGCTTCAGCCTCTGCTCTTGGAATCCCTGAATGCCAGAGCAATCCTCCTCTGTGGGGCCCTCCCTAGGGTCTTGACCCTGCTAAGCCTGGAGTCATGCTCCCACTGGGTGGGGCTTTCCTTCATCTGCGCGCTGGGCAGGCTCCCAAGGTCAAGTGTGGAGCCCATCCATGCTCCAGAGCTTAGAAACAGAACAGAGCTGGGGCTCAGATGTTCTCAGCATCACAGCTGTGCTCGGAGGAAGCTGGGGAGGCAGGGAAAATGAACTCCCTAACTGAGAAACCCACACAGCACTAAGAAATTGGGACATACACACAGAGGGCAGGTCTCAGCCCCAATATGCACAAACACATGCCTACATATGTATGCCTGTGTGAATGTGTAAGCACATACATACAAAGGCCCTGTGCTAGTATGAAGAACACAGCCACAGTGGGAAGCAGGACATGGAGGACAGCAGTGTCCAAAGATCTAGGGCTCCTGGATTATGAGAACCAAAAGTGACAGTTGATTGTCAAAACAGGGAAGCCTGTTGTAGAAGAACATCAATTTCACAACCCCATTGTGGAGTGCTGTTGTGTGTCACCCAGATTTCCCATGCAGGGATGAGTCACTCAGAGCCAAGCTGCCAAAAGTATTGGCAGCAAAGGACTCCAAGTTCCTCTGAACCCAAATTAGGTCCTTTCACTGGGTTCTCACTTGGTACTTTCTTAAAGAGAAGCATAAATTGGAACACAAGTCAGTAACCCCAGCACTTGGGAGGATCAGGAGTTCAAGGCCAAGCTGAGCTTCATAAGATCCTGTCACAGAAAGGAGAGAATACCTTCCCCGAGGTCACATCCTTAGAGATGTCTATCATCCAGAGGTTACTCAACAACTAATAACAAGTTCTGGATCTTTGTGCTAGTCAACTTCTCATGATAATGTAATGCCAGGGATAAGTAACAAAAAGCAAACGTTCATTTGTGCTCGCCTTTTGAGAGGCTCCCATCCAAGATAAGGTAACTCATTGCCTTAGGCCTCTGAGATGTGTGGGAGAGCAATGGTGGGCAATGTTCAGAAGAGCCAACTGCTGGACTCCTGAGGGAGGACACAAAACAAGCCAGGAAGAGGCCACAGATTCCCACAACCCCCACTAAATGCAGACCCTCACGGATGGACCTACAGACTTCTGCTAGTCCCACCCTCCTAAAGGTTCCAGTGCTTTCTCACAGTGCCAGCCTGGAGGTCATTCATTTGTACATGGACTCATAGAGGAAGCATAGAGTCAGTCTACTGCTTCAGAAAATGCCAAAGACCCTGCCCAGCTTCTGAACTGCCATGCTGCCTGTGTAAGCGTGAAGACCAAAGCTTGGGATCCCCAGCACCTATGTAAAGCCATGTGTGGCCATTTGGTTCTGTAACCCTAGCCCTTGAAGGAGGCAGAGATGTGTAGAACCCAGACGATCTTACTAGCCAGCCAAATCAATGAGCTCTGGGTACAGTGAGAGAGCCTGTCACAAAAACATAAAGTGGAAAGTGATTTAAAAAAAAAAAGACAACAAATATTGACTTCTGGCCTCCCCACAGATACATGCTCACTCATACACAGATGAACAAGCGCACACACAGAGACACACAAACACACAGACACATACATGCATGCACGCACACACACACACACACACACACACACACACACACACACATGAACCACCAATGTTACATGTGTACTCGTGGTAGCAGACACAAAGGCAGCCAACTGGAAGGTCATGTCTTCTCAAACCAATGCCCTTCTCAGCTCTCTAAAAATGCTAGCAGTTCATTTGCAATGCCTCTGTGACAAATGATAAATATCCAAAGTGATCCTTTGTTAATCCCCCCACTACTATCTATGAAGGCATCATATTGTCACCCATAGATATGTAACATATATGTAATAATGAGCTAAAGCCATACACTTCAAAAGGTTTTGTTTAACACAATTTCACAAGCAAGAAAATGTAACGGCATTAATGGCTGCCCTGACTTTCTAGAACACACTACTCAGAGATGGCAGGGAACCATCCCAGAGTCACAATGTAGAAGCACAGCCACACCTTCAATTCCCTCTCACACTATGAAAGTGCAATTCTTTACACAAGCAGCCAACAGTTTCTCCCACACTTCAGGCCACGTATAACAGGAGTGACAGTCAAATGTGACTGGAAAGTAAACAGGAACAACCCATGTTTTAAAATTATTACATTTGGGGACCACGCTGATCTATACTAGTGACAGGAAATCAGGCTGCCAGAGCTGGCTGCTGACTTGGAGGGTCTCATACACGTGCGCTGGTCACGTTGAATGCTGTCACCAGATTCTGGGTGCATCCATGGGCTTCATTTGCATTAAATGAAAGGGTGTCCAAAAATACACACTGTTGCTAAGGTTACATCTTGCTGTATGCAAATGAAGATGTGTTTGTTCAGACCAGTTAAAAATATCTTGGCACTAGCTAATTTCCCCGTTGGCGTAACGGGAGTGATCAGAGGTCTGTTAAACAGAGGGCCCAGGTTTACCTGACTCAGCAGGAGGGGTCTGGAGACAGCATTATTTATGAGCAGTATTTTTAGAACTTATAGCAACTACTTTTCCTGAATTCAAATGATGTCTGCTTTCAAGAAGGTTATAAATACCCTCTAATACCAGCACCCAGCATCACCAATGCAGAGATATCTTTTCCCTGTTTGCAAAAGGAACCATTTGCATGGTTGATTTTAGAAGGCAGGAGAAAATGGAATTAAGCAGGGGTGGGGCCAGCAGTCCAGCAGGGCAGGTGAGCAAAGCTAACATCGTTTTTTTTCCCCCTTGCTGAGCCTCTCGAGAATGTTATTTAACTTTATCCTCTTCCTACTGATAGAAGGCAGCTGTTTTGATTTCTCTACAAAATTAGGAAACAGAGACTAAGAGGCATTCCACCACTTGGTATAAAGACTGAAGCCTGTTTAGAATCCACTTTTCACTTTGATCTTTTCTCTGCACCATGCTGTCTCTATAACCACAGATGAATGATTGGAGGAAAATTTAAAATCTAAATAGGAAATGCAAGCCAGAGAGGCAGTTGGAGTTTTGACATTAAAAACATTTAACAGACACTATTTAAAATTGAAATCGTTTCGGCTTTTTAACCTAATTGTATAAAACTCTTCCGGAACTTAGCCCAACATACTGAAGGACAAGCACTCCTGTTCCCCCTTCATTCTGGAAGGTGGCCCATCCTTAAAATGAGTGGGTCTCACTGCTTATCAAATACCAAAGTGTCAGAGCCAGAAGGGACCCCAAAAGTCACGCCACCCACCATTTTGAGGCAGAAGTCCCTGGCACCATATCCCGGAAGGGAGTCCATTCAGCCATCTGCTTAGAATCCTGCACACAGACTGCAGCTCAGTTACTGAACGCTTACCCAGCTGAGCACACGGCGCTCTTCTCCAAGCTTCACCCAGTTTAATTTTTAATTTATGTAACCCCGAGATCCGCCCAATGAGATAGGTACTATTACCTCATCGTATAAATGAAGAAACTGACACAGAAAATTGAAGCAAATTGCCCAAGCCAATATAGCTTCTAAATTGTGGAGATGAAATTAAATTCCATATAATTTAATATTCTGAGCTCTGAGCCTCTACATTTTAAATTCTCAAGGAAGGCTCGTGCTCCACAAAATAGCCCAGGAGGTCGTATTTAAAGAAAGATGTTGCCTACAGGGACTCTCCGTGGCTTTGGAATTCTTTGGACTCTGGAAAGCTGGCCAGATGCTGGAGGGGTGGAAGGGAGAAGAGAAAGGAAATGAGGGAAGAAAAACACTTGCTTAGAAACTCAGAATTCCCAGTGAAGGGTGGAAGTTAGCTGCCAGCTCCTCCAGGGGGAAGAAAACAAGGCCAACAAGCTGCTTCACAGCTCCACACAGCATCAGTCCTCACTTTAAAGACGAGAGAAATGGAGGTCTCCGGGGCCTGGCCACGTGTCCAGTCACGGAAAGGTGGTGGCCAGACATCCAAACCATCAACAGGACAAACGTGTTCACTTTCCCCAGAAAACCTTTTGCTGATTGGTACGTATGCCCTTCGGTCTTTTGTCGATTTTCCATGATTAAGAACTGAGACCAGGGGCTGGAGAGATGGCTCAGTGGTTAAGAGCACTGGCTGCTCTTCCAGAGGACCCGAGTTCAATTTCCAGCAACCATGTGGCAGCTCACCACTGTAACTCCAGTTCCAGGGGGATCCAACAACCTCACATAGACATACATGCAGGCCAAACATCAATGCACGTAAAATAAATAGAGAGGGAGAGAGAGAGAGAGAGAGAGAGGGAGGGAGGGAGGGAGGGAGGGAGGGAGGAAGGAAGGAAGGAAGGAAGGAAGGAAGGAAGGAAGGAAGGAAGGAAGGAAGGAAGGAAGATAGAAAGAGAGAAAGGACTGAGACCAGTATATATATAGAAATAATATGAAGTCAGATTTAATTTTATTTCTGGAAATTTCCAGGTACTGTAATTTTCTCAAACAAACAAACAAAAAAACCCATCTCCTGACAACATGCTGTATAATCTTCCTGGGCCTCCGTGTCACCTCTCCTCATCCCTCACTTCCTTTCTTTGTCCTCCAAGCATTTATGTGCTCTGCACACTTTCTGGAGAACAATGGTCCTCACTCTCCCCATGATCTATCTCTTCTCGTCTCCTAACTTGCTGCATTTAAATGTTAGCTCAGATTTTCATGTCACTAGCCCCAGCCTGTTGCACTTATCCTCCTCAGCATCTTTACTTCAATTTCTAACAAGCATTCCAAAGGTAAGACATGAGCAGACCCTATGAGTCTTACCTCCTTCAAACAGCCAGTCATCCCAGAACCTCAGACCTCCTGAAATGGAGCTCAGAGTGGAATTCAGCAGCAATGCCCTCCATCCTCCCCGCTACCCAAAGCCAGAAACTACACTTTAAAATTAGGTCTCACTTTTGTATCAATCTTCTCCTCCCTCAAATCTGGCCTCTCTGTAAGCTTCAATGACTCCACCTGTGAAATTCTAGAATTTTCTATTTCTCTCGTCTTGTGATATAATTACCTTGGCTAAGCCATGACAATGAATGATGCACTCAAGGACTCTCAGTCCATCCTTCTTCCCCCCTCTGCTCTTTCTCTGAACAGCAAGCAGAGAGATGTCTCTAAAACACACATCGGATGATATCATTTTTTTTTTCTTTTCAAAAGCTCCAGTGGCTTCAACTGAAATTAGAATGAATTTCTTACTATGTTTCTGACTTCTCCATATAACTTCATTTGAAGTACTTTCTGTGTCATTCACCAATATCCAATGATACAGACTTCTGTCCTTTCTTGGGGCACCACAAGGTAATTTTACCTTGCTATCTCTTCAGATTGTAAACCATTCTTTCTTATTTCAATGGCTACTTCTTATCTCTCAGGTCTCAAGCTAGATGTCCTCCAAAAGAATATTCCCTATAACACTCTATCATATCTCCCTATCTCCTTCCATAATAATTATCAATATTTATCTGAAACTCTATATTTTGTTTATCATATGTGACAGTAATAATTGTGAACTTGACAGAATCTAGAATTACATGGGATGTCAGGCTTTGGACATGTCTGTAGGAGATTATCTTAAATTGATTGATGTGGGAAGATCCACCCAATATTATTGACACTGTTCTCTGGGCTGGGATGCTGGAGTTTATGAGAAAATGAGCTGAGTCTGTATATCCCTTACTCTCTCGTTCCTGACTGTGAATGCCACCTATCAAACTCTCTCAAGATACTTCCTGTATGATTTCCTCCCATAATAAGACTATAATCTGGAACCATGAGCCAAGGAAATAATTTCTCCCCTAAGTTGTTTTTGTCATAGTATTTTATCATAACAGCAAAAAATAACTAACATACTACATTGTGTATTCCCACCCATCATCTATACAGTACCATAGTATACTCCAAGTGGTACAGTACTTACCTTCAAGGCACATAGAACTTACTCAATATTGAATGAATGAATGATGAGCTTGCCATCTCTGCAATTTCTCAAGCATACACTAAATGAAAATTAGTATATGAGGGGTTCCTGGAGCCTATGAATTAAATTCATCTGTTCATGTATGAATTCCAACTCATAATCCATGGATGCTGCAAGACATGATCAGAACAGAGGATGTTAAGTCATGTGTTTTCAATATCTGCTCCTGAAATAGTTAAAGGAAGGAATTAGCCCCAGGGCCAAAAGGCGAGGCCTTGAGCCTGAGGAATCTTTCCAGGCTTTGAAACCTAGTGGAATTTCCCTTGGTGGATACTTAGATTATTTAGAGTCAGTGATTTCCTTTTGCTTTCCAGTTTCTCTTCTTTGTGATACGCATCTCTATAACTGTTAGTCTATTCCTGGGGCACCACATATTGCAGATCTTATAGGCCTACAGAGAGAAACCAATTTGGTCCCATGTGGGATCACACTCAAGAGTCTTCCCTGTGTCTGATTTACATGATGGAGATAGGCAGATCTGGAGGTTTTGAGCTGACACTAGGTAAAAGGACTATTAGACTTTAGGTTTAATGCTATAGTGGGTTGAGATTTTTGGAGATGTTGGAATGAGGTCCATGTGTTTTGCCTGTGGGGAAGAGGTGACTCACTGGATACCAGTGTCAAGTATAGTAGACTCAATCAGAACCAATTAAAATATGAAATTCTAACTCATAGAAACTGCAAATGTGGCCTTACATGGCAAAATACTGCAGATGCGATTGAGAAACAAATCTTAAAAAGGTAAGCTATCCAGATAGATAGAGAGAGAAAGACAGAGAGACAGACAGACAGAGACAGAGACAGACACAGACAGACAGACAGATAGATAGGTGAATATATATTCACATAATAAATATTCACAAGTGGGAGGAAATTTAGCAAAAACAGGAAGCAGAAAGCAACAGGTACTAGAGGAAGGAACTTAATTGATATTGTGATCATCAGACACCAGAGGCAGGAGAAAGGGAGGTATGGACTCTCCTCTGGGTCTTCTGAAGGAAGCAAGACTCTGTCAACATCTTGCTATTGGCCCAGGAATACTGATTTTAGATTTTTGGATCCCTGGGCTAGGTCAGAATGCCTTTCTGTTATTTAAAGGCACCAAGTTTGGGATGATTCATCACAGTTGCCAATGGGAAATAGCAATACCCTGTATGTTTGCTAAAGCAGACCACCTGTTTTTCACAGAGTTTTTGCTATCTGTTGCAAGCAACCCTTCTTTGCCCACACCCATTACCAAACAAACTGCACCCAGTCCCATCTCTGCCTGTCAAATTCACTTACATGTTGAAAGAATTTCCTCTTTCTACCTGAATGTTGAAAGTCATGAGGTTATGTGGGAATGTTTCCTGGCACACATTTGTAACTATTGCACACACACACACACACACACACACACACACACACACACACACACGACACTGCACTAGCTTCTAGTGCAAGGTAGCTGATGGAATATACACTCTTTTCTCATTCCTCAAGTCCCTACCAAAATAGGAAGGACCTTCTTTACAAGGACCACTGGCGCAGTCTAAAACACTGTTCTTCCATTATGGAGGTGATGCTGACTCTTGATGGAAACTCTCAGCTCTTCTCCCTCTTCTTGACTTCTTTGTAGGATGGTAAGTAGATTTCAGGGAGAGTTGTTACTGAGGAAGAACAAGAGAGGAGAAAGGTCAACTCATACTGCCTCTTTTGATTCCTTTTCTCATCACTGTGACAGACGATCTGAACGAAGCAGCTAGAGGGTACAGTATGTCAAAGCCAGGAAGATAGACCATCTGGCTCCTCCTTTTAATGTCTGGGGCTGTTTGCATGAGTAGTCACATTGTGACTTCAGAGAAGCAGGGAGGAACTTAGGTGGGGGGATAGGGAAGTGCTTCATTCTATTAACCTATGTCTAGCATCCAGAAGGTTCTACAACCTCTTAAAATAGGGCTACCAGCTGCGGGGAAAAGGTTTTCCAACAGCTGAGCCTGTGAAGGTTATTTCACATTCAAACTTTTGACTTTGCTGAGATGGCCTTAAACATTACCCAATGTCACTTTGGCCATATTCTGTTCTGTAGGGGTGTTATGAAAGTCCTGGCAAGCTTCATGAGAGGAGAAAAATAGATTCTGCATCTTGCCAAGGAGTGGGAAGATTCTAGAAGATCACATGGAAAACGTCTAGCACTGGCGTTATCAGACGATTTCAACCTCAGCCCCCAATCCTCAGGAAAACTCCTGTCAATGGTCTCTTGAAGATACTGAGTCTACAGCAGTTTATTCACATCCTTTAGTAACTGGAACATTGATGTGGGCTGAGTTGTGCCCTCTGGAACATCGTAATCCTCACCCCAGTACCTCAGAACCTATGAAGACCTGGAAGTCAGGTGGTATCTTAGTTTCTGTTCATATTGCTAGGATCAAATACCTTGACAAAAAGCAGCTTAAGGGAGAAGGGGTCTCCTTGAGCTCATCAGTCGAGGTCCAGTCTATCAAGGCAGAAGGCTGAAGCAGCCGGTCATATCATTCCAACAGTCAGAAAATGATGAACGCTGTGCTGGTGCTCACTTCTTTCTCACTTTATCCATTCCAGGATACTCTGTTCATGCAATGGCCTGAACATACGAGTAAGATGAGTCTGCCCATTTCAATGAGTATAACCCAATAATCCCCCACAGCCATGCCCAAAGGCCTACCTCTTGGGTGAGTCTAGATCTTGTCAAATTAGAATTAATATGAACCATCACAGGTAATCTTCTCTAAGCCAGAGAGGCTTTGCCAAAAACCAAACTCAACTAGCACATGTATGGACGTTTTGGCTTCAGAAATGTGAGAAAATTAACTGCTATATTTTAAGAGACACACTCTACATCATTTTGTTGTGGAAGCTATAGGAAACTAAAGCTAGCTGTATGCTAGAGGGAACAAAAACATAATTACACAAAGAAATGCATGTGTGTCCTTTAACCATTTATTTTTTCTAACGTGGAATATCTACAAATAGCCATACTATTAATTAAAGAAGAAGGCAACTAGACTCATAATGATAGCTCTCTACCATGGACTAAAAAGTTAACATTTGAAAATGTTTACTTTTGGAGCCAATGGGATAGCTCAGTCAGTAAAGGCACTTGCTCTGCTGACCTGAACCCCAGAGCCCATGTTAAAAAACCTGATGTGGTGACACACATCTGTAAATCAAAGCACTCATACGGGGTGAAGGGAGGCAGAGACAAGAGAATCTCTCCGAAGCTTCCAGGACGGCTAGCCTTGAATATGCAGCATAGCACAATAAGAAAGACTAGTCTCAAAGGTGTGAAGGAGAGACCCAATGCCTTCAACCTGGCCTCTGGCCTCCACATGTACACCATGGTGCCCTACTGTGTTTGCTATTGCTGTGATAAAACATTCCCACCAGAAGCAACTGGGGGAAAAAGGGTTTATTTGGCATAAATTTTCAGATCACAGTCCATCACTGAGAAACATCAGGGCAGGAACCAGAAGGCAGAAACTGATACAGAGGACACAAAGGAATGCTGCTTACTAACTTGCTCTCTGTGGATTCCTGAGCTCCCTCATATACATGGGATCCCCTGCCCAAGTATAACAATAGCCACAGTGGGCAGGGGCCCTCCCAAATCAATCATTAGTCAAGAAAATGCCCCCACAGAAATGCCCACCTGATGTCCAGTCTGATAGAGACATTTTCTCAATTGAGGTTTCTTCTTCCAAGATGGCCCTAGAGCTTCTGTCAAATTGATTAAAAAAAAAAAGTACTCATGGCATGCCGTGTGGTGTGTGTGTGTGTGTGTGTGTGTGTGTGTGTGTGTGTGTGTGTGTGTGTGTATTTGAGTAGTCTGGAAATACACCCCTTTCTTAGTTACTTTCTTTCCTATTGTTGCAACAAAACACCATGACCAAGGCAGCTTATGAAAGAATGCCTTTAACTGGGCTTACGTTTTCAGAGATTTAAGTCCATGTTGTCAGAACCAAGCCATGGTGGCAAGAGCAGCTAAGAGATCGCATCTTGATGCAGAGTGTGAACTCAAAAGGATATGAGTCTTATGAAACCTCAGACTGTACCCAGTGACATACCTCTTCCAACATGGCCTCGTCTCCCGATTCTCCCACAACAGTTCTACCAATGGGATTCTAGGTATTCCAATACACGAGTCTATGGGGACCATTCTTAGCCAAACCACCAGGCCTCTCTGGAGAAGAGAGTTAATTGCATGCAGTCATGAGTGTTTAAACCTCTTGTTTCAGTTCTGTACACAGCTACTTTGTTGAGATTTGTATAGTAACTAAGCACTCGCATACTAATAATGACTTGATGATGTTAATATTCCTGTACAAATAAAGCTGTTTCCTCAATTAAATCCCTCTACTTCAATTAGCCTATTATAATGCCAATTTCCAGTTTGTGTAGATCAAGATTGCTGCATGGCCTTGCAATGACCTAATCCCATAGCCCCTAACCCCCTCCATCATATGGAAGTACAGCTTAGTTTCTGAAAGCCTTAAGTATGAGCCAAAGTGCATGGACAGAAAGAGGGGGAAAGGAAATTTCATTAGTGAGTTGACTTAGCAGGATGGAGGCTGCTAGATTTGAAAGCCATGTGAGAGCATCCATGCTTCTGGCTGGGAACACTGTGTAAGGTTGCTATGGTGGCCGCAACACTTGCTTCTATTTTAGCTCCCTCCCCAGACAAAGAAAGGACATGGACTGACTTGAGAAATGAACTGTATGAATTAAAAAAAAATTTTACTAAGTCCCTACTGTGTGTCAGAACTGAAGCCAGAAAATGTGCGTGCATAGACCATTTAACGCTCACCAAAAGTCAAAAACGATTGCCCTGGTTCTACAGAAGGTTGCGAGTGTTTACTTTTACTGGAATGCCTCTGAAATCCTGCCTGAGGCACTGTTCTCTTAGGGGGAACAAAGTGAAAGTAAAATGTGCATTTCTCTATACCCCTCCGTCTTCCCTGACAATTCATGTCCTTCACCCCTGGACTGTCCCTGAGTATAGCTGATGTAGCAACTAAGGAAGGGCTTGGAGGTCTTGGTCAGTTTTGTCCTGTGTAAATTTTCCTGAGTTGTTTCTTCCCCTCTCCCTGACTCAGGAGCCCATTCTGTCAGCTTTGGGAATAGAAGGGATGCCTTGGAGGGCAGAGAGGTACTAGAGGGAGATGTGAGGTCTTGTGCCTCCTAGAGAACAAGTCAGCAGGGGTGTCTTAGGGTTTCTATTGCTGTGGCAACTACACACCATGACCAAAAAGCAAGTTGGGGAGGAAAGGGTTTATACAGTTTTCAATTCCACATTGTTGTTCACCACCAAAGAAAGTCAGGACAAGAACTCAAGCAGGGCAGGAACCTGAAGACAAGAGCTGATGCAGAGGCCATGGAGGAGTGCTGCTTACTGACTTGCCCTTCATGGCTTGCTCGACCTGCTTTCTTATAGAACTCAAGACCACTGGCCCAGGGATGGAACCACTGTTAATGGGCTAGACCCTTCCTGACTTATCACCAATTGAGAAAATGCTTTACAGCTAGATCTCAGAGGCATTCCCTCAACTATGGGACCTTCTTCTTGGATGACTCTAGCTTGTGTCAAGTTGACATAAAACCAGCCAGCATGGGGAGGGAATGCCAAAATCACAGTGGCTTGCTTCAGAACAAAAAGAAAGGAGCTAAGGGAGTAGGATCAAGGATGAAGAGAGCTAGTTACTTAACCTTCCCGCCCCTGCCCCCAGGTCCTCAATGTCTAGAATCTTGGACCTAAAGTGTGACAGAGAGACTGACCCTCACTGGCTCGTACTGAGATAGCACAAGAATGCCCCAGAGGAGCACTTCACATCTGCAAACAGACAACTCTTCTACCTGACTCTCACGCTCTGGGGGTGGCAGGAAGTCCTCTGTCCTGCTCATCCCGGGCCAGTACCAGAGAGCAAGACAGATGGCTTCCATGCCCCCAGAACCCCCTGAGATTATTCCAAGTAGCCAGTACCACTAAATTGGCTTTCATTCTCTTCATGGGAAGGACAGAACTGAGTGAGACACAAAGATGCATGATCATGCATACAAAAGCCTGTGCATACATTGTGTGCCACACACACACACACACACACACACACACACACACACACACACACGAAAGAGAAAAGCTGGCTGATTTATTGATTCTGGTTTCTCCACATTAAAAGGCAATCCTTCAGACTCCAGAGAGTCTTCCTGGACAGTGGCATCCAATGGTTCCCCAGACACTGATCAGATCCCTTAATTACCAGGAGGGCAAGCCCACACTCTCAATAATGCAGGAAGCACGTGAGTACTCCACAGAGAACAAAGACTTGTACTAAAGACCCTTATAGCCCAGGAGCAGGCACATCGAAGAAGCACAAGGCCCAGGAAGAGGGTGTTTTTCCACTCATTCAATGTCAGGCACTTTGCTTAGAACAATGATTTTTCAAACATTGGGAATTGTCACTCCAAAGGCCTTCTCTATGAGCTCAAAGTAAACAAGTAGGGGAGACCGTGAGTTGAGAATTTTAACTCAATACTTTAATATGTTGAAATTTTGTTGCTTGTAAATATTAAGACAAATTTAAATGTAAAAAATGTGTATGAAACTGAGTACCACCAAATTGTGTTTAAATAATTCATGGGCTGAAGAGAAAATAACAATTGAATATTTATAAGTGAATAGATTTGCAATTAAAATTGTGAGAAGTTAGGACATTACATAGACTATAAGGGCAAATGTATTAACTAGAAAACAAGAAAAAGTGAAAACAAATGAGCTGCCAATAAAAAAGAAGAAAATAATAGCAGAAAAAGATCAGGGGAATTTGACTCTGGTAGGACTGCATAGAATGTATAGATTGCTATGCATTGAAGTTATGTTGAATAATAGGTCTTTTCCATTAAAGGTTGTTTTAATGCCTTAATAGTTTTCTAACTTATGCATAGGTTATGAGTATTTTGTTAGGATTTTCATTATGTGTTTTTAATTCACTTTTGCAGCAATAGAATTTCATGTTTTCCCATTAATTTCCAAGAAAGAGCTACATAATTCTGGACCTCATTAAGACTCTTTGTTGGTCTCAAGTCCAGCCACATAGCGAAGTCATTTATTTGTGTACAGTATTATTGTCTAAATAATGAAGTGGTCCGTAAATACTATTTTTTAGTAGTTAGACATCTTATTCTTTGATTCAGTTATTTCATTGACTGAATTGTGTTATCTACATAGATCCATTCTATGATGAAGGCATATTTCCTTATAATTTTTTATAGTGCAGGTGTGCATCTGGGTGTGATTAGGAATGTCTATGAAATCTATTGAGATCTCATGACTTGATGACTTGTTATGTATGGCATAGTGGGTTTAATTAGGTGCTTTCTTGATAAGGAACTATCATTTCATATATCAAGGTTAGACAAGGAGAAACCCAAGATATTTTTAATTCATTATGCTTTTAGTTCACTGCAGAATGCAGTCTTACCAATGTACAATTTTCTAAGTCTTGTATAAATGTTTTGGATACAGGCCATGACTTGTAAAATCTGTGTGTGTGTGTGTGTGTGTGTGTGTGTGTGTGTGTGTGTGTGTGTTTGTGCATTACTTGGGAAACCATCAAGTCAGCTCCAGAGCACCCATCTTCTCTGTGCTCCTGAACAGTTCTTATAAAAATTTGAATTGTCTTATTTATAAAGGAAATGATTATGACTGTGTTTTCCATTTCTTCCACATTAATAGATAAAATATGCTACTTTTTATTGATTTGATTTTGCTAAATCCTCCATGCTTTCTAGCATTTTGTGTATCATTTATGATTCTGGATCATTTCTATTATCATTTTCTAATCTTTGTGGTTTTTCACCCTTTTTATTTGAGGAATTAGTGTGTCTTAGTCTTCTATTTTTGCTCCCCCAGACCCCACCACTTTATATTATTATCTAGTCTTTTGTTACATTTTACATTTGCTTGTTTCCCCCTCTAGTCCATCATAAAACACTCTTCTCCTTTCTTATGATATTGTTTGATAGTTTCCAAATTGCCCTTATCAACTTACAAACTTAACCCTGAACTTAGCCCTGTGAATATTAACCCAGCATCCTATGGCTTTTAAAAATATAGTTGACTCATTGGAAGCTCTTGCTAAATGCATTTAATGTAAATATTTAATTCAAAAATGTGTATTAAATCTTTGCTTTTTTTCTTATTGAAGTCTAGCAAACATGTCAAAGAGAATCAAAAGACTGTATATTTATAAACTTTTACATTTAAAAATCAATAGTTTTTTGGATAAGCTACTTTGGATATATTTCTTGAATTTGTTACATTATTGCCTGAAAATTCTATCTATATTACATTCTCTTCTTTTGCATCCCTTGAGGTTTTCTTTTCCTATTTATATTGTTGGTTAGTTTTAAGGCTATCATACAAGGTAATGTTTCATCATGGCCTTCTCATACACACCCACCACTATATTTAACTCTCATTCATTCCAACCTCCCACCAAGATTTTAATATTTATGTTTCAGAAAGAAAATGTGTTCCTCTTTTTTATTAGTACAGCGTTTCACAGAAATATGTGTGAATGCATATAATGTAAGTATATGTATGTTATTGTATTGTGTATACGCATGCATATACATTATATCTTGTAACAAATCATTTGATAAGCCTTTTGTCTTTCCAAAATTGGTTCAGGTCAAAACACCTCCCCCCATGGATATTTGTTAGGATAGCCCCTCAGGAAATGAACAACCCTGTTGGAAGCCTGAAGTAATTGGCCATTGGCTGAGGCTGCTACAGGCCCCCACAGATCGCTCCATGGTCACATGGATCTATATATCAGCACTTCTGTGACCCATCTGTGGCCCACTGCTGTGGGAAGGCTGGGGCTCAGCTCAAGTCCTCCTTGACTCTTTCCCTAACCTGCTGATTTTAGAGAAACCAAACATTAAAACATCCTAAGGGAGGTGGATTCATCTTTCTCTTATCATCTGTCATTTTTTTCCTCTACATATTTTGAAGCCAGATTGTTAGAAGTCTAAAAAAAAAAATCCATGATATATTTGGATTTCATATCTCTTTAAAGTTATAATTTTTACTGATATTTTATTTCTGAGGTTTTCACTTCAAATTCACTCTTATGTAAAGTAACTTTTCTATTTTGGCTTCTGTGCTCCAGTAACTTACCTGGTACAGATAAACCTTCAACTTAAATGTAACCCTTTGTGCTCTGTTCTGCTTGGGTAAGCCCACAGAGAAGTTGCTCCATATGAGACTGTTTCCATTATATTCATTGCAGCTGTGGATCTGACTTGCTTTTATAGTTTTATTTTCTGTTTAATAAACTGTCTCAGTCCTTATTTTATTTCTTTGTCCTCTTTCTATCTTAAAGGAATTTTCTTCATTAATTTCTTTTCTCTGGTCTTATAATGTTTGTATGCCCTATTTAAATTTTGCCCAGTGAAAATTCTTAAGTCATCACACCATATATCAATACCCTGAAATCCATGAGCTTTTATTTTAATGAGATTAAAAATGTTCGTTGACAGGCCTGGTGGCATAGATGTGAAATTACAGTTACTGGAGAGGCAGAACCAGGAGAATAACAAAAACAAAGGACAGGAGGGGCAGTCTTCATTATGGTTTCCGGTGCCCAAGCCAACTGAATGGTACTGGGTACTATGAATAATCGCAGTGGGTTTCAGGGCATAGAGAGGCCACCTGTTTTGTTCTCTGGTCCTGGTCCTGGGATGAGCAAGACAGAGAACCTCCTGTCAGGTCCAGAGTTTGAGAGTCAGGTAGAAGAGCTGCCAGCATGGGCTCTGTCCTAGCTGTTTGCAAATGTGAAGTGCCCTCCCAGGGCATTCTTTTGCTATCCAAATATAAGCTAACTAGTGAGGGACAGTCTCTCTCGAATATGTTAGAGTCAAGATCCTAGACATCAAGCATCCAGAAACTGACAAAGAATAGGTAACAAGCCAACACAAACTACTTCTGGCTCTATGAAGCTGTGTAGTAACAAATAGGAAGATTACGTTTCATTTCTGAAACATCAATATTTAAGGCAATATCTCAACTCTACTGAGAGTCTTCAAAGCCAGCTTGGGTAACACAGTGAGATCCTGTGTAAGTTTAGGGAGATCTAGAATGTAGCTTAGTAGTGGAGCAATTATATGTACATGTGAAGTCTCAGGTTCATACTTAGTACCAAAACCAGAAAAGGAAATGCCGTAAAATTTCATTTCTTCCTCTAACTGTAGCTTCCTTTTATATTATAATTCAAATTGATGCTAAGATAACCAAATAGCTGTAAATGACCATTTCAGTGGGACATTTCATTGTGTGCTGAGGCTTATATGATGTGATTTTAATTTTTCTAGGAAGAAATTTTTTGAAAACTACTCTCATCTTTCTCGTCCTTGGGTTTGTTATCTAGTGTGCCAGAATGTGTGTTTGACCAACTCTTTTAGAAGCTTCTCTGAATTGTAGATTTTGTGAGCCTTTGTACTGCAAAGAGCAGGTTCCTGCCTCCTCTCATTTGAGAGTTAGTTTGGGTCATATCTAAGACAAACATTTCTATAGATAGCTAAAAGAAACTCGACCCATTGCTTTTAGCATCAGAATTATCCAGGGAGATCCGTGGAGTCCATGGGAGTTGTGGATTCCTAGGCTGCAATGATGTCACCTTCAAATTTCTATACCTATCTTGATTGTTTTCTGTCTTTGCAAACTCTAAGGTATTTTCTCCCCCTCATCCTGAGATTATACTAGCATGTATCTGCATGTTTTCCTCCCTTCTTTACCCATTTCCCACCTTCATCCTTCTCTTTCCCTCCTTCCTTTAACTCCTCACCCCCCAATCCATCTCCATCTCTCCATTTGCTTCTACCTTCTCCCCTCTTGGGTCCTTAGGTTTTTTAATTCTTTCTTCTATGACTTCTAGAAAGCAAAACATGATCCGTTTCCTCCAAAACAATGGCTATTCCTGGGACAATCATCTGAAGAGAAGTCAGGTATGGTAGTTTGAATAGGTATGGTCCACATAGACTCATGTGTTTGAATGCTTGGTCCATAGCAAGTGGCACTATTAGGAGGTGTGGCCTTGTTGGGGTATATACAGCCTACTGGAGGAAATATGTCACTGTGGAGGCAGACTTTGGAGTCTCATGTACTTAAGCTATGCCCAGTGTGACACACAGTCTCCTTCTGTTGCCTGTAGATCCAGATGTAGAATCTCAGTTCCTTCTCCAGCACCATGTTTGCCTGCATGCCACCATGCTTCCCACCATGATGATAAAGGACTAAATATCTGAAACTGTAAGCCAGCCCCAATTAAATGTTTTTGTTTTTGTTTTTGTTTTATAAGAGTTGCTGTAGCTACAGTTTTCCTGCCTTGCCCACAGTCAGGACAAATCTCTCTCACCCACCAGTCCCACAGCCGCTCAGACCCAACCAAGTAAACACAGAGACTTATATTGCTTCAAACTGTATGGCCGTGGCAGGCTTCTTGCTAACTGTTCTAATATCTTAAATTAATCCATTCCCACAAATCTATACCTTGCCACGCACCTCGTGGCTTACCGGTACTTTACATCTTCCTTATCCTGGCGGCGGCTCCAGGCAGTGAGTCCTTCTGCCTTCCTGTTCTTTTATTTCTCCTCTCTGTTAGTCCCGCCTATACTTCCTGCCTAGCCATGGCCAATCAGGTTTTATTTATTGACCAATCAGAACAACTTGACATACAGACCATCCCCCAGCACAGCCAAGGGCAGATCATCTCAGACACCTGCACTCAGGCCTGTGGTCCTAATCATCCTCTATGCGGACCTGCTGGGTAAAGCCACAAGGAACCCAAGAACAGGCTCCCACAGGACATACAGAACATCCCACAGTAAGTTGCCATTGTCATGGTGTCTCTTCACAGCAATAGAAACCCTAACTAAGACAGCAGGGAAGTAAGACTTATAAAATGTATAGTAGGTGTATTAGCGCTCTTAAGATGCCCCATCCCAGTCCCAGAAGAGTCACAGTCTCACTGCCACAATCGTGTTATATGGTGCTTCACAACTTTAACACTGAGGATTCTCTGGCTGGGTCTGGTGAAATCTCATGAGGTTCTCACAGCCGAGTTGTTTCTTTGACTGGAGGTTGAGACAAACTCATTGGGGTGGTTTGACTAAGAATGAACCCCCAGGCCCATATATTTGAGTGCTCAGTGATCAGGGAGTGACACTACTTGAGAAGGACTAGGAGGCGTAGCCTTGTTGGAGTAGGTGTGACCTTGTTGGAGGAAGTGTGCCATGAACACAGGCTTTGAGGTTTCAAAAGCCCAAGCCAGGCCCAGTGTCTCTCTCTTCCTGCTGCCTGTAGATCTGGACGTAGACCTCTCAGCGGCTGCCTACATGCAGCCATGCTTCTTGCCAAGATAATAATGAACTAACTCTCTGAAGCTGTAAGCAAGCTCCAATTAAGTGGTTTCTTTCACAAGAGTTGCGGTGGGCTTGATGTCTCTTCACAGCAATAGAACAGGGACTAAGACACTCGTAGGCTTTGGAGCATGAGATCTAAGATGGGGAGTGGGTGTCCCCTGCAATGTGTTATCAGAGTCTCAGGAGCCCGAATACAACGCAAGTCACTTTCAGCAAGAAAATACACTTTAGACCCACAAACACACGGACCCGTATTCTGCTGACACCTGAATGAACTTGGAAGCGGATTCTTCTCAGGCTCCAGATGTAAGAAGCAGCCAGCTACTGCCTTGGATTTGACCTTTCCTTTTGAGACTGAGACAAAGAATCCAGACAAACATGCCCAGACAAATGAACTGGGAGATAATGAATGGGTTTTGTTGTGGGCTTGGTGTGTAGCAATTTGTCATGCAGCAATAGAGAGCCACAGAAGGCGAGCATTCAACAATGAGGAAAAATGACAGGGATAGGTGGTCAGTGGGTGCCTACTGGAAGGGGCTGGTGGTGTGAGACAGGTAATCCTCTTCCTGTAGGGGCACCTTTGCTCACTCACACAAAGACAGTTTTAAACATCTCGTTTTAAAAGTTAGAACTATAGAGAACATGAATTCTGCATCAAGTGGGTTGTTTTATTAATTTTTTTAAAGCAATAAAAGTAGCATTATGGACCAGACCTCAACTGACCTATGTCTTTAGTTTCTCACAGATTGAATGGAAATGTTCAAAGTCAACTTCTGGGACATTAGAAAGGAGCATTAAAACTTTGTGGTAGGGATTCATACCTGCCTGTGCTGTCTCATTGTGGGAGAGATGACTTAGTCTGGGTGGAGCATTCCCTGCATATCCGTAATGTAGTAGGCAGGAGGGACTCTGAACAGGGTCCATACTGTTATTTTCAAGGAGTTTGTATCTGACTCTGGAGATGACTCCATGAAAGTTGTGAAGAGAGTGGTCAAGGCAACCCCAGGAACTGACAACACAAAGAAGACAGCCTTCCCTCGGTCAAGGGGAAGGGTGAACATTGATGGGGGAATTAAGGAAGTCCTCAGGGAGATGAAGAGTGCTGTATCCAGATTACAGTTGACAAGTAGGAAAATAGCAATGGTCCAGACCCAAAGAGGAAGAACACCTCAAATAACAACTCTGAGCTATAGGAAACACAGTCATTATGATCGCTGTTCCTGTCCTGGTGCTTACGACTGCTGATTTGTGCTAACACTTGGCACACCATTACACACCACTGGGTGTCATATCGTAGCATCTCCACTGAAAGCAGTTCCTTAGTGCTGGACTTCAAAGTCTAATTTCTCATACATTGTCACACAAACTTTTTTTTCTTGTCTGCAGACCCTGTGAAAACCCAACTTCACCCAGCTTCACCCATTTTTACCCATTCCCTCCCCCTCAGCCCATTCCAGGATGCTTTGCGTCACCCACACATCCATAACTTCCCCCGTAGCCACTCCGTTCCTCCTTTCCCCTTCTCTCCCCATCCTTTCAAAGGCACTGATCATTGAGGCACTTTAACCTAACACTGTCAAATGTGCTTCCTCCCTAAGCCCACCAAGAACATCTTCCCAGTGCCAGACCCAGGCTGAGTCCTCAAACCCTTAGAGAGATGTCAGGTGTAACTATCGGCTCTGCCCTGGCTTCCTGGCCTCTCCCCTTCTCCTCACAGTGTCCCCACACGTTCCAGATCACTTCATTTCCCTGCCTACTCACTTCTGGTGGCACTCTCATCCTTGCAGTCCTCTGAAGCTCCCTTGCATGGTCCAGGAGTCTGATGAGATAATGCCAGCAAGGAGCCAGGCCCTGGGAAGTGGAGAAAGTGATTCTTTGAACTAATATGCTTGTTCTTTACAAGTTACTATAACTTTAATATCCTCAAGGGATTGTGGTATGTGGGTGTGGCATGGGAGAGAGAGAGAGAGAGAGGGAGAGAGACCAATGGGTCAGGAGATTCAGATTCCTGGTGAGAGCGCAATTATAAAGCAAGACAGTAATTCCCAATATCATTATCTTCAGAGAAAATTTCAGTACATGTTCTTCTTTCTCATTTGCATACATGCATTCATAGATTTTCTCCAACCTGCAGAGGAAACACTTGCTACCCGTACAGTCTCCTGACATCAGAAAGAAGGAGAACATGACACAGAGGAAGGAGAACATGAGCCCCACCCAGGTTAATGTTCCCAGGGCGATCCCTGCTCTGGGCAGCTGATGGCTTCAGATCCAACAGCATTTTATGGTAGAAAAGAATTAAACCCCAGAAAGATCTGGTAGAGGGAGGTAGAGGGCCACAGGTCCACTGCCTGTGAGAGCTAATCCTACCGAGATGGATGATGGCACTGCTGAAGTCCACACTTGGACAGCCCATCAGTGCCCGCTACACTGTGGAGGCCATCAGAGTGCCTGAAAACCATGTAGGCAGCAGGCGTGGTTTGGATAGCCAAGTGTAAGCTGGTACAATTACAATTATAAGGACAAGAATAACATCAGTGGCCTCTGCCCTCCCAGGTCTTGAAGGCTATAGTGACTTCTTCTACCTGCGCAAGGAGAGGAAGCAGCAGTGGTGAGTGATTCCACAGTGAAGTAGTTTTTTACCCACTGAGAAACTAAATGATGACTCTAAGTTTTATGCCAGGTTGACAAGTAGGTTTGTTTGGGTGTTGTTTTATCTGGTGTGTCTAAGTATGTGTCTTTCATGTGCCTAAGTGTGATTTGTGTGTCTATGTATGTTTGAGCTCTATGTGTGGTGGTGGAGGCGGAGGCGGAGGTGGTGTGATGTGGTGTGATGTGGTGGTGGTGGTGGTGGTGGTGGTGGAGATGGTGGTGGTAGTAGAGATGATGGAGGTGGAGATGGAAGAGATGGTGTTAGAGGTGGTGGTGGTAGAGGCATTGATAAGATGATGTGAGGTAGTAGAGGTGGTGGTGGTGGTGGTGGTGGTGGTAGTGATAGAGGTGGTGTGTGGTGGTGGTGATGGTAGTGATGGTGGTGGGTGGTGTGATGGTGGTAGGCTGGTGTGTGGTGGAGGTGGTGGTGGTGGTGGAGGAGGAGGAGGTGTTGGTGATGTGTGATGGAGGTGGTGGTGGTGGTGGTGGTGGTGGTGGTGGTGGTGATGGTGGTGGTGGAAATGGTGGTATGGTGTTACCATATTCTGGCTAACTAGCCCATTTGGAAGCAAAGTCACCCAATCCCGTAGAGTCTCTGAAAATAATCACCTCTTTCTCTGTAAGTCTGAAGAGTTGATCCTGTGACTTTTCCATTCAGTCACCTCTCAGGATATTTTAGGAGGAAGGTGGCAAGTGGGAAAAGGAGGCAGGGACACGGTCCCAAGAAACAGTATAACTTGACATTGATCTGTCCCAACCACGGTCTGTCCCAACATTCCTGCGAACGTTCTCTCTTCTGCATCCCTTTAATATACTCAATCCTTCCGAGGTTAATTGCCTCTAACTTCGCACTCTGCGCAAACGTGATACAGCTTTGTAATTAGGAAGCCGGCCCCTTCCTTTGAAGCCTTGGCTTCCCCTCCCCCGCCTCTCTTCGGGCCTTTCTGAAGCCACCTTCCCTTGCATTGTTTACGCTCTCTGGGCATCTAAGGCTGAGCCGCGGTGGGCACAAAGAATGAGAATGGGTAGGGAAGACGAAGAGAAACACGAGAACCAGCCTGGCAGGAACGTGGCATCAGATAAGGACGGGGGCTGAAACACCAGAACGGGCTCTCTTTGGGGAACACAAACATGGCTTTTGTGTGGAGCAACCACGGCTGGGCGTCCAGGAAGCAGGCCTGCTGGCCCATTGTCAGGAATTCCGGACCGTGCTATATCAAGTGCCCTGCAGCCTGGTTTTCTACTCGGCTGCCTTTCTACCTGGGCATCGGGCTCGGAGGTGGCACCAGCCGGAGGCCTCAGCAACAGAGAGGGATGACATATGGTCATCAGACAAGTTTCACCCTTAGCTCAAGTCGCTTCCGCCGATGGCTGGCTGCCGTGTGCCTGATACTGCCCAGGAGTCAGTATCATCGGAGGCCCCTGAGCCGCTGTCGTGTGTACAGTGAAACAGGGGAAGCGTTTCTGGCGCAGGAGATAATCATCCGGCAATGGTGTAGATGCCACTGTAGGGGCCACGAACCTTCAGTTCCGTGGGGCACTTCCACCAAACTTCTAGCCACTCTTGGTTTAGATTATGTATCCACGCTAACGTGAGCTGGCAATGCTCAATTTCGACTCCCAGCCTCTCCTTTGCTCTGTATCCATACAGAACTCTATATATTTCTCTACGAGGTCTGTTTTATTTTGTCATGAGGATTCGGAGGGAATTCTTGAGATGTTTTTAGAATTATTAATGTGGTTACTTTAACAGCTATTTTAAAAACCATAAAAATTCAAGTTGTTTTTCTCCCCCAAATAATGACAGAAGAAACACTTCCACGCATACTTGACTCCCAAGTCTCCTTCGTTAATCTCCTTCCTTGAGTTTTCAGGGGACGTTTAGTTGGCCTCAACGTCAGGGTACACACTTTTAGGCTTGTGGGTCTGTGGAACACACTAAAACTGTCTGCACCAAGATTTCCAGCTTTGATCTGCAGTGTCATCCTGGTTTCTGGCGGCCTGGTGTTCTAGCTCTGCAGTTGAGGTGAGCTCTGTGTGCCAGGGTGGGGTGGGCTGTCTCTCTCCGTTCCCGTTTATTTGCATGGAACCTCCTCATGGAACTAGAGGCTTGTGGTATCTACAGTGCCATCCACACCACTGCCAGCTGATTATCTCCTGTGCAAATAAATGCCCCGAACAATGGTCACAACTTCTGCAAAGACGTGTGCAATGGTATTCTAGACAGGAAGTTCCGTCCCAGCACCCGGGGATTTAGCCAAGACAGGTACCACGCTCATCTTTTCCTGTGCCGTATTCTCCCACTCTGAGTCCTCCCGTTCCCAGAATGACCTGTAATCCTTTCCCTTTCCTTCTGTACATGAGTTCTCAGACAGCTGGTTATGCCCTTCCATTACAATCTCACCAGCTCTGGCCTTCCTCTGCCCTTCATCCTTAACCAGCCAGGCAGCCGCAGCCTCCTCACACATAGCCTTGACCTCATGCATCCTCAAGCAGCTGCCAACAGTGCATCTGCAGACCTCCTGCAACTCCTTTCTCTGCTGGTTCACCTTAACACGCCCCCACCCCCTCCCACCATGACCCGTAAGAACTCCAGGTGAAAGGGTCTGGCCCGGTATAGAAACTAAGCCAACAGCAGCTTTGGGAAGTAGCCACATAGCCTTGTTTAGATGTGTCCAGTCGCAGCAGGATCTTCGCCACATCAACTATGACTCTCCCATGTGTGCTGATCTAAAGGAAAATTGTTTATCAAAGACCATACACTTTTGCAGAGTTTCTGGAATGCAAGTGGTCATGGCCCCTGCCAGATAAGGGACCAGAAAACTTATATAATGAACTATATAAAGGCATCTAATGAGTCAGATTAGACCAGTTAGACTCTCCTCAGTCTCTAAACATGCCATGACACACAGCACCTCTTGGTTTCCCTGTAATGTCTATGTTGGTCTTATTGATGTCTTCTGTGGATACAGGGAATTTTGTGTAACTATTGTCCCTGGATTTCCAGAACCTGCTCTGCCTCTGCTTCAGTGCCTTGGAGTGGTCCACAATTTGACATCTCTTAAAAGTTTTAGATGTACCCATGTGCTGGGTGATGTCTTTCTGTATGCTGCGAATATGTGTTGTTCCCATTGGTTAATGAATGGACTGCTTTGGCCTATGGCAAGGCAGCTTATAGGCAGGCGGGAAATCCAGGACAGAGATAGGAAAAGGGGAGGCCCAGGCGGAAAAGAGATGCCAGCCGCCCTCAGGAGAAGCAAGATGTGAAAGTACCGGTAAGCCATGGCCACATGACAACTTATAGGTTAATAGAAATGGGTTAAGTTATAGGAGCTGGCTAGCGAGAAGCCTGAGCCATTAGTCCATACAGTTTGTAAGTAATATAAGCCTCTGTGTGTTTACTTGTCTGAGCAGCTGTGGGACTGGTGGGACACAGGAAAACTTCAGCTACACCCATATCCCCCTGGATTTCACATTCTCCTTTTCTTTTTTTCTTTGTTTTGTTTCATATCCAGCTCTTCTTTCCAGACCTATCTTCCAATGCCACCACCTCAAAGCCATAAGTGATAATCCCCTTGTACCACTCTGCTTCTGTCTGCCACCATTACAGAAGGTCTATGTTTTTCTACTGTTGCAGTGGCCTTGGCTGTGTTCCTTGAAGCTGTTCTGTAGTTCTGTTTTGCTTTGCTTTTGTGTTTTGCGATTTGTAAAAGGAAAGACTCGATTTTACAGCCTCTAGGTAAAGAAACCTTATTTGAATTTTTCCTCAATAACTGTGGCCTATCTTCCCAGCCATATCTAACGTCTCAGAAGAAACCAAAGCCCACAGGGAAATTAGGTGATTCCCAAGATCCCTTAGTGAGAGCACCACAACCAGAATGAATCTTCAGTCCTCTGTGTCCCATTCCATATGTTTTTTTTTCTCCCTAACACTTCCTGTTGGACTATTAAAAAAAAAAAAAAAAAAAAAAAACCCACCTCATACTCCAGTCATTTACGTTAATTATTCACTTGTTCAGGTGTCTGTATCTCCCCCGAGCAACATGATCACCCTCATCTACCTTTAATAATGTCAACAAATGCATACATTATCTCTAATGAAGCCTTTGTGGGGTTTTCCCATTTGTCAGACTCATGCACAGCGATCACTTGATTTCTTCTTGGAAGATAACAGTTTTAACAAAAGCTTTCTCTTCAGGTCATTTTCCGCTGCTGGGAACAAGGTGGAGGTTCTCACATTCCCACACTCACCGCTACAACTTCAAAGGAATTCTGTGGATGAGCCAGTGCCACACTGCTGCTGAGACTCTCTGTCGTCGCTTCCCCGAAGCCACGCTCAAAATTTCAATTCCCCAAATAGAAAAATGAACTGAATAGGCATTAACAAACCAATCTCTCCACTTCTTTGAAAACTGCGAACTAGCTGGATTTTTCTCTCATGACTGGTAATAGCCATGAAGAAACCAATCAGAATTCTTTCTCTCCAACCTCGGAAATGCATCATTTGGAAAAGTTTCCCTTATTGGAAAATAAAATGAAGAGAAAAAATCATATTAGAGACTAATGAACTCACACAGCGTAACTTTCATTACTTAGTAACCTCCGGGAATGGATAATTTTGTTTAAACAAATCTTTAAAATGTGTACTAAGGGACATGCATTTGTAAAAGCCTCCAGTTACAAAACCCTGGTGATAACCTTTTTAAAAAAAAAAAAAAAATCTTACAAATTTTAAAATGGAAAGCCAGTCATACTTTCATTTACCTATTCTTCACTCACATAGCCTAGTTAAAAGCACCAGGCCCATGGACTGACCCAGATTGAGGAAAAAAAAAAAAAAAAAAAAAAGAGGCCATCATTTCTAAAGGTGTGAGCATAGGCATGAGCATTTCTAAAGGCATCAAGATAATAGCTACAGCACAGTCTCAAGAGAAAATTTTACACAGTGACTATACGCACAGTCCAGATTTCGACTGTGCACCACCCAAAATAGGCATGAGCCAGGCTGATTCCAGAAAAACAGACATAGCCTCTGGTGGCTTCAGCAGCCCAAAGAGAGTTGTCACAGAAGGACTCTGTGTGTGTGTGTGTGTGTGTGTGTGTGTGTGTGTGTGTGTGTGTGTCACCAGGCAAGAATGACCATTGCTAAATATGTAATATAATTGAAGAACTAAAAGAAGTCAACTTCAACCCAGTCTTTTTTTTTTTTTTTAATGACTTACAAAGTGTCTGACCAGACCACAAGTGAACCCTCCTATGTGTTGTTTGTTACATGGATGTGTCCTTGGGTCCTCTGGCAAGTAAGGAAAATTAATCTGATGTAGAAAACAATCCCCTCAATCCGAGACCCAGAGAAAGGATGGATTTCAAAAGGAAAGAAAAATCAGCTAGCAACTTCACATTCATAGCCTAATTCAAGACTGAGACTACTAAGAGGGAATCTCAGAAACAGGAAGTGATGATAACTAAAAAGTTTTGAGGGGAAATTGGAAGATTGGGCAAAGCATAACAGCTGGGATGATGGGTTATTGTCACACAGAGGGAGACATTCACCCAACAACCACAAATGAACTGAGCTGCCTGAATTGATTCTGCACTCAGAAGCTAACAAACCAAATAAAAAAAAAAAAAGTACAATAAAATACTCATCCTTCCAGGTTGGAGATGGAGTTGGGTGGGGGGGATGCACACATCAGCAAGAAATCAGAACACAGGACAAGGGTCCAAGTTGAAGCCACTCAAATAGTCCCATATGCTAAAGAAATAGACTAATGTAAATATTTGCATGGTGTGCTTAAATTTTAGGAATTCCAGCAGATATACACAACGCTGACAACTAAAGTTAACTCCCGTGGGCTTCTCGTGGAAAAACTATCCTGCTGACAAGGAACTCAAAAGTCAGGTTATAAACCATGTAAGAAAATGAGTGACCAGGAAGTACAATGGAGTGGAATAGTGAACACATCTAAATCATAGCACAATCTTAGGCCTGTAAAGTAAATATTTAGCATGTTTTCAAAAGCAGAGGAAGAAATGGAATCCTAATGTAAGAAGTTCTACAGTAAAGACAGGAAAATGTATTCTAGAAATGCCAGAAGAAAACTCATATCCCCTCACATAGGAAGACTGTACGATCCTTTGTCATGCATAAGAGCCGTTTGTTTGTTTTAAAAGCAACAGTATTAGGATATAAAGTAGAATGTGCTCTTTCGTTAATAAAAAGCAAATTTTAATGGTGTCAGTGTTAGGTCCCAAGAATTTCAGTCTCCAATGTAAAATCTGGTAATTCTTCAATAGCATCCATCCTTTCCGCAACAAGAAAACAAAAAGGCTGAACAAACTGGAGATTATAACACTTCCGAGATCCATGAGAAAGCGGGGCTCCCATGCCACCAAACCTGGGGATGCAGGTGGCTTACTGAAAGCAGAAACAATGCGTGCAAATATGAACTTAGTCCATTTTAGAAGTAAGACAAGCAAGGAATGGCCTTAGGGTAAAGGGCTTTTCCTGCAGCAGAATAATTAGATCCCTTTTCCTACTGTTCTTCATAATTTATCTTGTATACATCAAAGTGAAGAATAAACTATAACACTAATAAATGAAATCCCTGGAAAATAGTTTTTGTCAAAACTGTGTTAGGAAATACTTTCCTAATGATGAAATTTAGAAAGAAAAAATATATAAAAAAATAACTTGACACTAATAATTTCAAAATTATTCTATAAGATAACAGATGCCACAGGCAAGTTAAAAGGCAAACTGCTGGCTGTATACAGCAATATGTATAGAAGATGGGTTATTATTCTGAATTTAGTTTCCTATGCCATACAAATGATGGACAAACTCTTTAATTTTAAATTATAAATGCAGATCAGATAATAGATATAATTGTAAGGGAGAGCTGATTTTTACAGAAGAGAAAGCCTGAAAGATCAATAAAACTATGAAAAGATAATAAATCCCTGTTAAGCCTTGAACATGTCTCCCTCCACAGCTCATATGGTGGGAGCCTAGCCCACAATGCACCAGTTGGGAAGTGGGGCCTGAGTGAGAGGCCGGAAGGTCATGAGGGCTCTGCATGCATGAGTGGAGTAATGCCAAGGGTGCCCCCATAAGAGAGTTATTTTAGGATTGGCTCTCCCTCTCTTAACCTTTAACTTTCTACCATGGGATGCTCCAGCAGGAAGACCCATGCCAGATGCCTGCATCTCATGCTGGCCGACTTTCCAGCCTCCAGAATTGTGAGCCATGTAAAGCTCTCTTCTTTTTAGTTACCTGGTCTGTAGTATTCTGCTAAAGCACTGGACAGAGGACCAAGACAGTATCACTGAAATTCAAGAAAATGCCAACGAGCACAAACTCACATTTTACAGATATACCAGAAAGTTTGACAATAGAAATTTGGGAAATAAGGATTAGTTCACTGGCATGTTAGTAGGGTAAGTATTAAAATAATGGGACCATTGGGGGAATATAATGTGTGAACATTTGGTGAAATAGAGCATGTATATAACCAGAGAATTACAGTTAACATAATGGGTAGTTCTAAAAATACATGCTACTGTATGGGGCTGGAGAGATGGCTTCATGGTTAAGAGCACTGGCTGCTCTTCTAGAAGATGCTGGGTTCAATTCCCAGCTTCCACGTGGTGACTCACAACAGTCTGTAACTGCAGTCGCCAGGGATCTGACACCCTCTTCCAGGCTCCCAGAGCACTGCACACAGGTGATATACAGACACACATTCAGATAAAACATTCATACACGTTAAAAATAAATAAAATCTTAAAACAAAAATGCAGACATGCTAGTATAGACAGAGGGCTGGAGGAGAGGAATCTGTCGAGGAAGAACAACAGAAATCAAACTCTATTTTGAAATGCCATAATGAAACTGAATACTTTGAATGCTAGTTAAAAAATTTTTTTAAATAAATAAAATGAAAATCCCTACTTGTATGAAGAATCACAAATAGCAAGAATATAGAGCATGTATGTAAACAGTTGAGCCATGCACTAAGTTACTGTATGGTAAGCATCTATGCTTCTTTAGGAACATTTAGAAAGTGCAAATGGAAAGATTGCCAGCAGCTTTGTGATACCCACTGTCTCTCTGTGGTGAGGAGTGGGAAAGGGCTGGGGTGGGGGTAGGAGGTCAATAGCTTAGTTGGGTCGACTGTGATAACAGCTTTGAAGAGCTACAGAGGTGGGGGGGGGGGCGTACATTGTTGGAAATGAAGTGTTTCAACCTAAAGGCAAGTTACGACTGCCCACAGTTCATTGATCAGGGCTTGTCACATGACCCTGCAAAACAGGCAGAGAAATAAAGTCCTCCGGTGGCCATGTGGAAAGAGCTGGAGATTAAGCATCAGAAGTTTCTAGTCCCCATGTGGGAGCATCAGGGATGTCAGTGGATCATTAATATTCCTTCATGTAATGGGAAACTCCAGCACAAGCTACACAGTGTTAATATTCTTGGTGATGGGATCATGGGTGTCTGTTAGATTCATCTTTGTCTAAATATTCCTTGGAAAGGGGAAAGCATCTCTCATTCATTACTCTTTAGCATGAGTTAGACTATCAATCTACCAGATTGAGACAAAGAGAAAAAATGGGATGTAAGTTAAAAATCAAACCACAGTCACTGAAAAAGGTTGTGTCTTTTTTAAAAAAAAAATCCAATAAGCCTATTAAAATATGCCAGAAATGTCCTCTGTGATGGCCACCGTCTAAACCTACTCCCCCGTTTCCATCACTTTGGTCAAATGAAAAATATTCTTAAAGTACTCTGTAAAAAGGCGTCCCAGTGTATTGGATCTTCTCCCGTCTCCTCCACTCTGTTCATTCCACCAGTCTTGCTTAACTTACACGGGCAAAATCATAAAGCTTGTCTCAAACACCAGTGCTATTTTGGCAAGGAAAAAAAATAAGAGCCAAAGAAAATCTAACCACCTGTGGAAAATTAACACCCAATGATGGTGCATGCCACTTTAATAGTAAATAAAGACAAACTATTCTGTGTTTCTGCAGCTACAGGAAATGATTTTTCCTGTAACCTTTCAGTTTTTATGTCTGTCACTTCATTTGATTCTCTGAGTGCCCCTGTAAGGCAAGCAGAGCAGTATTTATCATCTGTGGTAAATAAATGAGAATTTCAAAATAGTAGAGGGTCTCTGACATGCCCCAAATCATACAAGATCAAAGCTGAGCTCTTCCATGTCCAGATTTTAGGAGCTGGCCTCCTCCTGCTATGGCATCCTGCCTTTTGGAACTGGAGAGATAGTTCATCATGCATATTTATCCATTTTGGAGATGTGACTCAATTCAGGCCCATGTCATAGCTTGGGAGTTCTTGGGGAAATGTGGAGGAAATTCGATACCTCACCAACAGAAAACTGGCATGCAAGATATGTCATGGGCTGTAAACCTTCACATCAGAACAGGAGAGAATATTTCTTCAGTGTCAGGAGGGTTAAAAACACCATAGTTTGTGCTCCAGCTCTGCACTTCACTTGTCTGAAGCCTTGGAAACTTCCTTCATTCCCCTGGCCTCAGTTTCTCCGATGTGTCTAATGAAGAGATTGAAAGAGACCACCTCTAATTCTGTTTCTACTCTCAAAGATGGTGAAATATTTAAATCCATGTAATAAAAGGTTGTGTTCCCTTTCTGTCTAGGGCCTCCCCTCCCCTCCCCCTACACACGCACACATTAACTAAATGCACTGAAACCTGGGTATGAAAGAAATGCAAATCAGAAATCTGCATCTATGTATAAAAATATGAAAATCACCAGATTTTCTAAAATCTCCCATCTCTTCTCATATTAACAGATGGGACACAGTTTGATGGAGCCAATCCGATGAAGCAGCTGCCATCTTTGCAGCCACACCACATGAGTGACACTAATAAGACAGGTGAGACATCCAAGAGCCCAAGACAGGCCTCAAGAAACCACTGCTGCTCTGCCAGGGTCATGGTGGGGCCTGTTTGGGAGTTTGTCATCAGCTCTAAAAATAGACCATGTGGGTAATAGTTCCTCTAATGATGATGATTATTATTTATAGTCTGCCCAGGCTGGCAGGCAAGTGTCCCAGGAAGAACAAAAGGATGCGCAATATAATTAAAACAAAGACAATGTAGAGGTGTTGGCATATGAGAAAAGGGAGCGTTCCAACATCAGGAGTAGTCTCAGTTGGAGTTGATGAATTGTCAATCATTGGGAGTTTATTTTAGGATCACACAACATTTGTGGGTGTATTGTTTGATGCATCCACAAAAACGCATCCCAACATTTCTCTTTTGATAAAAAAAAGTTTTGCATTACTCTTCTAGATTTGCATATGTTTCAAAAATAATTTCAAAGAGAAAGTCTCCTAATCTCTTGAACATAGAACAACACAGATTAATTCTGAGGATGCTTATTAAGTATAAATTATCTTTCTATCATTGGGAATGCAGATGTAGTGTGTGTGTGTATGTGTGTGTGTGTGTGTGTGTGTGTGTGTGTGTATGATTTCTAAATTAAAACTCTGGTGTGTACTATGAATTAGATTTTTTTTTGCTGCATTTCATATGAAAAGGAGGGATGTTCACAGAGGAAAGGCTACAAGATACAAAGGCAGAGAGGTGTGGTGTTGTATCTTGCTTTTAAGATTATGAAGACACCAGCAGGAAGAACAATCAAGTACAGACAATAAATGAGCTCTGTCCTAGTGTGATGTGGAGCCATTGAAGGGAGCTTCCATGGCCATGTTTTCTTGAAGAGGATTGCTGGGGCTGCAGAGGGACAGTGAATTGAATGAAATAAGACTATCATTGAGAGACCATTCAGAAGCCATTAAAAGTCAAGCAAGAGTTTATAAATGGTTTCTAGAAGGCAATGGAAGGATGAAGCAGAAGAGAGTGGGTGCGGAGACTTCTCAGTGCATAAGGCTTACTGTACAAGGGTCAGGGCTGAGAGCTGGAAACCCCAGAACAAGGTGGCTAGCTGGACTAGCCTAGTACGTGAGGTCTGGGTTCATGTGAGAGACCCTGCCTCCAAATAAGGTGGAGAGTGATAGAGAAAGACAACACACGTCAACCTTTGATCTAAACACACACACACACACACACACAGAGAGAGAGAGAGAGAGAGAGAGAGAGAGAGAGAGACAGACAGACAGAGACACAGAGACACAGAGAGACAGAGAGACAGAGAGACAGAGAGAGAGAAGAGAAATGTAAATTGTTGATATGTAGAGTTCCCTGTAAAATTCAACAATCTAAGGCATTCCTCACATGGTTAAAGACTTTTTGAAAAATGTTCAAATGGCCACTTACATGATCGTCACACACAGTCATAGACATGTAGCATGACCAATTCACATGTTAGCAACATGGCCTGCCAAGAAGCTCCATGGAGTCAGCTTCATTGTCTGTGATAAGAATCCAAATGCTGTTTTCAGACCCATGCTGTGTTTTCCAGATGCTTAAATCTGACAAAAGCTCTGGTAGGAAGAGAAAGCAACTTGACCTATGTCTGAACTAAGTCTATCCACTTGCTCATTAATATGTTTCTTGGGAATGAAGAAACACATAAATGAAGGAGGAGGAGGAGGAAGAAAGAAGAAAGGAGAAGGAGAAGAGGAGAAGGAGGAGGAGGAGGAGGAAGAAGAAGAAAAGGTCCAATAGAGTCAAGGCCTGGTCCTCAACTGTGAGTCATGACATCTTTGTTTGGCTTTCATGACTATGATTCAGTTTGATGACTTGAATAAGTTACATCAGGCCTTAATTTTCTGAACTATAAAATGGGTACAGTCATAAGTGAACCCTACTTACCTGTTTGTGATGCCATGGAGATGACTGGGGTATGCCTTTAAAATGCTTTAAGCCTTTGCTCAAGGCTCCCTTAATGTGTCATTACTTCGTTGGTAGTGATTTTGAAAATCATGTAAACTTCAAGGGTGGTAAGGTTGGGTCTCCTAAAGTGGGTGACTCATTTGTCAAAGGCACCAAAATTGATACAATCAGCAACTTTGGATTTACCGGGGTAGCCAAGGTTTGAGGTCAACCAGCCTATTGAAAGTACCAGAGGGTTTGTACATAGATGAGAGAAGCCATATCCCAAAGCCTTGAGAGTAGATACTGAAAGAATAAAAATAAATTTAGGATTGAAAATAAATACAACTGCATTTGAAATCTGGTAGCTTGCATGACATCAGGCCCTGTGCTCGTACTCATTAATTCCATGGACATTTCTTCTTTTGTTCACATTTCTGTTCCCCACAGAATAGGCACTCATTGAATGTCAGTTGCAAATACAATTCTTTCTGGTCAATGCTATGATTAACACTTTCTCAGGTTTGGTACAAGACTATGGGAAGAGAGAAGCATGTTTATGCCTTACTGCTGTTGGAGGAGGAAGAAAGCCTAGATCTACACACTAACTAACAGTCTGTCGAGCTCCTATAGTTTTCCTGACTTCCTGGCTTATAAGTGTTCCTTCTCCTTTTCTATTACTACTCGGCTGGCCCTGTGTCTTTTAGTCCCTGGGTTGTATAATTTTCTCTGTCACCGACCACCATTTTACTCTGTTCATACAAAACCTTGTTTATTGACTCCATTTTTCTTCTTTTGGAGGGATGGATGCATGGATGGATGATGGATGGATGGATGGATGGATGGATGGATGGTTGATGGATGGATGGATGGATGGATGGGTGGGTGGGTCGGTGGGTGGGTGGATGGATGGATGATGCCTACATCTACATTACATTCTAGCTATTATTCCAGAGTGCTCCTTATATTCAGAGTTCAGGGCTCTGGTCAAATGACTGATAAGAACCAAACTGAGTCTTTAACACTCCCCTAAAATAATCAGACATGTTTTTTCCAGCTTTGTTAATAGATGTCTACATTTTTGGCAAATATCAAAAGAAAAATACTGAGCCTGCATTGAATGGTCCACTCAAACTGGGTTCACTGAATATTAACTTTTTATTGGGTATTCTCTGGAAGTGCTTGAAAGTTATAAATACTGAGAAAGCATAAGCCTTGGCTTCCCAGAGGTCATGATCCAGTTGAGAGTCATGTTTAGGATGCTCATTTATTTAAGAACTCCATAATTGTGAATTTGTTTCTTTGTTAAAACTTATTTTTAGGGGCTGCAGAGATGGCTCAGCAGTTAAAAGCACTTGATACTCTTCCAGAGCACCTGGGTTTGATTCCAGCACCCACATCAGGCAGCTTATAACTGTCTGTAATGCTACCTCCAAGGTATTCATTGCCCTCTTCTGGCCCCTGCGGGCACTGCACGCACATGGTTACACATATATGCTCTCCCACTCACACATGCACATAAGATGAATATATATATATTAAAATATTGTTTTAACACCAAAACTAATATGCCCAATGCTTTTGAGGCTTTTTTTACTGTCTTGCCTCAACCAAAAAATATTTAAGTCACCCTAATATTAGTACATATTCTTAGTGAGGCTGAATGAGGCCACAAACATCGTCTTTTTAGCTCTCATATTGTGCCCATCTTGTGGGTTATCCTGCTCTGCACTGTTCTCATGTCTATGCCTTTTGTTGACAGTTTCACTGCCTAAAGTGGTCCTGAAACACAGAGCTGAGTTCTGTACAATGGTTTCCCAACACAAGAGGGCTATAATGCTTGATAAAGCCAAAATATACACAGGCAGTGGGGACAGTGTTATTGGGCGTGGATTCAACGCCAGTGAACCAACAATATATATATCAAGTGTGATGTCTCTAAATAGAAACCATTGTTGTTTGCTGATGTGTTAATGAAACTGCAATTAGAGGCTTATTAGGCACCCAAACCCGTGTCTCCCCTAGAAGCTATGGTTCTGTGTTTGTGCAACAAGCTGAAACATGGTGACCTGATAGAACATAGTTATTGTGAATAAGGAGAACTGCCTGTTTAAAATCAACTGATGCCCCAAACACAGTTAAATAAGGGTGAGTTTGAGTGTATGCGTGCAACATTATGGAAAAAGTCATTACAGAGGGGTTGCTTTTGAATCCAGTGTCTAAACATATGAGCAGAAGTTCAATGGAATAATCCTGGATGGTGGATCACTGGAGGATGGGGGGACCGTGTGTGAAGAAAGGGGAATATGAAAGGCCTGACCATCCGAGCAGCTAAAAGAGCAACGGAGTCTGAGAGCTTTAGTCAGAAACTAAACAGGGGCTCTTCGTCACTGCAAAGTGTCCCTGCATAGTTTAAGCTATAGTTTTTGTATGAAGGAAATATGCAGCATGTCAGCTGTGAAAATTGGCTCAATATTCATAATCAAATCTATTATGCTCCCGCTGAAGCCTGGCCCATGTTTCCGTAGAAACCTCTAGTTACACAAAGGGACCCTGGCCAGCCATTGGCAAGGAAGCTCAGCACCCCTCGAGGCCACTATGGTAATGCCAGAGGGGAAAGTACCACATAATTCCCGGTGAGACCAGTGATCTGGGACAGCAAAAGTATTGTTAGCTTGTAGCACATAGGACAGATAGCAGAGAGAGCACCATGGGGACAGGATGCAGAATCCTTCAGTCTCCCCACCATGCCTTCACCTGTGAAAGACCCTGCCTACTAGGAGGTCTGAACTTAGCACTCACTTGACATCCAGTATGATTCAGGGCACACAAGAGGATGCCATTCTAAAAAAAGCTTTTCTTAGCCTGGTGGTGGTGGTGCACTCCTTTGATTCCAGCACTCAGGAGGCAGAGGCAGGCACAGCTGTGTAAGTTCAAGAAGCCGGCCTAGTCTACGGAGTGGGTTCCGGGATAGTCAGGGCTACACAGTGAAACCTTGTCTCAAAACAAACAAAAACAAAAAACAAAAACAAAACAAAACAAAAACAAAATCGTTTCACTTTTAATTAATAAAAATAAAATAAATAAAAATAAAAAAAGCTTTTCCCTCAGAGTTCCAAAACAGTTGATATATACCCTCATGTCAACCTCCTAAAGCAGGCTTCCTAATTCCCATTTTGTAGAAAACAATACAAACAACAGAGTAGTCTTTTTTAAGTTCACACTGCTTATCCCAAGGACCCTTAAGGAATCATCAGTTTCTTTACTTGAGACTCAGAGGGGGACCTCTCTGCAGTCCACCCTGCTGGGTATCCACTCTCTGCTGCAGTTTGCACAGTCCACGGTGCTGGGACATCTACCTTGTTCCTCTGTGTCAACTGTTCTTGTCCTTTTTGCTGCCTGTTGAAGGCTAGGTCATCTCTCAGTTTAGCAAGACCTCCAGACGCTTCTCCTCCCATGGTAAATCCCTTCTAGTCCAGGTCTATATGGGCAACATCTTCATTCCAATGACTTTCCTGTTCCGTCTTGTCACGGCCTGGGCTGGCAGCTTTTCTGTGGCATCAAAGGCCTGGGACAAGTTCTCATCCCATCCTTTAGTCAAGTTCCTAGCATTTGGTTGGTGTGGTCTATCAAAACAGAAACACCCACCACCCAAAGAAGATGTCCTTGAAGTTAGCTGAATTGAGATAGTAAGGTTCAAGGAAACAAGCATATGCTGTGAATGAATACCATCTGAAATACAATCTGAACTTACCTGCCCCTAAATGACAGTTTAATTTCACTGTAATCTTTATTATGATAACTTCTGGACCTGTCATTAGCATTACTGATAAAGTTGAAAGACTATTTCATCTGATTATTGTGTCTTAGGCAACACGTAATTATTAAATTCCATACTGATAATTAGAAAACCCTATTATTTCATGATGGGCACAGCAATACTACGCAGGTATCCCTCAGTTACTGAGACAGAAATCACCTCCAAGTGTGCTAATGTGAGATCTCATACACCAGGTAATCTCTACTCACCGACATGAGCTGCATTACTAGAGACGGAGAGTGTAAAATAAAAAAGTCTGCTCAGCTCTGAAAATGATAGTGTTCTGGGTATGAGTGACATCTTGGGCTGATTCATTCATGACCTTCCCTATGCCTGGCCAAAGTTGAAGGTAGACAGAATAAGGAAAGGAAAAAAAGACGCTAGGATATAGGTAGGTGTGTGTGTGTGTGTGTGTGTGTGTGTGTGTGTGAGAGAGAGAGAGAGAGAGAGAGAGAGAGAGAGAGAGAGAGAGAGAGAGAGAGAGAGAGAGAAAGTCAAGGCTAAGGTCATGGCAAGAAAAAAATTCTAATAGAACCATAACATAAAATAAATTGTCTTCAGCGGGACTAACATTAGAGGCCTAGTGCAGGACAGGGGACCTTGAGAGACTTTTGCATCCCAAGGACCATTTTCAAGTGAGAGAGTATGTTATTCTAGCTAGACTGTGCCCGCCCAGACCCGGTCTGAATTCTTGCCAAAACTCCACTAAGCAGCTCCTGGGAGCCTGTCAGAGACAAACATTGTCAGAGCCTCAGGGAGACTTAGGTAGAGCAAATTCTTCTCGGGGACTCATCCTGGCCTCAGGAAGGGGACAGCGCCCGAGGAGACTTCTCCCTTAAGCTGCTTGCTCTGTGGGCCGCAGGCTCTTCCTCCTTCTGTTCCCAGCGCACAAACCCACTATCCGAAGAAGCCATGGCCTGACACACTGTGAAGATTTAGTATTGTAGAGATTTTATAGTGATCTTCCCTGGTTAACTGAAAAGAGCAGTCCAACCTGGGGGGGTCTGCAAGGCACACACACACACACACACACACACACACACTACCAACAGGGGCTCTGACTCACACAACCTATTTGGCACAGCTCTGTCCTCTGGGTTTCCGGGATCTCCCCGTCTTCGATGCACAAAGCCACCACCACCACCACGGCAGATGTTTTAAAACAATGATCCAGTGACAATGAGAGTTGAAGCTACTTTCTCCTTACACCGGGGAATTTTAGACTTGCTCTTTAGAAGACCGTTGCATTTCATAGGCTAAGCATTTGGGAAGACTTTTTTTTTTTTAGGGAATCCCATCCAATAACTGCGGCCCTTAAGGCTGGGTGTGTGTGGTTAGGCTAGGGAAGATATGAAGGTGTGAGAACAAGCAGGGTTCGTAATCCAAAGAAACTTGAGAGCGGGGGGGACGGGGCGAGGGGACGGCTAGGGTTTTGGGGTGATCCGGTGTGGGCACTACTGTCAGTGTGGGTGTATGTCAGTGGCTTGCCTGGATTGTGTCTTTTGGGGGGATCTTTTTGTTTGAAGGGGAAAGGTGGGTCTGGAGGAATTCGGGCCTCCTACTGAGTACCAAGGCAAGTGACCCAGGCCAAGGGACGGCAGGGTTACCAAGAGCCGCGAGGGGCAGTGCTCGCTCCTGGGTTGCAGCTCCGACTGCTTCGTCTAGCGAGAAGAAGAAGGGAACCCGGCTGCCGGGTGACAGCGGGGTGGGATTCCCGGGCCAGGGAGGGGCGGGCCGTGGGGCGGGGCGGGGGCGGGGCAGGGGCGGGGCGGGGCGGGGCGGGGCTGGAAGCCGACTCTCGGGCTGCGGCTGCCGCGGGAGAGGCTCGCACAGCGGCGGAGCGGGCGGCCGAGCGCGAGCAAGGCGGCGGCAGAGGCAGCGGCGGCGGGGACAGCGGCGGCAGCAGCGGCGGCGGCGGCGGCGACTCCGGTGAGCGTGGTGCGGACGGACGGGGCCGGGGAGCGGCAGGGAGCGCGGGTGGGGAGCCGCCGGGAAAGGCGCTGCGGAGCCGCGGGGGCCTCCCCGGCGCCGGGCATGGTGGATGGAGCGGGGCCCGGCCATGGCCCTCCTCGCCTGGCTCGCGATGGCCCTCCAGCCCTGGGCGAGGGAGGGAGGGAGGGAGGGAGGCAGCTCGACCCGGTCTTGAACCCTTCCTCTTGGTTCCCCGTGTCGGAGGTCTGTGCGTCCATTGCTCTCGCGCGCGCCGGGACTCTCTCCTGGTTTTATTCCTTTTCCTGACGACTCTCTGCACCCTCAACCACTCCCACCCCCAAGAACCTTCATCCCCAGAGCTATTCTTCGGGAACCCCCCCCCCCAGTCTTACCCCTTCGGGTTCCTTTTCGGGGATCCCTGCTCCCCACCTTTCAGCAACCCCGAGGCATGGGTGAAGCCCGCCCTGGCCCATGCACACCTGGACCCGTCGGCTGCCACCTGCCACAAAAGTGCTCATAGCCAGCAGGCAAACTGCTGTGCCCAGGACCTCGCCTCCGCTGCATTTACTCCCCCTCACACCAGAACTCCTAACTGGAGTCCAGAAGGAGGAGACTTTTCCAGGCCGGAGCTTCGGGAACAATTTGACCCACTTCCCAAGGCATTGGTCTCAGGCCAGCCATGCTTTTTGGTAGACACACCTGTCTTGTTTGCCAGCTGAGGGACTGACAAGAATGCCCTCTTGTCAAAATGTACCAGCCCATCCTCGAGTCTTTCTCCCAAGCTGCTAAACTTTCTGGCCTCTGTCCCCAGAGACAAGGTCCAGGGCCTTTGGCATTGAAATCTGCTAAAGCTCTCACCCTCCCCCCCACCCCCCAACCCCCTCCCCCATTCCCGTGAAGATCTCCGGAATTCTGTCAGCCATCACTGGAGAGGAAGAGTCCAGTACTGTGAGTGCCACCCTTCTGGGTTCTGGGCATGATTTCTTCTCCTCTGTGGGTGATTCCCTGCCTGCTCCATAGAGAACCCCAGGCACAGTCATAAGGCTCCCACAAGCTTAGTGGTTTCCCTGTTAGAAACTTTCCCTCCTCTCCACAGTCACCACCTCCACTAGAGTGGCCCAGGCCATCTGCACAGTGTTGGGTCCCTGGGGGCATGGAGAGCCGGGCTGGGACCATGCAAGACTGGGACCTGTGCTGGGCAGCAAGGGAGGGGACGATGGTGGCACCTGGCCCGGTCTCCACTTGGGAAGACCAGCCTGTTCCGGTTGTTCACAGTGGGACTGGATGTCACATAACTCCTAGGTGGGTTGGAGGGTTTCGTGTCAAGAGAGGAGGCAGAGCAGGGGCTTGTTTTTCCTGCCTGTTTCTGACCGTCTTGTGTTGCTATGGTGACACTTTTGCCTCGTCCTCCCCCTGACTCTTCTGGGAGCTGGTTTTTATTGGTCTGTTGTCCTGTCTTTTATGGCTCTAATTTCTTCTTTCTACTTGCTCTGAAATAAACAGTCATAAACATGGGCATTGGGCCCAGGCTGGGGGCTGGCAGAACTTCACCTCCTGAGGATGGGGGGTGGGTGGGGGGGAGATGGACCTACCATACTCCTTCCTGCTTCAACTCTGGGGAAGGGACAGTATGGTAGCATCCCAGGTGGGGTGCATAATTGGTAACACACTGCTGAGGGTGCCAAACACATGGGGTAGCTCACTGGAGTGCTTTCATGTTCAGGAGAGTGTTCTAGGGGAGGGGAAGCCCCCCCCCACACACACACACACATGCACACACTTTGCAGATGTGGCAAGTCAACTCAGAGCAAGTGAGTTGCTCCCCATGGGCTCCTGCTGCTGTGAGCACACAGTCAGCCCCTCAGATTTCATAAATGAAGGGATGTCATGGTGCCGATCTATGTATGGATCTCCTGCCTCCTCCGTTCTGTTGTGTGCTCCCTGCTCTGTCTCCTGGAGGACTTCCTTGCGCGCATCAGGAAGTTAATTAGAAAGGGTTCCAGTCCCCTAACCCTGGTTGAGCCGCTGCACCCCAGGGGCTGCAAGCTGCCTTCCGTGCCCTTTGTGCCTCCTGAACCCTGAGTGCTGGAGACCCAAGCTGAGAGCAGAGGGAAGCCACTTGTGACTTCCTGTTTTCACCCAGCACTGAGAAGAATTCAGTTTGCTTGTGCTCCCAGAGCCTCGATGCAACCGGATGAGTCAAGGACACAGAGCGCCAGCCCTGAGTGAGGAGTTCCCAGAGAGCTAACCCAGGCCGGAGTATCACCCACTGTCCCCTGTCAGTGACACTCTGCAGTGAGGCTGCTCCTCCCTTCCTGGTTGTTTTTCTGTCTTTTGCATTCTCTCTGTCTCCCCTTTGTATAGCAGGGCGCCCTGGACTTGGGGTACTAGGGTAGCATGAAAAGACAAGGGCCTGAGTGGCCTGCCTCACCGTCCGCTGTTGACCCAGAGGAGGTCAGTTCACTCACATGGACCTCACTCTGTCTTTAAAATGGACTTGACGGCATCTTTATCTTTCCCGCTTGATGTTGCTTCTTTTTCTTTATGATGGGATGGATTAGTCTGTCAGGTATATTTTGAATGGTTGGAAGGCCGAAAGACCCTTACTTCCCTAGTTTATGTTGGGAGATCTCAGTTTAAAGAGATGCCTTGGCAGGTTATATATATATATATGATTTTAAGCCATAATCTCTCAAGGCTAGTGGCATTTCCTCAAGTTATTTTGTGGCATGTTCATGAAATACACGTCTTCATTTATACACCTTGCATTTATGTGTCAAATGCAGCGTGGGCATCATGGAGACACTACTCCCATTTCTAAACAATGTGGTCTGGAGGAGGCAGAGCTGGGAGAGATCCTTGTCATGTAGTCAGAAGAGTGTTTTGACAAAGGGACAGATGATGTGGCATCTAGGAATGGCTCTTGGCCAGATAATCTCTTAGGGTTGACTCGGGGAGCCTGGGCTTGGTGGCCGAAATGCCGCTCCTGTCCTCTTGGGAAGTCTTCATGTCGTCTTCACCGAATGGGATTATTATCAGAGAGCCCCTCCTTTAGTCCTTCAGTTCTCGTGAGCGCACAGCTAGGAGGCAGTCCTGCATGCCTCTGGGAGTTTTGACTCATTCCCAGTAGCCTCTGGTTCCTACTTCATCTGGGTTAAAAAGCCTGTCTGTGGTGCCACAAGAGTTCTAAGATTAGGTCCTCCAGCGGTTGCAAAGGAGGAGCATGTTGGAATCAATCATGAGTGGAAGCTCCGTTCTGGTGTGCTCTGGCTGAAGAGTCCTGAAAGTCTACCTGGCCTTACCGAACCTCCATTCTTGTGGCAATAAGACTCCAATACTTACAGTTGCCTTCTTTGGGATTAAATGGTCTTCTGTATTTATGGGGCCTGGCGTGGTGCCAATCTCACAATAGACTTGCTGTTATTTAGTTGTATTGATTAGAAAAGAGTTCTCTCGTTAGTGGGCCTCTGGGTCCTCTTAGAATCCCAGGAGACGGCTCTCTGGATGGATTCTGGCCCTTGGAGATCTATTCATTATCTAGGAAAGTTAAAAATTGCCCACCCTCTGACTGCTAGCACATCTTCGAGTTGTATGTCACCAGATAAACCATGTTCTCCACCACCAGGGCAAGCGCCAGTCTCTAACACTTTTTGGAATGCAAACAAACTTCCAGAGTTGCAGGTATGCATTTTCATCTGTGAGAATCCTTGAAAATAAATGTTTGCTTTAAAAAAAGAAAAATATCCTGGACCTCTCTAGCTGCCCCCTTATTTGATTTTTTTTTTAAAAGCGAGAACATGTATGTCTATATTTGCTTGTCTCTGCTCTGCAGTTAAAGAAACGGGGGCAAGGAGGTAGAATCCCTCACATAGTGTTGTCAGCCAGTCAGAGGCAGGGCCAGAATGTAAAACTAAGTCCCGCTTACTCTCTGTGGCATGGCATACAATTTTGTCATTTCCTTGGCTGGTATGTCAGTGACCTAAAATGAGTGTGTTTGGAGAATACGAGTGGATTTCAGTAAGGGTGGAACTAGTCTGTGCTGTAACTCAGACTCATAGTAAATATTTAGAGCGTTTATTAGGGTTTTGCCCTGAGTGCAGCATTAACAGGGCTTTCTGCAGCTGGCTGCGGATTTCTTTCCACACGTGATAAATAGAAGAGGAGTTTGACATGTCTTAGTTAAGAAAGAGGAGCTGATGGAATTCAAAATAGTTTTATTAGCACAAGAATAGATTGTTGGTTCGTCATTAAAATAGCCCCAAATCATTGGGCAGGCCAGGTTTTTATCACCGGACTTATGAATGGACAGCATCACAAGTGTTTCCCTGGAAGGTAGATATAGAGACAGGTTATGGATGATGGCAGGCTTGAGGGCAGAGAGCTTTTCAAAGGTAGAGGTGATGTGTGAATTTAGTCTGTCGGTACAGCTTATGTTCAGGAAGAGGAGAGTGAGAAGTAGCTTGAGAATTGTTCCCTAGCCTTCCCTGGCTAAGGTAGAAGCCAGCATTTCCTGAGGAACCCTGCTGCCCAGCTGCCCCACGTGCTGAAGCCAGGGACCACGTTTCCCAGCAGTCTGCTTACCGGGTCCAGCTGAGCACGGCCCGACAGATGCGTTTCTATTTGCAATTATCTCAGGGCCTGAGTCTGGTGTCTGCTTATTTAATGACTTCACTTTCTAATAAAAATTCTGTATGGCGTAGATAATTAGATTTTTAAAATGAAACTGGGAAATCGAGTGCCCCAAAGAGTTTAATTGCAGTTTTATGATGGATCAAGCATAAAAAAAAATGGGATCATTCATTCCTATAACAAATCTATACCATGTGGGCCCTTACCCTTCGCCTGCACTGGGGTGAGAGCGTACAGATCAGTATGCGATCATCCCGGCCCTCATGTGGCCCTCACTCCAAAGGAGAAAGCATCTGCTTAAGCATGGCCAGAGTCTAGATAAAACAGTTATCTAGAGGAAGAGAAAAATGACACAGCCCAGCCCATCCTCCTCTTCTATTGAGATGCCATCTGAGGGCATATCAGTTCCCTCTTGAATGCTGAAACATAAAAAGCATGTGCCCAGGAATAAGAGCTGGGTTCAGCAATCCTCAACGTCCAGCCTAACTTCCGGGATCAGGGAGGAGCAAGCCCCGGGCTTCTGTATCACCATCGAATGACTATAAGACAGGAAGGGATTTGATGGCTCGAAAGGGCTTTTCCACATCTCGTCTGATGATCTTCAAAACTCTTCATTCATTTTTACCCAGTAGCCAGTGGGGAAGGGAGACCTGGCAGCCTTAGTGAGGCAGCTGTGTTGAGAGAGAGCTGGGACTGGGGAGAGTCAGACCGAGGAAACACTGTTCCCTCCCAGGAAGGGAGCCATTTTCTAATGGAGTACCCCCCAAATGACAAAGTCAAAGCTGATGAGAGGAGAAAACCAGGGGAGGTCACTGGGGTGGAGCAGAGTTAATACCACATTCCATAACTTCCATTAAGGTGAGTGGAGAAGGCGGCTGGTCTCACAGGTGCCTGGCCACCTACAGGTGTCTTCTGTTAGGAGGTAATGCCCTTAAAACCTTTTGCGGGGAGGCTCCATGAATCTCACTCTTTTTAAATGCACACAATGGGGTTGGGGGATTTAGCTCAGTGGTAGAGTGCTCACCTAGCAAGCGCAAGGCCCTGGCTTTGGTCCTTAGCTCCAAAGGGGGAAAGAAAGAAAAAAAAGAAAAAGACAAAATGCACACGAGGAGCAATGAACGAGATACTTAGCCGGGGCCTTCCGGTTCTTTCAAGGCCATTGGTAACTTGGTCTTGCAGGAGCAGGGATACAGCTGATTCCGAGTCAGCCAAAGGGGAGAGGCAGTGGACAGGGGCACGGATGGAGAGTCAGAAAATCCCGAGAATCTTCTGTCCACACCATCTGCTCGCTCACGTGCAACCTGGACTTTGACAAGTTCTCTCTCTCTCTCTCTCTCTCTCTCTCTCTCTCTCTCTGAGTCTTCTGTTGCCTTTGGTACTATGTGGGCAACAGCATTTATAGAGCAATAGAAGATCTTGTCAGCAGGATAATACCAATCATTTGATAACCATCTGGGGCAAAGTTCCGAAGAACATGTGCAGCAGATTTTAACTCGGCCTTGTGGCTGGGGAAGCTGACATCCAGAGGTATTTTTAGGAACTTCCATAATGTTGCCTCACTAGGAAGCTGGCCTAGATGGTGTCTGCTCCTCTGCAGATTGCCTTTCAGAGCCACTTTCTCCCCATCAGCCACACTGTAAATAAGGACCACACGTGTGTGAGGAATGTGGTACCCATAAGCAAGTGTCTTGGTAAAATACTGACCTCACAAAGGCAGCAATTCCATGCTAGCCAGAGGCATATCCATACTCTTCCGTTGAAATAAATCAAATCAAGCTTGTGTTTTAAGTATTTCCCCGTCACTGACGTCTTTCGGGGTGCCCTTTGCTCAGCCTACTTTGTCAGAGGATGAGAGCTGATAGTAATGAGCTGAGCCTGAACTCAGCCTTGCTGAGTGGTGGGTCCCTCCCAGTTGAGGCAGGTACCATGCAATGCATTTTTCATGCTCTTCCCTGGGACAGCTGGTGACCCTGGAAATATAACAGAACTATGTTCTCAGTTTACAGAGTGGCAGAGTGTGCCAGTCAGATGTGCATGAGTACCTCTAGTGTCTTTATTCTCGTTTGGTGGGGGTGTGAGGGTGCAGGCATGGATGGACGGATGATGGATGGATGGATGATGGATGGATGGCTGGATGGATGATGGATGGATGGATGGATGATGGGTGGATGGATGATGGATGGATGGATGATGGGTGGATGGATGATGGATGGATGGATGGATGGATGGATGATGGGTGGATGGATGATGGATGGATGGATGATGGATGGATGGATGGATGGATGATGGGTGGATGGATGATGGATGATGGTTGGATGGATGGATGGATGGATAGATGGGAGGTTAGAATGATGGGGGAGATGCAGAGGAGAAAGAGGTGAGAGTGTAAAAGAGAAGAAGTGATAGATGAGAGTGAGAGGCAGTAGAACAACCCCCAGCTCTGAAATTCCGAGTGATGCCATGTACCTGGGAGTCCTTGAGCGTCTTTGAAGCAAACAGAGATGATTTGGAATCTTGGCGTTTCCCCTTGGTCAAATTCCTTCAGTCTGTGACGTTTTCCAGTTTGTGCACAGCAGCTGATGATGCTGTGTCTCTTGGATGGTATGAGGGATGCGTGGATTAAATATTTATCAGGTCCTCTTTTTGCTCGGGGGGCTTTGAATAGAATTTGCTTGAAAAGTTTTGGCCACTCCTGTCGGTTCCTCTTTGGTGTTCTGATGAGAGCAGCCACAAAACTGCCCCTGCCACCACCCATCACTGAATCTCCCCTGAAAAGTCCCTTCCCCCAGGGCTAATGTCTCTAGCCTGTGAGGCTGCATCTCCAGCATGCACACAGTAACCTTGTAGTACTGATGAGTCCTAGCAAGGCACAACAAGACTCAGTCTGTGCACGTTTTATTATCAATCTCCTTACTCATTTCCTTATTCCTCAAACGTGTCTGCCCCGCCCGCCCCTCTCCCCACCCCATATTAAGATTTCAAACCTGTGCTCTTGATTACCTTCACAGGTAATAATAAATAGGGTCAAAAGCAATTTTCTGATGTATCCACATCCTCTTATTGTTGAGTCCAAAAATATGAAACAACTCTGAAGGTAGAATTATTTTTCCATCACTCTTTTGGAAGCTAGCCCAATTTTACGTGGGACTATTTATAGATTCTATTTGTCTCACTTGGGATAAATGAGCTTTTTTAGCAGAAAGATGAGTGCTTCAGACCCTTCTGGGCGTACACATAATAGGTAGTTATATACTTTGTTCTCTTCTGCAGTAAAGAGAACTCTGAATTTAGAGGAACATCTGGTCTGAGAAAAGCATTTTAGTGGACTGGTGGACTTTTATTGCAAAATGCCTGCAGGAACCGGGCAGCCGTGGCACATGCCTTTAATCCCAGCACTCACATGGCAGAGCCAGGAGGATCTCTGTGAGTTCGAGGCCAGCCTGGTCTACAGAATGAGAGCTAGGACAGGCACCAAAACTACACAGAGAAACCCTGTCTCAAAAAAAAAAAAAAAAAAAAAAAAAACCTACAGGAGCTCACAGTATGGGGTTAGGAAAGCACAGCCACATGTCCACCCCTGGAGAGAGTATGGTGTGCTGGTTAGGTTTTTGGCATCTTTACACAAGCTAGTGTCATGTGGGAAGAGGATAGATAGGGAAGCTCTGTTGAGAAAATGCCCCCATCAGATGGACACGTAGGCAATCCTGTAGGGTATTTTCTTGGTTAATGATTGATGTAGGAAGGACTACTCACTGTGGGTGGTGCTACCCCAGGGCTTCTGGTCCTGGGAGGGATAAGGACGCAGGCTGAACAACCTAGGAAACACTGCTCTTCTATGGTTTCTGCTTTGGTTCCTGACTCTACGTTCTTGTCTTGAGTTCCTGCCCTTGACTTGAGTTCCTGCCCTTGACTTTCCTCAGGGATCCACTGTGATTGGGACATGTAAGCCAAGTAAACCCTTCCCTCCCCACATGGCTTTAGGTCATGGTGTTTATCACAACATAGAAAGCAAACTAGAAAAGATAAAGTGGTCACATAGTTCCTTTCGTTCTAATCAAAAGCATTGATGGCCACTTTAATATTTTTTCACTTTAAATAATTAGAAATGCATTATGTGAACGTATTATTGTTAGGAATAAAAGAGTAACAACAATTTGTTCAAACATGTCTTCTAAAAGTTTCAAAAGGACATAGTCGTTTTCAAGCAGAACTTTCTTAGAAGTAAAAATATGTTGGAATTTTGTAGTTTTTTTTTGTTTGTTTGTTTTAACCAAGTGTGACATTAGGGGAAGACAGAAGGGACTTTTTCAGTCTGACTCATCATTTTAGCCTTGTGAGGAGGAACCAGACTCAAAGGGGAAGCATGGGGAAGTGAAAAGCCCCAAGCAGAGCGTGAGAAGGTCTTGGCTCTCACTTTGGGCTTGCTCTTGACTTACTGAGTGACCTTGGCCTTGCTACTTCCCTTCTCTGCCTCTAGGAATCAAGTTGAAGTAAATGCCCTTTATCTCCTTGAGGCTGGGTGTGGGGGCCAGGATCCCAAAGGACAGGAATAGGAGAGAGATGAGGGATGCACTCACTGCCCGCTGGTTGCCTCCTGTGGCCTCCATTCAGCCCATGAAGACTCAAAGGGACACAAGAAGGCCTCCAGTGTGTTGTCTCGGTATCTTCTGGAACTTTCCTTTCCTTGTCCTTTTTAACAGTGACCTTTCCATGTCTTTCTGGATGCGCTTTGTCCCCAGAACCTCCATTGTTATTCCTAGAGATGGTACCATCAAGGGCGTGCTGCCCGTGGACCAAGAAGACAGTGACCATAACCCCAATGTGGCCATTGTCAGTGATTGCCTGGCTCTCTATAATTACAAGTTAAGAACACACCGGACATTGTGGTGCCACAGAGGGCTGGGACAGTGCCCTGTTAGGGAGTGGAGGACCAGGGCTAGACCTGCCCAAGAAAATGAAAAGATGACAGAGTCTGCCCATCTAGTCCGCATCTGTGTGTGGACCAGGTACTGAAATGGGGGCATTTAGGCAAAGAAATTGTATGACCAGTGCTCAGGCAACCCCACACCTCTTCTCTTGCTTTGTCTTCTGACTTTATGCTTAGTGTGCATCCTAAGTCTGACTTTTGCCCTGTTGACAGTTGAACCTTAGTCCAGGGATCCATGAGGTGTGACAAGTCATAGTTCTTTGTTCTTTGGGGACCTCCCCTGATCATCTGGAGGAGATTCTTCCTCAGCAGGAACTGTGATATGATCTCAGGCTACAATATAGCAGGTAGTTTCCATGGTACAGAAATGCCAGTAGGTTCTGGGGTCTTAAAAGCCTTTGTGTGGTATAGACTGTTGGGGTCTTAGGGGAACTATAAATAAGGCCCATTTCAGAGTATAATTCTAGAGTGTTGGACCTTACGTGTTACAGAAGCCTGTGTGTGTGTGTGTTGTTACTTGTGTAAGTTTATTTATTGTTTACTTATCTAGTGTATGAGTATATACAAGTTTATTATTTACTTATTTACTGTGTGTATGTCTTACTCATATACAAGTTTATTACTTATTTAGTGTGAGTGTGTGTATATGAGAGAGAGAGTGGGAGAGAGATGAGAGATGAGAGAGAGAGAGAAAGAGAAAGTAAGCAAGTGATATGTGCATGCACCTGCCGTGACACTTGGGTGATGGAGTTGAGAGGAGAATCTATGGGAATTGATGCGCTCCCTCCACCATGTGGGTTACAGGGACCCAACTTGGGCCATGAGGCTCAGCAGCAAGAGTCTTAATCCACTGAGCCCTCTCACCGTGCCTGCTGGGCTCATAAAATGTGGTGTATGTGGGAGGTGGGCAAGTGTGTAGTGAATGTATGTTTGAGAGTAGGCCAGAGGTATAGAGGAGTGTGTGACTGTGTGGATGTACTGTATGTAATGAGTGTGTGGGGGCTATGCTGTGAGTGTGCATGCCATGGGATGGGTGTGTGAATGTGTGAGAGGTGAGAGTACGGAGGTGCTTTGTGTGTGCTGGGTGTGAACATAGGAGTGGATGTTGGTGGGGGTGGGGGTGGGGGTGCACATGTTGGGGGGCATGTGTGTGTTTATCAAGATCTGGGGCAGTGCTGCTCCAGGCAAGGCCTTCCTAGGTTCGATCGGCATGGCTTTGGCTCAGGCCGACCCTTGCCTCTGTGTGGCTTATGAATGGAAGTGATTTCTCAAGAGCTCCTGCAGCTGCAGCTGAGGGACCTTCTGGGACTTTTCAGGCACCAGTGACCACAGAAAAAGGCACACGAAGTGGCAGAATGCAGCTAAATCAAGCCTCCTGGGAGACGTTTCTAATCCTTCTGTTAGAGAGACAGACCCTTGTAAAAATTCATCTAAACGTATATTTTTTTAAAAAAAAAATTCAAAGCATTTGAGTATGGCTATAAAAAAAATAAAGGATCTGGAATACAGGTTTTAAAAGAATAGGGGACCAAGGATGTCTTCCATTCTGCTTAACATAGACCGTTGGTCGAAGTGGGAAAGAGGCGCACAGAGGAGAGACTATTGAGTTGTCTGTCGGCCCTACGGAGCTTTGACTTGCTCTGTCTTGGCCTCCTGTGTGTGCTCACAGGTCACACCAGTGGGGGTGGGGTGGGAGGGGTGAGTGGGTAGCAGAGTCTGGACTAGCTGTGAAAGAGAGGGAACAGAGCAGGGGTGAACCCTAGCTACACAGTTCTGCTGGCTGAGCTGGTGGTGATGATGAGGGGGAGGCGGTGGGCAGAGACAGGCCTGTGTGGATGTTGACCCAGGGTACTGAGCCTGCTTCTGCCGCTGATCTGGCCCCGCCTCATGAGGTCTACTGCCCTCTCTGAGCCTCAGCTCCCCCACCTTGAAGCTTGACTCGGAGGAGATAGGCCTGGCCCTGCCCACCAGTCCCAGAGGCTCCTGGGGGGGGCGGGGGGGCAGGGCGGGGGGGGGGGGGATGGTCGATCTATCTCTAGCCTGAAGTTATTCTTGTAGAGAGCTTCTTTGTGCAGGATAGAAGTTGGGGTTCCCTCTGAATGTGAATGTGGGGATGGATGTGACTGTACCAGTATGGGTACTGCATTATATGCCTGTCTCCTGTTTGCTTCCCACTTTCACACACTGTGTGCTGGAGCCCTCTCCCTTCCCTCCCCTCCCCTCTCCTTCCCTCCCCTCCTCTCTCCCCTCCCCTCTCCTCCCCTCCCCTCCCCTTTCCTTCCCTTCCCTTCCCTCCACTTCTCCTCCCCTCCCCTCTCCTTCCCTCCCCTCCTCTCTCCCCCCTCCCCTCTCCTCCCCTCCCCTCTCCTCTCCTTTCCTCCACCTCTCTTTCTTCCCTCACTGTACTTTCTGTAACCTTCTAGTAAGGGAGTAAGTTTTGTAAGTGTATCTGTTAATCACAAATTCAGCAACTAGCTTGAATAGCCCGTGTAAACTAAGAGAGCTACCATGTGCTCACTGTTAGGTGGTGTGTACGTACACACACACACACACACAGACACACACACACACACACACACACACGAATTATTTATTTATTTATTTCCTAACTAATAATTTTCAGGTTACCCAGACCCAAGGTGGCCCCTAAGTTTTCAAAGAATTCTCAAATCTCCTATTGCATTAATGACAATAAGGTATATTCTTCAGCAAGCATTAGCTATTTACAAGTGTTAATGGTCTTGCTGCAGACTTTTGCCTGTCCTTCTTACGCAACAGATACTTGCAAGGCACATCTTTAATCCTCCTTTAAAAATCAAGACCATGAGCCTAAGATTGCTTTTTTTTTTTTTTCTGGAATCTCGTGAAGACATAGGATCTAAAGTGGGCAGCATGATTGGGGTACAATCTGTCTTTCTCGGAAAATTGTCTACATTGCCATACCACACAATTCACGATGGTTCTAGGTCACAAGTTTTTTGTTTGTTTGTTTATTTATTTATTTATTTTTTAATAATAAATCAACAGAAGAAAGTCCCGTTTTTTTGTCCATGGCTAGTCCCTTAAGCTTCAGAAAAATACAACCGCAGCTTGATTTCTTTGCCTTTTTCCCAAATGGAGTTTCATGGTCCCCCCTACCTTAATGTATGTAAATTTCATGCAAATAGTATCTTCTGTTTGCCATGTGCTTCCCAAGTGCCAGACGCTGCTCTGGAAACTTTCACATGTGTCAAGTAATGGGAGAAGATGCTGGGTGCGCATTATATAGAGAGCAAAGCTTGGATGCAGAGCGTTGCACTTACTTACCGGAAGGCAGAGCGCATAGGAAATACTTCACTTGTTTTATGCAGGAGCCGTTCACAGAGCACAGTTCAGAGAGTATTTGATATTTTGCCCTGGCCTTGAGTGCAGGCACCCTTATTAAAGCCTGGGGTCAGGTCCTGATGACTCTTTAGCTTCCAAACTCACTGTACTGAGCTACTCAGCTTCTTTCTGTGGTCAGAACTGAGGTCCTGATTATGGAGAAAGGCATGCTACCCTTTGGCTTTTCCCATGTTTCCTCAGCCCACGTGGTGGTTGGCATTATTTTTACTGGCCCAAACTTTTTTTAGTTTTATGGCTCATCATAGACTGGCATATATTTTTTTGTTAGCTTCATATTACAGAAGAAAAAGATGGAATATGATTTGCCCCAAATCACACAAAAGTTGCATCCTCTTTCCAAGGTACGGTCTTTACCTCAACAGATCCTTAGGGGTTCACATCTTTGTAGACCTTTATTCTGGATGACCTTTCCTGTTTCCCACCATATTCATCCCTCCATTCATCTATCCACTTGTTTAATAGATATTCATTGAGTACCCATAACCAGGTACTTTTCTGGGGATTAAGCAGTGAGCCAGACAGGTGCGAGTCGTTGGCTTCGAAGATAACTATAGTCTGATGGGGAAAGATGGACCACGACACAAAAACAAGTAAAATAAGGATAGTCAATTGCCTGAGGAAAAGTAAAGCTGAGATGGGTGTAGAGCAGTGGTTCTCATCCTTCCTAATGCTGTGACCCTTTAATACAGTTTATGAATCATAATGCAAATGTCTGTGTTTTCTGATGGCCTTAGGTGACCCCTGCCAAAGGGTCATTCAACCCCAGGGGCAGGGGGTCTCCACCCACAAGGTGAGAACCACTGGTGTAGAGGGTGAGGCTTGGCTGGGAGGAAGTGTAGTCACTATTTTGAGCAAGGTAGTCAGGGAAGATCTCCCCAGAAGAAGGTGGGGAACTCTGTGAAGACCTGAAGTGAGGAAGTGAACTTCATGTGGAGAGCCATGGGAAGCCATTGTCTTTTGAGCCTCAGCAAATACCAAAGCAGGGCCTGAGAGTCCCTGGCCCGCAGGTAACCACAGCTGAGCGAGCATGATGGCTTTCAGGTGGTAAGGTGGCCAGCCAACCTGTGATTTCAGGACCTTCTGACTCCCTTTCCACCAAGAACGTAGACTTCATATTTAATGTCTCTGCTTCGCTGGTATGTCTGACATTAGACCACGCACGCACCCAGAGAGCAAGCCTGGGCTGGTTTGTAATCACATCTCTAGCACACCGTGGCGGCGGCGGCCTGGGGTAGGGGGAGAGTTCAGCTTCTGTGAATACCTCCGCTTCTTTCTCTTTTGTTCAAAAGCCAAAAGTCCTAGTTAAAGATGATTTGAAACATGGGAGTTTTGGTGGTGTGCCGGCTCCACACTTTACTTGGCTAGAGTTTGCCTAAAAAAAAAAAAAAAAAAAAAAAAAGCCATCATCAAGCAGGATTACTGTAGAATGAATGAGGTGCCAGGGAAGTCTGGAAGTGAAAGTCGTGGAGGGGAGAGTGTTAACTGGAGTCCTGAGGATGAGGAAGAGCCCCCAGGGATTAACAGCACAGGAGGTCCCTGCTGGGGACTGGTGTTTATAAAGTGTGACCACGGGGCAGGATGGAGAAAACTCTCTAGGATCCCTAAAGTGTGTTAGGATTTCATCCAGGACTCCCCTTTACCACTGGGGTGACTCAGAAGGTAGCAGGGGAGACCTTTCAAGGAAGAAAAGAACCTTCTCTGAGGATGGGACCCTTCTTCTCCCAGATTAGGGCACTAAATCAGAGGGGCCCGAGTTTATTCTCAGGTGGGAGTATAGGTGAGCTGAAAGGGAGAGAAGCAGGCTGTGAAGAGCACCATGAGAGCAGGGGGCCACCTCTGCTGTGTCTCCCACCTTCCTGTGCCTCCTCATCTGAGGCCTGTATCCGTAGGGCAGAAAGATGTCCTAGCAACTTTTGCCAATGTGAGCCAGTTAGAAGATAGTAATGAGTTGAAATTGAAGAGAGAGGATGTCGTGAAGTTCTGGGGAGGCCATTACGGTATTTTTACAAAGGCATGATGATCTTGGGATTTCTATCAAAGTGTGTGTGTGTGTGTGTGTGTGTGTGTGTGTGTGTGTGTGTGTGTGTGTACATGTATGAACATACATGTTTGTGTATCAGTTATTCCATTGCTGGGACATGGACAAGTGAGGAACGGTTTCTGTTGGCTCATGTTTCAGAGGGTTTCAGTCTGTCATGGAGGGGCGGCACAACCTCGCAGCTCAGCTCACGGTGTCAGCGAGAGCATGTGGCTGTGGCATCACACAAGGCATACAGACACCCAAGGACTCATCCCCAGTGACCCATCTTCTCCAAATGGGCCATAACGAACACAGTTTCCCTCACCTCCCCATGTAGTACCATCTGCTGGGGACTAAGCTTTTGAGACACGAGGGTATGTGGGGTATACTTCAGATTCTAGTTACAACAGTGTGTATGCCATGAGTGTAAAATGGTAGCGTATTCACTTATGCATGTGAGGGAGAAAGTAATTGTTTTTTAAGTGGTGGAAGGTTGGCTCAAATAAAATATAAAGGGAAAAGGCAAAGAGTTTTTGTTTATTGTTTTTGGTTTTGTTATTTGTTAAATAACTGTCTTTGGGAGATGAACTGATTGCACATGTACCTTAAGGAACAGGGGTGTGGTGGGTGGGTGGGTGAGGGGAGTAGGTGTGAGCGGCAGAGATGGCTCTACAGTTAAAAGCATACCCTGTTCTTGCAGAGGATCCAAGTTTGGTTCCTAGCAAACACATTGGGTGTCTCTCAACTGCCTGGTACTCCAAATCCAGGGGGTTCAGTGTTGTCTGTAGTCACCTGCAGTCAGTTACAAATACCCCCCCGCCCCCCCACACTTAAAATAAAATAGATCTTGAAGAAGCCTGGGTAGGTTGCATAAGCCCTGGCCTCAGGGAGACTGGATTCTTCTGGGCTCCAACACTTGTGATAAATAGTTTCAATGTTCTGATTCAAATGTACCTTTCAGGTTTAGGAAGTGAAGATGTTAAAAGAAAAAAGAAAACACACACACACACACACACACACACACACACATACAACAACAAGAGACTATTTCTGGTACCTGATATTAAAGAAGACAAAATTCCTTCTGTGTCTGCCAGGGATACTGCGTGGGCGTCCCTCCCCTTCATGTTCCCTGGGGGTTGATCTTCTGTCTTGCTTCCTTCCCTCTCTGTAGGGTAGGGTGACAAACACGCTTTGACACGGATTAAAGTTCTACACAAATTGCAGTGTGTGGATCACATGCCTATCAGGGACCTCTCTGCTCACCATGTGATGCCTGGGTTCAGATGAAGTCTTAGCATTTGTTCCGAACTCAATTTGTGTCAACTCTGCTTGCTCCCCTTGGTATGTCTCCAGCGGCCTGTTTGGGCTTTCCTCCAGCCTTGAGAACTACTTTTCCTGATTTATGCTAGTATTTGGTCTCTGTCGTTGAATGTAATGCTTTAATAACACACGCATGGGCACACTCAGCTGATGATCAGGAGGTGACTGTTTGATTGTTTTTCTTTAGTTGCTATTACAGTAATGAGGGGTGGGGGTTGGGGGAGGAGTCGGGCCTGGTACTGCATGGAAACATCATCTGTGGGCAGAAGGGGAGGGTGGTGTTAAAATTCAGCCCAGCTGGGGTTAGCATTGGAAACCAGTGATGTGAACTGTGGTGGGAAACCACATGCAAGGTGCCAGTGCCCCCCAGAAATAGCCGTTGAGAACCAAGCTTGCTAGCAGAGAGCTGAACTGCTGCCGAATGCCTTCCCTGTCTGCTAGCGGGCTGGTTTGGAAGCATGGGATCAGGGCGAAGTGGGTCTCAATTGATGATCAAGCCGACCCGCTCACCCGGGATGAATAGGTTTTTTTTATTTTTTAATCGAAAGTAAAAGGGAAAGGAGAATTAAAGAAAAACAGTGAGTTTTGAATCAACAACAGGAACAGGAACATTGCATTAGTCACAGGAGTCAGACAGGGTCTGCGAACTTCTGTCCTGCGTGAGTATCTCCTTGAAGAGGCACAGAGGCCAATGATCCTCGTGTCCTGCTGAAATCACACACACACACACACACACACACACACACACACACACACACACACACACTCTATTACCATCCTCCATTCCCATTCCAGGCATGTGGTGGGCATTCTGGGACCCTTTGTCAAGGACTCCCCATCCTGAGCTCAGGGAGATTCCCTGGGGCCTCAGAGGAGCAGTACCCCTTCACCCTCCTCTCAGGTGTGACCATTCAGCATTGTGGGAAAGAGCCCAGGAGCTGGCCCATCATGTGGAATTGGATTAGAAGCTCTGCATTTTGACTCTGGTGTCTTTAGTTACATGCTGCTTATTCTCTTGCTAGATCACCTGATGCTGGGAAATATCCCAAAGACCAATGAAAACTTTATGGTTTGCTGGGGTTTTAATTATCTGTAGTTTGTACAGGTTTTACTTACTGCAGGTAGGACAGTCTTTTCATTGCACTTGGCTATTAAAATGAGCGTGGGTTTGTTTATCCTGCTTTTAGATCCTTCCTGTTTGATTTTTCATCCAGTTGGGCTTTACCTACTGTCTTTCGGGTCTTAGGGACCTTACTCATAGAGTGGACCTCGTTCTCTCATCTGTTCCCAGTATAAAGATCGTAAACACAAAATAATCTGGGAAAATGTAGTGTATCAGTCAGTTTTGCTGAGGTAAGAAATAAAATCCTCATCCTGGTAGTTTATAGCAACAAGTATCCCCCCTTATGGCACATTTCAAAGGCTGTGAGTGGGCTTCTGTGGCTCTTCCCACATTTCTTATTATAGCTGGGACCTGGGCTGAGGGACCAGATGCTTTTTGGAATGTGTCAGGCTCACAGCATGTAGAAGAGAGTGAGGAAGGCATCACAAACTTGAGAAGCCTGCGGAGGCTTCTGCTGGGATGCAACATTCTCTGTGCTACTCAAATTCCATTTGCTAAACAAGGTGAATGACCTCGGGTTCTATCAGTTGATACCCTCTCATGGAAGAGTAGATGTTACGTGCAAGTCACATGGCAGCCAGTAAAGCTGTGCGATCTTTGGGAGTTGGGAAAATGGTATTATAGACTAACCCCCACATGGCAAACGCCCACATACAAACCATGTTATGTAATATGTGAACTGTATGTTCTTAGTAAGACCATACTTCATGGCATCCAAGCAATGGGGGATAGTCTAATGTCAGTATTTTTGAGGGAAGTTTCCAGACTACAGAAGCTCCGTGATGAAGGAAGCTGTGTTATTTACTCGTAAGTCTTAGGAGCCAGCCTTGTATTCTGCCAGGTCATTAGTAGGTGGTCAGTATATCCAAGTTGTTCTGAATAAATCCATGAGATCACAGCTGCTCCAGTATTCTGGAAACCCAGGAAAATCAAACACAGTAGGTCTTCTATATCTACAGATTCGCAGTCTGCAGATCCCACTCGCCATAAATGTAAAACATTTGAAAATAGGTTGCATTCTACCTGATGCATCCCACCTTGGTGTGACCGTTAGGCCTGGAGGGTTACAGTTCTGAATGTGGGCTTATGTTTTCCTTTGTCATTATTTCCTCAGCAATGCATTATGCAGTGAATTATGTAGCATTTATATTGTGTTAGGTATTATAAGGGTGGTTTAAAGTGATAGGAAACATATGTGTAGGTTATATATAAATATTAAGCCATTTTGTAGAAGGATTTGAACATCTGTGAATTTGGGTGTCTGGGGGAAACACATCCCCAGTAGATGCTGAAATATGACTATATAATTATGCTTGCTGCAATCTACTTATGATTAGAAAATTTGACAGGGCATGCATGTCAGCTGTGTGATAGGAAGATACACATGTTTATCAACTTATTCCTTAAATTAAAGGGTAATCCAGTTTCTGAAGCATTTAGCCCTGTGCTAGAATTCATCATCATGTCCAAGAATAACAGTGCTGTAAACTTGACTGAGTGTCCCAGCATCTTGATGACCAGCATCCTTAACAGAGACAGCAATCACATAGTGCTTTTGAAGCTGTAGCATCTTTCTTTGGGGCTGTCCCAAATGCTATGATTCTTCCTACTTCTTACTGTCGAAGTTATACCCTGTCTTTCTGGGGTACAGTGATGACCTCCTCAATTTATAGAAAATAAAACCAATGTACCAAAGCTCTAGGGCAGAAAGAAAAGGTCCTGCTATGGGTATCCTGACAGCTCTCCCTCCTGGTTAGCTTTTTCCCACACAGATAAAGCTACCTGTGGTAATTCTCTGATTCATTCTCATTCATATTCATTCTCTGTCTCTCTGTCTCTGTCTCTCTGTCTCTCTGCCTCTCTCAGTCTCTCTGTCTCTCTCTCTGTCTCTCTCTGTCTCTGTCTGTCTGTCTCTCTGTCTCTGTCTCTCTCTCTCTCTCTCTCTCTCTCTGAAGGCCCTGAGAAGATTCCTGAATCTGAATTGCTACATTATTTATTTCTGTGGAATGGGAACTGAAAAATAGCATTGCCTATTGCTATTTTGTGTTATGAGGATAAAGTGTTTGGAGCCTGGACAT